>NC_085068.1:7906290-8206290 GCF_963662255.1 Cinclus cinclus | reverse complement strand
CTGAGGTCAAAGCCAGAGCTAAAACATCCCCAGAAGATTCACATTAGCTCCTCACAGCCTCTGCTGAGCCTCTCAAAGCTCACCGTGACACTGCTCAAGCCTGAGGGGTTTGTCCTGCCCCCAGAGAGGGCTGACAGACACCCCAGAGCAGATACCCAGGCATCTTTCTATTGCTGAACTATTATAATAATAATAATAATATACTATAATATACTATTATAATAATACTAATATTCTATTACCATCCTGAACATCCTTCTGCCTGCCTGCAGCACTCCCTGCACTGGGGCTGGACACCCCCAACAGCACCCAGGGGCACAGGATGCCTCTGGCTGAGGAGCTGCACTCTTCAGTAACTCGGGTGGATGCCTACAGCTCCAGCTTCCACTGCTTCATGCCAAATTAAGCATGAAGCCAAGCCCCAGCACTGTCCACACGTGTTGTGTGTCACAGCTGCACCCAGCCCTGCTCCTGACCCATCTCAGGACTCATTTCGTGCTTCCAGGACAGGTTCCTGCAGCAGACTGCACCTCTGCTCTGGCTGTGACCCTGCCAGAGAGACCCATTGCTGGCAGCACTCCTTCAGCACTGCCCAGTGCAGCTTATTCTTAAACCACTGGGGCACAAACTCACTCAAAGTCTGCCCCAGTTGTGCTGTGCTCAGAGACTGCTGGGACAGAGGCACTGCCCAGCCAGCATCCCCAGGGACAAGGGGCTGACCTTCAGAGCCTTGAGGTATTCACAGAACAAACACTAAATTCCAGCTCAGTGGCCTTAAAAGGAGAGGCTCTTCCACAGAGATTAAGACTTGTCCTCACCTAGCTGCAGTGATAACCCAGCCTGACAGGAAACCAAAAGAGAAAGCACACACACACACACACATCTGACCTTCCATTCACAAGCTCCACAATCACTGGACAGTGTTGCTACTGAGTGCTCACAAGTGCTTAGAGCCAGACACCTTCTTTCTATCTGTGCCAAAATAGCATCACTGCTGGCCTGGTGCCCACAATTCACTCCTCAGCCGAGTGCACACCACAACCAAATCCAGCCTTGGAGGTGGCCCTTGCCTTGCTAAGCACAGCTCTGTGCCAGCAGTTCCACAGACTTGCTGGCCTTGAGTGGAGCTCAGGTTTTGGCTCTGACCCTCCAGCAAAACCTGGTTCCTGGAGCTGCTGACATTCTTTAAGCTGCTGTGGCAGAAGGAGCTGGGCTTTCTTTGGGTGAGAAAATGTTCTGCCAAGAGCTCTCTGTTTGGTCTTGCAGAGTTGAAGTACATTTCCCATAGCACTAGCAGATTTTGCTCCTGCCCCTTTGCAAGGCTCTCCTGGTCACTTTGTTGTACTCAGGGTTTGCCAGTGCTGGGCCAGCATTAGGACACCTCGAGCACGCACAGAAGAGCCCAATGTGCTACAGCCCCTGGGCAGACACTGTTCTGGAATGCAGGGGAAACTACTCTTCATACCAATACTGCCAAATTTATTTCACTAGCAACATAAATCCAGATTTTAATCCACTTCCTTCACCTCTCTCCTCCACCCTACCCAGAGGACTGAGTCACAGTCTGGCCCCACGGGAACTTCTGACTATGAGAGATAACAGACTTTAGCACATTTGGACAGCCAAATTTATTACTAAGCTCAGCTAGAGATTGATGTGCCTGTTAGTAAAAGGCCTGGCATGCAAGTTGGGCTGACTAAAGGATCCAGCCCCTTGCTAGAAATGAGCACGCCCTGCTCTGAGAGAGGCAGGGAAGGGAGCTACTCTTCTGAAAGATGAAGAACATTCCCATTTTCTTAGATGGGAAAAATCTGTCCCTATTATTGCCTGCAAGGGATTTTAAGCACCCCTTCATCATCCATTTAAGGAAGGGGATCGTCTCGGACCATTTTCTGTAAAGAGACACTGGGATGCCAGTGCCAGTAATGCAACTGTCAAGAGGAATGTTCCTGCTGCTCTTCTGGTGGCAACACAAGTTTTCCCATCTCTGGCTGGACAACTGGCATCACCTTCTCTCAACCAAGGCACCTCCCCAGGCCCTGGCTGCTCCTTGCAGAGAGCCCCGGTGACAGCTCAGCTGTGCAGCCAGACACACTTGGTGCACTGGCATGGAGGATTCCGAGCTGCACCCAGCGACCGCTGCTGACACGAACCCTCATCTCTCTGGGCACAGGAAAGCCCTCCCCAGCTGGCCCAGCAGAAGCAGCCCCAGGGCAGTGCTGCCAGCCCCAGCACAGCAGCCATACTCACGGTCCAGTCCGTTCAAGTAGCACATCCGAATTTCACAGTGGCCCCACACCGCGCTCACCACCGGGTAGAGTTTTTTCCCTTTGAGTCCTCGAAAGGCAACCCCCATGTACTGCCCATCCACGATGAAGCTCAGTGTCCCATCATCCATGTCCAGCACCACCAGGAAGGAGTCGGGCACGATGAAAGTCTCGTCTGGCTCTAGGAAGGCGGGGTAGGTTTTGCTGGGCTGGTTCTTGCCGTCGTGGTAGAGTCTGTTACGCCCCAGGTCCCAGCCCCAGGACTCGTGGTTGTTGCCCACGAGTGTGGTGTAGCCCACGGAGTGCAGGGGGGCCTCTGCAGTGGCCACCCCGACCACGGCGTGGGTGCCCCGCTGGCGCATGGCCCAGGTGATCTGCCACACGTGCAGTCCCCGTGTGTAGCCCACCTTGCCCCTGATGGCATCGGTGCTCTGGGCCACCGGGTGCCGGTGGAAGATGAGCTTGTCATCCTCCTTCACAAACACGTTCAGAGAGCGGTCGTCGTTGTTCCACGAGTGCAGCAGCTGCACCTCGTAGGACACAGGGGGCATGTCCAGCAGCAGGTCCAGCCGGGTGGGCTTGCTGTAGTCCAGTCCCTGGAGCTCCTGTTTCAATGGTCTGTACACAGGGTCCCTCATATCTACAGTCTTTATCCCACCTGTGACCTTCTGACCCATGGTGTGTCCTGCTCTCACCTCTTTACAGGCTCATCGATTTACCTGGCAGCTTCTGCTGTCATTCAGTCCCGAACAAAAGGTTGCCAGGAGACTTTGTCAAGATGTGCACCGCTCAGTATTGCCTAATGGATGGAAAGAAAAACAAGAGACAAGTTAAACATTAGCACATTCAGCCTTGTGCGCCACATTCACAGAGCACAGCACTCATCTGTTTATCCCAACAAGTGTGCTCCCTTCCCAGCACACAAGGGGTGCCCAGAGCACTGTGCTCCCTTCCCAGCACACAAGGGGTGCCCAGAGCACTGTGCTCCCTTCCCAGCACACAGGGGGTGCCCGGGTCAGCTGGCCACTGATACAGAGCTGAGGAGATAATTCTCTTCAGCTAAAGCTGTGCTGAGTACCTTGGAAGCCTGACTGCAAGTCCAGAAGAGCAGACAAAAGCTGCTGTGTGCAGCCTTGGGGGACACTCATTCCAGCAGCTCCTGGCCCCTCTGAACCCCTACAGCCAAGGATAAACCTGCTGCCTTTGTCTCAAGTGAGCAGCTTCTCTTCTCCAACAGGAAAAAAAATCCCTAGTTCCAGTTGCAGAGCCCAGGGGGAGGAGCAAGATCCTTCTCACAGTTTAGGAGTTTTCCTTCCAGATTGCAGAGAAACCTCTGAAATGTTTAAGCCAGCTTGGCCAGGGATCCTTGCTCACTCTGTGCACCTCTCTTCCAGCACTGCATCCACTGAAGTGTCTCTGCTCTCACTCAGCAACACAAACAACCCTCTGTCACACAGCTGCCAAACTGGGGGCAGCTATTAGGAGAATTAGAAGTGGGAGGGGTGCAAACGAGCTTTCTAAGAAAAAAAAGTGTTATTTTAACATTTCCTGAAGTGAGGCAATCATGCAGCGCTCCTGCCAGCTGCAGTCACAACACTTACTCACAACCAAGGACCTCATCTGGCACAGAAAACAGAGCATGAATCAGATCTGGTTTAAAAATGAGATTACTGGACATCAGCAAAGCTTCAGCTAGAAGGTGAACAGGGAAGGCTCACGAATGTTCTGGGTTAGGGATCAGTTCAGCAGCTTCCCTACAGGCTTTTACTGCTAGTCCAAGGTATGCCATTGGAACAGTGAGCTAAATCCCAATTATTAAGTAACAAAGAGACAAGACCACTTTTTCTTTCCTTACCCACATTTTAAAAGATCATGGATGGGGAGGAGAATGCCCGAGAGTCATTAAAAGTCCCATCCTAATGCATGGGCTACAGTACAGCTATTTCAAACTGTTCAGATGTTGGGCACTGAGACAGAAGATGCCATTTGAATTAGCCCAACCACGTTATCGGCTGCTGAGATGCCCACCCAGCACATCCTGGAAGGTAAATAAATACCATCCACAACATCAAAACAAATCCTGGACAGTGTAAACCAGCTGGAGAACAGCTGAAAACAAGGAACAACAGCAAAACCAGCTGAGGGAGGGCAGGCACTGGGTGCCAGGGCATCACCCTTCCACAGCTGATGTTTTTAGCTGCTGTGCCCCACAGCTCATGCTGGACCCACCGTGTCCATCACTCCCAGGCACTCCAGCCCCTCAGGGCACAGCTCCCTGGCTCTGCAAGCCTAAAGGAACAGCAGCACCTCAAACCAAGGGATCCCAGGAACAAGCCAAAGCAGACATCAGTTGAGCTGCCCTGGGAGAGGCACATTAATGCTGACCCAAAGCAGTCATTTTTAAAAAGTCTCAGTGTGAGATGTTTGCTCAGGTTGGGATAAAGCCCATCAGGCTGCTCTGCAGAAAGCACCAGGTGAAACCCCTGGCATTCCAAGGCACATGGACAAAAGCTGTCAACAAGGGACTGGCAAGGCACACATGGAAGAGTCCACAGGCAAATCCAGCTGTTGGAATTTTGATTAGGATAAGGGAACAAAACATTGGCAGAGGGAGGAGAGGCAGAGATTTCCTGTGCAGTACATGTGAGAACACAGCATAGGAAACAAGAACCAAAACAAAGCAGGCTGCAGGAGTACTGGTGCAGACCTCTTTGAAGCACAAAATACTCAAGAGAAGTAAGGGAATATATAACCGTGCTCTTCATTAGCAAAACAATGCCTTGTTCGTTGTGGCTTTTTGCCTTTTGCCAACATAAGCCTCATCACATTTCTCTGAGGCTGCTGCACCAGGAGGGGAATGACCCCAGTGAAACACGACAGGGATTCCTGGAGCCCACGGGGCACGAGAGCCCTCCCTGCCTGCTCTGCCCCAGGAGCAGATTCCCCAGCACAAGCACACTACTCATCCCTTCCACTGCCCAGGACTCCTTCCCAGGCACACTCTGAACAGCAGGTGAAAGACAATGGCCAGAATAAAGAGAAAGGGGTGAAGAAAGGAAAAATATTGAAACAAAGGGGTTGGTTAGAATGAGAGCAGGTCAGGTACCAGCACCCCACGCCAAGACTGAAGTGCCACAGGGCTCCTCATTAGGGCAAGGCAATAATTCCTGCTCACAGCTGGCTCTGCTGCTCCTGGCACCAGACTGGTCTAGAGCTGCAGAGTGGCACCTTGCCCTGCAGACAGGAACGCAATTATGCCCTCATTTCTTAAAAGGAAAAGCACAAGACAATACAGGCACTTTCCTGCAGCAGGAGAGAGACAAAGGCTTCTCCTGGTAAATTAATGGATTAATGCTCTGGGCAGCTTGATATGAAACACAGCCAGCCATAAATGAAATGTTGTGCTGGGGAGTTAGCTGCTTCAAAACCTTTGAACTGCTACAGGTTTAAGTACAAATGTAAACACTGAAAGTGCTTTTATCTATCTTATCAACAGCTCAGGCTTGCTGCAACTCTGCTCTGCTTTACCAACACAAGCTCATCCCATGATGCTCATTCCTGCTCCTATGCTATTTTCAGTTCTATTATTAACCTTCTGGGCTCAAAAACTAGGGAATGAAATTCTAAGGGTGTCTCAGAGAGAAGTATTGACTGCTATTTTCAGTGAGAATTAGACCTCTCTTCCACTTACGTGTTCAGAGCAAGCAGTCAGTTTGCCATACTAGAAGGAAATGCCAGCTCCCAAAACAACTGCTTGATGCAAAGAGATCAGGGCAGGAGACAGCAGAGACATTTAAATGGAAGGCAAAGTCCTGCTGTTAAATAGGGAGAACACAGCTCTGCAAGTAAGGCACTGCACGTGGCAGAGCAGAGCTGGTGTCCAGCTTCTCTTTGCTGTTCAGAAACTCACAGAGCATCAACAAGAACACATGAAGGATCCTAAACTCCCCAATTCCTGATCTGGTTTTACTTTATTTCTTTAAGTCAGTTTACTGTGGCTTTATCTCCTTCCCATAACATTCATTATTCGTACTTCTACAGGTAAGAGGCCAAACCTTTAAACACCTCCAAGGCTCTGGGTGCTCTGCAGACAATGAATCAGAGCCCTGCCCTAGAGATTTCCAGCCTGGAGCACACCTCGGGAGAAGAAAAGGAGATATATACTCTGCACATGGTCACTGACTTGCTTACAGCTTTAGAAGCTGTTTCCATGATTTCACTAGAAAAGTGTAAGGAAAACTTGGGTCATGTTTTTGGGCTAAACGTTCATCCTGCAAGCCAATAGCCAAAGGAACCACAAAATTCCCATTTTGCTGTCTAACCTGCTAGCAGATAGAAATGTGCACATCCAACATGTCAGAAACACCACAAATGCCCTTGACAATGCCTTCCCTTCTTCAGAACTGCTCCACACCAGGGATTTCCCCCTCCACCCCTGCTGGGGCTGAGAACAGATCCCTTACACAGAGAAGTTCTGTGTAACCAAGCTAAAGCCAAGGTGGACCAACAATACTACAGCACATCCTAAGTGGGGGAAAGAAGGAAGGACTCACCTTCTAACAGCACCCAAAGTTCAGCCCCAAAGAGCCAGGACACTCCATTTTCCCTGGTAGTAATTCTGAGCATCAGAAACACAGCAGGCGACCTGCACTGTGTGCTTGTGCCTGCTCAGAACCTGGCCCAGGTGGGCTGGCACACCTGGGTCAGCACTGATGCAATCACTCCAGCACATTCTGGCCCCAGCACCCTCCACACCCACTGAACACTGATCAAGCCCAGGGAAAGGTAAGCTCACCTGTGCTGCTGGAGCTCACCTGTGCTGCTGGAGCTCCAGCAGAGGGGACAGGAGCAATTGCACCACCAGCATGGTCAGAGCCAGTCTGGGAGTGTTGCAGCTTGGCTGGGAGCAGGACTGGGCAGGCAGCCCTGGCTGCACAGCGATGGTTTTGGCAGCCTTGCCCCACATGGAGGTTGCCACAGGGGCAACCTGCTCAGCCCCACCTCCTGAGGAGCAGCAAGCTCAGCTCTGCAGGTTCAGCTGCTGGCAGGACTCCGTGGCCTCTGCAGAAAGTGAAACTGCAGTCACAGATCACGAGAGGCTGGCCAAGAAAGAGCTAAGAAAGGTGGCACGTGTCTCAGCAAAGAGCAGAGAAAATCCTCCAGCAGAGCCCCTGAGAAGTCACAGTGCTTCAGCTGTGCAGGGAGAACAAGTCCCTGGGTGTTTGGCAGTGCTGACCTGCCTGGGCTGGAGGGTGAGTCCAGCCCTGCTGAGCAAACAGCCCCAGCCACCAAAGGCAGCAGCTGGCACAGCTGGAAAGGCTCCTGCCCAGGGCAGCAGGTCACTGTACAGCACTGCCAGGACCTGTCACCAGTGAGGATCAGCTCGTCTGGGAGCACAGCTCGCTCTCTCTGCTCACCTTGTCAGCATCCAGGCAGTGCTGCTGAAGTTTCTTTTCCTGGCTGCTTTTGCAATGCTGAAGGCAGCATGCCCTCTTACCCCATCTCTCCCAAAACAGAGCACTGAGGTTACTCAGAGCAGCACATCTGAGTAAATGAAAGCCTGAAGGAATAACCACCAAGCCACTTACCAGACACCAACTTAAGCAAATTTCCACCGTCCACCTACCCAGCCAGTTCCTGTGAACTGCAGTGCTGCATCATCTGGCAGAAAAGAACTCTAAGCAACAGGAGAGAGCTTACTTTGCAAAATATTTGCAATGATGGAAGCAACTCAGAAGAAGTTCCAGAAGTTTGTGCCAGAGATCTTCTCTCCCACTGAAGGCAGGTCACAAACAGCAATTCTGGTTGCAGAGAAGAAGCATTTCTTTACATGAAACAAGTAAACTTGGGCTGGTTTTCCTCACAGAGGCCGTTTGGTGGATGTTTCAAAGGTCATTAGGCTCCTTCCAGCTCTGCATAAGGTAACTTATGAATGTCAACTGCATGTTAAAGCCCAGGCACAAATCAAGACTCTTTAAAGCAGCTCCTCACAGGCAGATTGCACTCATTTGCCTGCAACAATCACGTTCTTGGCATGAGGCACTGCTGGTCCAGCTTCCCATGGCCAACCCACTTAGGCCAGGACTCCCAAGCAGCTCTTTTGTCTCTTTTCCCAGCTTGCAGGAGTTTTGTCCTGGGTGTTTTAAGGACAGCAGCAGCACTGGGAAGCTCTGCAGGTTTAACAATTGCTGCTGCTGAGCCCAGAGCTCTGCACTACCAGCAGCACAGGGGCTCCTTACCCTGCCCTGATGGGTCCCTTTCCCTCCCACACTTACTCACAGCCTGTGAGACCAAGGCAGGACAAGGAGACTCTGGCTGGGAACACTTCATTTACTGGTACTGCAACTCACACGTGTTCACAAGACTTAAGCAACTTGCTCTTTTATTCAGCATGTCAGCTGTACATCAGGAATTGACTCTGAACACACAGACTTTTCCCAGTTCCAATTTCTTTAGCTGCACCCAAGGGATGTGTCTGTAACCTGCTTGCAGACCAAGTGCTATCAGAAATAAGTCACATAAGCAGCAGGAAGAAATGTCACAGGCAAGCTGTGCTCACAAAGCCAGAGGCTCACCTTCCTTACACCTTGGTACCTGTCCAGCCACCTTCAGCTGGTTTTCCCTCTGCATGTGAACAAGCTCTGCTTCCAGAGGAAGCCTCGCAAGCCTTTAATGCAGGAATCTACACTTGGCACACTGCAAACACAACCCCCCAGTTTTATAACCAAGCACTGGTCAAACTGCCAGGCTTGCCTAATGGTTTTCCCTCCAGCCCTGGAGCCATTGATGAGCTGCATTTAGAGAGGCATTTCCTCCACAATTAAGCCACCATGAATTTTAAACAGTAAATGTTTACATCCAGAACCATCTGCATTAAAGAAGCCCACATTACCCAGAGTCAGCCACCCTCCTGCACAAGAGCTCCCTGCTTTTTGTTATTTCCCCACTTAATTTGCAGCCTACACTGCCCACCGTCCACCCCTCATCTCTGATTAAGTATCTGGATTCATTAGTTTTGTCTGATAATGAGGGGAGCAGTGGGTGGAAAGAATGAAGTTTGATGTTTCTATCTCTGCCCAGAGTTTCCACTCCTGTATCAAAAGCACTTTTTTGGCTATGACTGCAAGACTGGGCAGCACCACCACCAACCCATCAGGACAAAATTTTTGATAGCAAGGTACTGTTTTCCCCTAAAAAACAGTTCATTAATCACTGTGGTTTCTTGCTAGCAGCAGCTGCATTAAAAGAAATCCATGTTCTCAGCATTCACCTACCAGAAATCCCCTTCCCAGGTGACAGCAGGGCAGAGCAAAGAGACTTTCTCAAACAGATGGCTTGAAAATGTCCACAGTGGACTGTGAGGATTGCAATCCCTGCTCCTAAAGGCAGTGCAATATCCTGTGTCAGGAGACACAGACCCAGCAGGATTCCTCCTCTCAGGTAGTTGTAGCTGGAGCTATTTTAATATTAAGGTTGTTCAGTTACTGTCTCTTCCTTTTTTTTTTTTTTTTTTCATTTAAGGATGTCACAAGCACTGCTAACAGTAAAGCAAAAATCCCCACAACAGAGCAGCTGCCAAGCCCCAGATTACTCAGCCTGTTACCCTCAAATACGTTTATTGTGTCTGAAGCTCCAGCACATGTATTGACACCAAACACATCTCTGCCAGAGGGGAAGTTGTGCAAGTGTCTGGTACTGCTCAACACTACAGAAAAAGCATCCTTGAAATCTGGGCCATGTACTAGAAACAAATAATTCTTGGTCCATTGCACCAGAGTCTTTGCTCCCTCCAAGCAGATTCTTACAGCACTGGGAACTGGATGCTGCTGTGATTCAGGCCAGAGCAGCACATTCAGCAAAATCAGGGCCTCGTGCTGCAGAACTGAAGTTATGCTCCATCCCTGCACCCCTGGCACCCAAATCTTTTCTCTCTCACCAGTTTACTCTTGAAAACCTTCAAAACCAGAGACTCTACAACCTCTGGGCAACCTGTTCCAAAGCTTGGCAAGCTTCATGGGGACAAAACCTCTCATACTTGGGGTTATGTATCTTCCTCCCTTTTCAAGTCATTCCAGTTTCTTAACCAGCCAGTTTCACATTGGATTTGGTGTTAATCCTCAGGTCAAATAAATCCTAAACAAGTGAATCCAACCCCTTGTCCCAGCTGTTAGTGCCTTCATACCACACAGCAAATTACTCCAAGCAACAGAAACATGGATTCAGTTCACATGGCTTATTGTCTTACCTTGACACATGGAAAAACTCAGCATTCCTCTATAATATTTACCCAGATCTCTTCATCCCAGGCTTCCTAAATGTTAACAAAAAAGGACTGAAGTTGCATCCCTGTGTATGAAGACCCCAGTGGATCTTTCACACTTTAAACTACAGATTCAGGTCCTTCCTGTCCTGAGGTCTGTGGAGTGTGAGTGTGCCACCACTGAAGACAAAAGCCTCACAAGAGGAGACAGCTGAGTCACTGAGGAAATGACTTTTTTCATACTGTTTAGGAAATCATTCTGTTCACTTAGCAAAGGGATGTTTTCAGAAGTCAACACCCCTGCCATGCATCCAGAGCAGGGCTCCTCACAGTGGTGACAGGTTCTTCAAAGCAGGAACCCCGGAGCCTGTCAGATTCTGCACTGCTCCATAGGTAAAAACACCTTCCAAGGTGTGCCTCAGGGAGTCTGGAAGCTCCAGCATTTCCCTACCCCTATTCTGAAATGAGATCTTAGAGCATGACCTGCAGAGCAGATGTGCCTCTGCTGCACCAGACAGTTCTTGTAACGTCTGAATGATGACAGCAACTCTTCTTCCATGCCCTGGCCACTGGCCCAGCCAGCCATGGCCTAAGTTTAGGAATTCTCCATCCCCTAAAGTCACCTGGCACATGAGCAAGGCTGTGGTTCAGCCTCATCCATCAGCTGTCCTCCCTCTGAGGACAGGCAGGCTTCAACCCCCCTTGGAAACCTCACACCACCCTCTAGGAAGCACTGCAGAAACAGGGCTCCTCTTCTCAAGTGGAAAAGATAAAGCCACGAGCTGGATGCTCACACGAACCTCCTGCTCAGCACAAGGCTTTGGAGGCAGGGAAGGGCAGGGAGGAACAATTCAGTCTGGCTGGGGGACACAGACAGCATCACTGCCACAGCAGTGTCTGAAGGGCTGTGCCCTGCTCTGCTGCACCTCGGGCTGTGTGCTTGGCACCTCTGAAGGCTTCAGCTGGAGGAGAACAACCTGCACTGACACCGCACAAAAACTGCACCGACACCTGAGACACCGACACCTCCTTCCCCTCCAGCAGCTCCATCCACACATCCCACCCCACTCAGCTCCATCCACACCCCCCAGCCCAAAAGAAGTCCCTGATGCTCCCAGGGAAGGAGGGATCTGTGTCTTCACTCAGACCAAGCAGGGTCCAGGAGCTTCTGACTCTCAGATTTGTTTCCAAGGAACATGGAATTACCTCCAAGATAAAACCAGCAGTTTTATTATCAAAGTTAACTAGGTACTTTGCTTTGAAATACAGTTTCTTCCCCTGCATCAAAGGACTGTTAATTTTAGTCTTGTAGAAAAAAAAAAAAGAGAAGAAATGAAAGCAGCATCTGCTTGGAAGAGATGAATGCAAGATAAAAGGTGTCTGTGACAGAAAGCTGGCAGCAGCCTTATGTTTTCTATTCAAATTTAATCTGGGAACAACAACCACCCTTAAACATAATAAAAGCTGCGGAAAAACCCTTTCCAAATCCAACAACACAGCCAGAAGATGCAATTTCTCTTCTCCAATTGCTGCAGCAGCCAGTTGAGGTGAAGAGTCCAGACAAATCCAAGCTTGACCAGGGTCACCCCAAACCTCAGCTTGCTCAAACCCACAACATCCCTGCTTCCAATTCCTTCCTCCCTCCCCCAGGTCTGCAGCGTTTCCTCCAGGTCTCCCAGGGCAGAAAGGAAGCAGTGACACCACGGCAGGACAGCTCCAGTGTGCCTGGGCATCCGTGGTTCGCACTGCACCAGCAGAGCACAGAGCAGCCCTGACATTGCCCAGTGCCCAGGACAGCCCCGTTCTCCGCACAGCCTCCAGGCACAGCATCACTGCTGCCCTGGAAGGACCGAAGCACGGGTCCCCAGCCTTGCACTGAGCAGCAGGGAGCGTGGAAAGCTGCTCCGTGTGACCCTTAAAGCGTTTGGAATTGCCAAGCAGCCAGCACAGTGCGCTCTGCCTGCCCCAGCCCTCGCCAGCCTCTGGAAAGATGTGGTGCTCACCTCCCACTGCTGAGGCAGCTGCCAGGAGCTGTGTCGCTCAAACTCTGCCTGTAGGAGCAAAAACCCAAGGAAAGAGCTGGATAAACACGGAACAGACCAGGGCCCAGACGTCTGTCAACATTCAGCAAAGCACTCCAGCAGCAGGCTCGGTCAGGTGAGCCCTCCACGTCCAGGAACACACACCAGCAAGGAGGGACTGCCCAGCAGCTCCCAAAAGCTGAACTAAGAGGATATTCCTGGCAGACAGATTGCACAAGAGACAGCTCACGCTGCCAGCTTTACTGGAACACACTCAGCAGCTCCCCAAAGCACAGCACGCTGGGATGATGCTGGATTTTTGACTTGTCATTAGCCAAAAAACTTTAATGACATGGCTGGACTCTGTGTTTAGCTATAATTGACCCGGGACATCCCATAATTAGGAAGAGACACTGCACATCTCACTGGAGCTGGCAGTGAGTGCAGTCCCAGCGTGATGCAATGCTTTGCTTTCACCATCACCTGAAAGGGTCCCTGGAAATTGCTGGGGTGGTTTGAGATGGGCAGGGTGACCCAAAAGCTTTGCCTGGCTTCTTAAAGCATCCACCACAAAGCTTCCCAAAGCAGCAGTTTTAAGAAGCCTTTCTAGCTTGCCTGCTTAAAGCTCTACTCCTGTAAAAGCTCAACGAGACAAATCGTATTTGAAGGTGCAGAGAGCACCAAAATGAAGAGGATGAAAGCACATTATACAAACTTTGGCTGCAGGAATGCACATGCTGCTTTCACAGGACATCTGCACTGTAAGGTGGCCAGATATCCTGGAAATAGCAGTTGTAGTAACACAGAACAAATGTTTTTGCCAAAAAAAGTGACCAAGATATGCACTGCAGCACTGCCCCTCAGTCTTACTGGGACACACTCAGAAATTCACTCCTAAGCAAGAGCTTCACAAGCTTGAACTCTGTAAATCAAGTGATATTTAAAGGGGCTTTTCTCACCAGCTCCAGTGTGCCAAGACTCAGCTGCACCTCCAGGCACAATCTCCTGCAGGGGAGGAAGAGAACAGCCACTGCTCAGGTCTGAGCTGTTTGGTGGTGACAGGGAATGCTGAGGTGGGTTTTATCCCTTCCCTTTCCACCTTCCAAACGCTCTGACACCACCACAGAAGGCTGAGTAAGCAGGGGCTGAGGAACGTGCATGTCCTTCCTTCCCCTCAGCAGACTAAACTGTGGCTTCCCCCCCTAAAACAACAACATTCCATACCTGTAATCACACCAGCAGCTCCCTGCTGTGACCATCCAGACTTTGCCATCTGGGTCCTTCCCACTAAGGTGACCCACTGGAAAAGCTCTCCAGTGTCAGAGGCAAGAACCACGCAGGGCTCAGGGATGGAACACGTTCATGAGCTGCACTCCTGAGCCCTTATCTCAGCACTAAACAGCTGCCAGCACTTCCAGAGCTCAAAGGCAAGACAAAAGCTGTACAGCCAACCTATCCTCCCTGCATACCACAGCCACCACAGGTCCTCATAAGTCAACATGCCTTCCAAATAAGTGTTTAACATAAACATTTGTAGAGTCACTTAATTCCTGGTGAACCCAGCTATTTGATGTGGGCCACAGAAAGCTCCCATGACATCAATGGAAAGTTTCCAGTTAGAAAACCGGGCTTGAAGCAGATTAATAGAAGTTAAGAAATAGAGATGAAGAAGTCTTGTAGAAACAGTCAAAAGATCTGTTCTTAAGCAAGATGCACTCAGTATACTCAGGAACAAGCAGAAAAGAGAGGCTGCCTTACTTTTTCAGAGTTTAGAGAGCAAGAACAGCAGAGATAAGCCAGTTATGCTGACTGCTGTCTCCAGTGTGTAGGCTTCTGTCTTGTCTGAGGCTGCTCAGTCTCAAAGTATGTTCAGCTGTTTCTTGGCTGCTGCTGAAGTTCTTATTCCTCCTTCCGAGGAGGCTGGATGGCTTGGCCAAGCTTTGCTGTGTGCAAACACCAGTTTGAAAGCAATGAGAAAGCCACTGCCACCCACCCTCCAGTGCACCACAACCTCCCAAGCACAGGATAGATGTAAACCGTCTGGAACATCCAATGTCTGGAACATCAAACAAAGCCACCACATCCAACAGTCTTTTCCTCCATTAAAACCTCACACCAGGCTAAGCTCACCTTGCAGTTTGATTCCTGCAGTCAGCTCATGGCACTGCTGCTGCTGACATCCAATGAAAGCATAAACTGAACCTCCCCTGCAGACAGCACCAACCCCTTGGAGATGCCAGCCTGGACTGGACAAAGCTGCCTATGGAGCCATTCACCCTGGAGAAATCCATCTAAGCACAGAGAACTGGACTGCTCAGCTCTTCCGTCAGACTTGTAGGCAAAACAGGGCTCCCCTGAGGGACCTGCAAAGCCACCTTGTCCCTGCTGCCACCCTGCCACCTGCTGGGCCACCTGGGCCCCAGGACTTCACCTGACCCCTCCCTGGCACCACAAGCCTGGCTCAGACACCATTCCTGTGACAGACTTGCTCTGCGGTCCTCTTAGACGTGCCAAAACAAGGTTTAAGAGTATATTGAACATTCTCCTGTTGAGAAGGGTTTTATGCCAGTACAATCACTGCCTTCTGCTGTGCTGCTTTGCACCTTGACATGGAGATTCCCATGAGGCCAAGGATTCTTTCAGAAGCAGTCTGGACTGAGGATTGGTTGGTGTTTCTGCCAAGTTTGAAGACAGCCTAATCCAAATAACATAAGAGCACATGCCTCTGAAAGTGCTGGTTGTAATACCTTCCTCTCCAGCTGAATGTCCATAAGCTTAAACCCCATTCTCCCATCTTCAACACAGAGGGGGATTTGTCCTCAGCCCCAATACAGCACATTGCTCTCAGTGCCCACCTGCATCAAGAAATATCTTCTACCTAAAGCTCCAAGAGCCATTCAATTCTGACTTCTTACCAAAACTTGCAATTCTTCTCCATTTAAACAGAAAAATGTTGCCATATTTATCCCAGAAAACACAGTACAGCAGAGGACAAGCCATATACCTCACTTTGCTCTTGCCTGCTCCCAGGTGCATCCCAAAAGTCTTGCCACACCTCTGGCCTAAAGCCCATCCTGCTAAGCTTGCTGCCATAGCCCAGTGTGCAGCCAGTGGAAATTCTGCTGAATCCATGGATTCTGTGCTGCCATGTGGCTGTGCCACAGCAGGAGGCTGAGCTGCTCTGCCTGGAAGGGAACACCAGCATGCCCCAGCAACCACATCCCCACACGCAGGGACAAAGAAGGAAGGCACCTCCTGAGTCACAGCCAAATTCCTTTCTGCAGAAAATACAGCACAAAGTTCTTACAGAAGAAATACATACACCAGGAGTGCACTCAGGTGCGCCCAGCAGAACAGATTTCCTTCCCCCCCAAAAAGAAGAACCAACTCAGCCCAGCAGCAGACTCACTGAGTTCCTTGCAGGCAAACATCTGGAGGTCTCTGTCCTCCTGGAGTGCCACAGCACAGCTCTGCAGAGCCGAGGGCAGTTGCACAATCCCAGCCTCCCTGCACATGTGGGCACAGCTCCTTCCAGGCAATCTCATCAGGTGTCCCCTCCCAGGGAAGTGTTGACACACAGAGCTGTGCCTCTTGCAAAGCCAGTTCCGTGTCACACCAGGCTCGATCAGATTACCCTGACAAAGCCTCAGATTTAACATCACTGTTCCAGGAGTGCAGATTTGGACCCGTGTGGGCACACAGGACCTGCTCCTTCAACAACCTCACCAGAGACAACGTCTGCAGCCACCTGCAAGCCAGGGCATCAGCAACCAGGACAGTCACACTGACACCACTGTCAGTGAAATGGGGAAGATGCAGCTCAGTCAACTGCCCAGGAAAGCTCCCCATTCCTTCCAAAGCTGCTCCTTGACACAGTTAAAAAAAAATTTAAAAATCAACTATTTAGCAGCTTGTTGGTCCTTGAGTGGATCATCTCAATGTCAATTAACTAAGGCAGCTATCAAGAAATGATGGTATCCAATTCCCAGGATGGAACTCAGTCACTGATACATTAAAAAACAAAATACACAGCTTCACCCTTCAGCAAGTCAAACCCAGAAGCACATCACTGTGTTGGTCTGTCTCCACTCCCCAAATTTTCACAGTCACTCAAGCTCACGGGCACTTCACAGCAGATCACTGCCCCTTTTTAACTTCTGCACAGCAGCTGCACCTTGGCAGGCCAAGTGCCACATTCCCAACCTCGCAGCAATATCCTGCTGGAACCAGGGCCATGTGTGCAGCCCTGCTGCCCTTCTGCTCCCAGGCTGCAGGGCTGGCAGCAAGGGCTGAGAGATGGGAGAGCCTGAACCAGTGCCAGGGGCAGCTCTGGGGCTGAAACTGAAACCACTCTGCTGTCCGTCTGTCCTCGCTGCAAGAGGGAAGCACAGCACTCCAGGAAAGCTGTGAGGGACAGAGAGGAAAGTGATGACAGCAGTGACGCTGTGGGGACACCAGGACGGGCAGCAGTGACCCTGTGGGGACACCAGGACGGGCAGCAGTGACCCTGTGGGGACACCAGGACGGGCAGCACTGACCCTGTGGGGACACCAGGACGGGCAGCAGTGACACTGTGGGGACACCAGGACGGGCAGCACTGACCCTGTGGGGACACCAGGATGGACAGCACTGACCCTGTGGGGACACCAGGACGGGCAGCAGTGACCCTGTGGGGACACCAGGACGGGCAGCAGTGACACTGTGGGGACACCAGGACGGGCAGCACTGACCCTGTGGGGACACCAGGATGGACAGCACTGACCCTGTGGGGACACCAGGACGGGCAGCAGTGACCCTGTGGGGACACCAGGATGGACAGCACTGACCCTGTGGGGACACCAGGACGGGCAGCAGTGACACTGTGGGGACACCAGGACGGGCGGCAGTGACCCTGTGGGGACACCAGGACGGGCGGCAGTGACCCTGTGGGGACACCAGGACGGGCGGCAGTGACCCTGTGGGGACACCAGGACGGGCAGCAGTGACCCTGTGGGGACACCAGGACGGGCAGCAGTGACCCTGTGGGGACACCAGGACGGGCAGCCCAGCGCTCAGAGCCCTGGCACAGGGGGGACAGCAGCTCATGGCCATCCCACAAGCCCAGAACAGAAAGCCCAAGCAGCTCCATTTCCTACCCACAGGCACCCAGCCAGGTACTTTCTGGACCACGCAGCCCCACCAGCTCTTCTCAGCACAAGGGTCAACAGGTTTATTCTGCAGCTGTTGGAGTTTACAGGAACTGGGACACAGACACAAATCTCAGGTCAGTTTACCTCTCGCCAGCTGGTCACAAAGTTTGGAGCATTTCTTTACATGGGCACCTCTTGAACCCTCAAGTGCCAGATGCACGACTGTCCTGGGATTAGTGTGGAACAAAGCAACCCTTCCCTCATTGTCCACATGCAATAACACGACTGCTTTAGCCTTAAAATAGCACTGGGTGAGTGAAGAACAAGGGAGACTCCTCTCCATGTGCTGTCACACAGCCCAAGCCCATCCACCCCTCACACCCAGGGTCCCCACAGCTCAGCACCAAAGCTGCTGATGTGGAAACATCTCAAGAGTCTTTGTTCTCTTCTGACTGAGCAGCATTGCTGCTCTCCCTGCAGCACAGAGCTGGGGGGCTGAAGTACCACCCAGCAATGAATCAGGGCAATGAATTAAGGCAAGAACCACTATTTGGAAAACTCCAGGGCTACTACAAACCTCCAAACGCTATAGCTAGGATGCAGGCATTTTCCACATCTCTGCATTAAGTAGATTTAAATTTACAAGAGGCCATTCAAACCAGAAATTTACCCACAGTGAAGTTTGCAGAAGTCTAAACCAAGAATTTCTAAACATCTGAGACCAATGCAGCCTTCTCATGTAGAGAACAGCTTGGCCTTACCCCTTGCTTGCTTTTCTTGGCTGTTCACCATCTGTGGCTCACGTTCTTCAGAACGAAGTTGTTTCTGCAGTTTTTGTGCAACTGAGTGCCTTTGTACATTTATGGTGTCAAGGCCCCATCTGGGATCTCCTCAGGACAGATTCCTGACTTGATAACATACCAGCTCTCCAAAGAAAGCAGTTTGAAGCTAACATCCACACAGCTGCTCTGACTTAGAAGCTTCATCAAATTCTCCATCCAGGCTAAAAGAAAAAGCCCATGTTTGGTAACTCCATTGAGATATTACCACCTTCTGCCCCAAAGCTCTCAATTGCTCTCACTTTGGTACAGGGCAGATGGTTGTGGTTGAAGTCTGTTTGTTTGTTTAAATAAAAAGCTTTCTCCTCAAAGAGAAAGCTTTGTAAGAGGACAAAGAAATGTGTCACTTTCTCCTCCCAGGGGAAGTTTTACTGTTATACAGCAGCAGCACTGCTTCAGCTTGAAGTCTGTCTTCCCATGTTCTAGAACAAAAAAAAAAAACCCACAAAGCCACGAGACAAAGAAATATCAGTGGACAAGTCTCTCCAGCACCAAGGAAAAAAGCTAAGGTAAAGACATGTGGCTGTTTCTCTAGTAAATGATAAAAAGATGCTGATCCAAACAGCTCTCAATGCTGCAGAAGTACAACATAAAACCAGAAGGGAGGATGATGAGGGATCTTGCCCATGAATGGAACACTGGCAAGTCAATGCCCTGCCAAACCCCAGCTCCTCACCGTGGCACTGCACAGGTAAGAAAACATTTCCCACCTTTTCCACCTCAGTGCCAGAATGAGCCACACGGTAGAGCCCATGAAATAAAACCTGGTGTGAGCATCCATGGCAGCTGCAGTTACCAGACATTAACTTTACTTTAACTTCATTCCCTGCCTTTGGGAGTGCCAAGGGGAGCGATGGATGGCAGCAGGGCCACACTCCAGGCAGATGCTGAGGAAGGATCAGCCCTGCACTCATCCCTCCAAACCACGCTCCCTGGGGCACACAGACACTGCCAGGTGGCCACAAGCACTGGCTGGCCTGGAAAGCTCTGAAAGTCTGTCCAGGCAGGACAGTGTGACAAAGCTGTCCCCAGCAGCCACGAGGCAGCACCAGCACTCACATCTGCTCATCCCTGTGCTCCAGAGCTCAGGGACATCATCCTTCCCTCTCCTTTTACCAAAGAAAGGGGGTGGGAAGAAAAAAAAAAAAAAATAAAAAAATAAAAAAGCACCCAGGCAGCCCCTTGGGCTGGCACAGCTGTACCCAGTTTCACTGAGAGCAGGACTTCATTTGTGGTGCAGCTGAGCTCTGTCAGTGCTCTCTTCAGAGTTCTTACTCACTGCCTTCACATGCTGGGGCTGCACCTCCTACACAGCATCCAGCCCACACCAAACCAATTTTATCAGGGAAATTCTTTTTGTGTCTCCTTCCCTTAAACACCCCAGAGTTCAGGCAGCTCATGCCACCCCAGAGCTACAGATAAAAGCAGTTCCTGTACCCAATTAACACCCAAAATGAAGATTTTTCTTTTTGCACTAAAAACCACTTAGTCTGCAAGAGAATTTTCTGACCAATGCCACAGATCAATTTACTTTATCCCAGGAGTTTCCAAAGCATTACCATTAAGGGCAGAGCAGCACAGAGTTAAAAGGGAATAGATGTTTTAGTAGTCCCTGGGAAAACACAGTTAACAGTGGCACATTTTCCCCACCATGTGCTTGGAAACTATTATTTTTTAGCTATATTTTCTCACACTCAGCAGAGAGTATTTGGCCATTACCTGTAGCACATGTTCCTTCTTCGTTAAGGACAACTGTACTCTTCCCCCAGCAATTATTCATGGAAACAGAGGCAGCTGTAGCAGTTACTCACATGGAATAACTCAAGGGAAGATTTCTTTGTTTTCCAGAGCAGTGCAGTAACTGGAAGTGAGTCAACACCTTGACATGAGCTCATTCTGCAAAGGCCACCAGCAAAGGAACCCAGTGACTGCAGTCTGGTACTAGACACTTACTCACTTTTATTCTGCAGGCATCACAAAGCTTTGGATGCTGCTGGTGTCTGGCTCCTTGGCAAGGTATGAGCTCCATCACACACCTGGAGACACAGAGGAGCAGGGCAGCAGCTCCAGAGCCAGCCACAGACACCAGGTTTGGGAAACTCACAGCTCGTGCAGGTGCAGTCAGCTGCTTCTGCTCTGCTCTGCCAGGTAATGCACGCACAAGGCTCCTGCCATGGGACATGAAATGAGCTCAGCCCAGCTGAAATCCTCCCTGCCAGCCCCAGTGAATCCTCACCCCTTGTCAACACAAGCCCTGGGTGGCTCCAGGCTCAGTAAGTACAAGAATGCTAAAACCCCAAATTATAATCACTGCTTGCATTGGCCTCTCAGAGCCCATCAGATGCCAATTCCAGCGAATGCAGAGACATCAGCCACAAAATCTGACCAAGACACAAACCTCAGAGAGCCACAAAACATACTCCATTCCACATCTCATTCTTCAAAAACTACATTGTGACTTGGAATATTATCTGTCAGCACTGTCTGCACCCAGTCACAAACCCTGGCGGTGTCCTCACTGGCTCATTAGCTACACACTTTAAATTCCAGGAACTTAATGAATTCTTAATTAGCCCTCAATTAGACAAACAGACCTTGCAGACTGCTTTCACTTTTTCTGAGGAAAGGAAATAAGGTCCGGGGAAAAAAACCAACCCAGACACAGGAGAGCAACAAGCAGAGGCCAATCCCCACATCCAGCAGCAGCGAGTGACTGCACACAAACACAGCAGCATCAGCTGGCCAGTTCCTGGAACACAAGCCCACGCCTCAGAAGGATCCAGCAGGAGTTTACAAACAAGCTCCAAAGCACATTACAGTGCACTTCAGTAACCTCCAGAGCAGAGAGAGGCTGCAAGGGCTGCTGCTGATGCACTGCAACAACCCAGTATCCCCTGAGGAACACCCTGCTGCAGCTCATCCCCTGCCTTTAAGGGGGAGAAGAGTCAATCGCTGCTTTATGCATCCATCATCACCACTACTGCCGGCCTCCAGGGCAGGGGCAGGGCAGATGTTCCTGCACTTCGGTGCTTCCCAGCACTGCCATTCACTTTGTAAACAGCAGCACGGCTCTGCTGCAGTCCCAGCTGTTCCCTTATTAACTCACCCCTGAAATATCCTTCCCTGCAGGCTGGGAAGGATATCCACTCTGCCCATCCTATAGCCAGACCACTCTTACTGTAGGGCACTGGAAGCTCTGCGCAGTTTGGTCCAGGAGATGCAGCACCCAACTTAAACCAGCAAGTCTGAGCTGCCTGTCTGTGCTACTGAGCTCTGCAACGCTGCATCTGGTGTAGAAATCAGATGTTACAGGGGTGGGAAAGACACAGATTACTCCAGGGACAAAAGGTTCATTGAGCCATCCTGCATCACTGTCATGGGGAAAAAAAAAAAAAAAAGTGATCTTTCTCTAAGAGTAACTCCCATTTTTTACAATCATTTTGTAAACTTCCTTATCTTGAGCCACGGCTCAGACAGTTCACTTCTTGAATCAGGCAAGGCCACCAGCAGCCACCAGGCTCCCCGGCTGCCCACTTCAGCCAGGGAATAAGGACAAAACACGGCATAGTCCAGCAGGAGGCTACAGCAAGGCTGACCTTATAACAACAGTCTAGGCTCTCCAGATAGAGGATTATGTAAGTCCCCGCTGTATTGGCAGAGGTTTATGTAGTAAGGACAGAGACACAGCAACCAGCCCTTGTAAGGTGCGCTCCGGAGCCCACCGCGGCGGGCACAGACCGCGGACGAGCAGCCCCGCTGCCCGAAGGAGCCGGAGCGACCCGCACCGGGAATCGGTGCTCGCTCTGCGAGCCCGCACACGGCCCCGCCGGCCGGGCCCCGGAGCCGCCCGTGCCGCGGAGCTCCGTCCCCCCGGCATCCTCATCATCCTCAGCACCCCTCGTCATCCCCAGCATCTCCGTCATCCCACCACCCCCATCCATCACCCCGGGAGCCGCAGCAGCCGGCACCGCCCGCGGGCCCTGCCCGGCGCAGGAGCCGCTCCCTCCGCGGGCACCGAGCGCGGAGAGGCCGCGGAGCCGCCCCGCTCCCCGCCCGGCCCCGCCGGCTCCTACCGTGCCCGGGCTGCCCGCCGGACCATGGCCAGTGCCGTGCCGTGCCGTGCCGTGCCCGGGCAGGCCGAGCCGAGCCCCGCGCCCGCTGCTCCCGGCGCGCCCAGCGGGGCCGGGCCGGTATCACATGGCCCAAATAGCGCCCGGCACGGCCCCGCTCCGCCCCTGGCCCGGCCCGGGGCGCGGCCGCTCCGCCCGGGCAGCGCCGGCGGCGGGCGGGGCCGGGAACGGAACGGAACGGAACGGAGCTGAGCTGAGCTGAGCTGAGCTGAGCTGAGCTGAGCTGAGCTGAGCTGGGAACGGAGCGGGGCCGGGCAGGGAGCAGCGGGACCCGGACCGGGACCGGGACCGGGACCGGGGCGCTGCCGCCGGCGGAGCTCTCGCATCGGCAGCCCCGGAGCCGCGGCCCCTGTGCCCATCCCCGCCCGTCTCCGTGTGAAATCCGGGATGCTTTAGTGTGTTTGGTGTGTTTTGTGGTGTTTAGTGTGTTTAGTGTGTTTTCTGTGTTTTGTGCTGTTTAGTGTGTTTGGTGTGTTTGGTATGTTTTCTGTGTTTGTTTTCTGTGTTTTCTGTGTTTAGTGCTGTTTAGTGTGTTTAAGTGTGTTTAGTGCTGTTTAGTGTGTTTTCTGTGTTTGTTTTCTGTGTTTTCTGTGTTTAGTGCTGTTTAGTGTGTTTAAGTGTGTTTAGTGCTGTTTAGTGTGTTTTCTGTGTTTGTTTAGTGTGTTTTCTGTGTTTAGTGTGTTTTGTGCTGCCGTGCCACGCTCGCTCCAGGATCGGCTGCAAACAGCCCGGGGGATCTCCGCGCACTCGGTCACGGGTCGCATCCTCGGCGTTCGCACATCCAGAGTTCTGCATTTCTTCACATAAAGGCGGATCGGGCACTGGAAGGGGCTGCCCGGGGAGGTGGAGGAGTCTCCGTGCCCGGAGGTGTTTCAGGAATTCCCGGCCGTGGCACAACACAGCAGAAAATGAACAATGAGTGAGTGCGGCCACAAAGCCAAAGTCACAGACAGGCTGTGAAAACAGCAGCCTCACCAGGAGAAACACTGCCAAGCCTGCCTGGAGAACAAACAAACCCTCCTCAGCTGGAAGATGGGGTGGAAAAGGGAGTAAAGGAGAGTGGGATAGAGGAGGAAAAAAAGAGGCATCCCCCAGGGGCATTTTGCAGGGAAAAGAAGTAGTCATCTTCATTTTAGTCCCTTCTTGGGAACTGAGATATCAGCACAGCCAGCAGCACTTCACACACTGCAACACAAGTCAGTGAGGCTGCTGAATGAAATGAAACCCTTTATTAAAAAGTCAAAATTAAAAAGTAGAATCCAGGTATTTTGCTTTACATTCACCTGGAGAGTCTTGCTGTGATGTCTCGTCTTATGACTCCTTTTCCTTTCTGTTCCAGCTCAGGGTGCTGGACATGAAGATGCCCTAAAGGATGGGGTCTATGTAACGGGAGCACTGGGATGCAGAATTTACTCCCTGTTCTTTTTACAGCAACACTGAGAGCCCCAGCTGACTGCCGAGTTCCCTCTGAGGTACCTGTGTGTGACTCGCTCTTCATGAGGGGAGCACCCCCGGAAATCCCAGTGATCTACTCTGATTTAGAGTCCTGCAGATGGGGAAGAGCTCCTCTGGCAGGACAGGGCAGGGAGAGGCAGCACGGGCGAGCAGCACCCTCTGCTGCTGGCAGAGCTGCGTCCAGAGCGGCTCGGGGCTCCAGGGAGGAGCCGGGCACAGGCACCCGCAGCGATGGAAGCACAGCTGGCACTGCTGCAGCACCCGTGCCAGCCCTGCACTGCTGCAGCACCCGTGCCAGCCCTGTAAAACTGCAGCACCCGTGCCAGCCCTGCACTGCTGCAGCACCCGTGCCAGCCCTGTAAAGCTGCAGCACCCGTGCCAGCCCTGCACTGCTGCAGCACCCGTGCCAGCCCTGTAAAACTGCAGCACCCGTGCCAGCCCTGCACTGCTGCAGCACCCGTGCCAGCCCTGTAAAACTGCAGCACCCGTGCCAGCCCTGTAAAGCTGCAGTACCCGTGCCAGCCCTGTAACACTGCAGCACCCGTGCCAGCCCTGTAAAACTGCAGCACCCGTGCCAGCCCTGCACTGCTGCAGCACCCGTGCTAGCCCTGTAAAACTGCAGCACCCGTGCCAGCCCTGCACTGCTGCAGCACCCGTGCCAGCCCTGTAAAACTGCAGCACCCGTGCCAGCCCTGCACTGCTGCAGCACCCGTGCTAGCCCTGTAAAGCTGCAGCACCCGTGCCAGCCCTGTAAAGCTGCAGCACCCGTGCCAGCCCTGTAACACTGCAGCACCCGTGCCAGCCCTGTAAAACTGCAGCACCCGTGCCAGCCCTGCACTGCTGCAGCACCCGTGCCAGCCCTGCACTGCTGCAGCACCCGTGCCAGCCCTGTAAAACTGCAGCACCCGTGCCAGCCCTGTAACACTGCAGCACCCGTGCCAGCCCTGTAACACTGCAGCACCCGTGCCAGCCCTGTAAAACTGCAGCACCCGTGCCAGCCCTGCACTGCTGCAGCACCCGTGCCAGCCCTGTAAAACTGCAGCACCCGTGCCAGCCCTGTAACACTGCAGCACCCGTGCCAGCCCTGTACTGCTGCAGCACCCGTGCCAGCCCTGTAACACTGCAGCACCCGTGCCAGCCCTGTAACACTGCAGCACCCGTGCCAGCCCTGTAAAACTGCAGCACCCGTGCCAGCCCTGTACTGCTGCAGCACCCGTGCCAGCCCTGTAAAACTGCAGCACCCGTGCCAGCCCTGTACTGCTGCAGCACCCGTGCCAGCCCTGTAACACTGCAGCACCCGTGCCAGCCCTGTAAAACTGCAGCACCCGTGCCAGCCCTGTACTGCTGCAGCACCCGTGCCAGCCCTGTAAAACTGCAGCACCCGTGCTAGCCCTGCACTGCTGCAGCACCCGTGCCAACCCCGTAAAACTGCAGCACCCGTGCCAGCCCTGTACTGCTGCAGCACCCGTGCCAGCCCTGTAAAACTGCAGCACCCGTGCCAGCCCTGCACTGCTGCAGCACCCGTGCCAGCCCTGTAACACTGCAGCACCCGTGCCAGCCCTGTAAAACTGCAGCACCCGTGCTAGCCCTGCACTGCTGCAGCACCCGTGCCAACCCCGTAAAACTGCAGCACCCGTGCCAGCCCTGTACTGCTGCAGCACCCGTGCCAGCCCTGTAAAACTGCAGCACCCGTGCCAGCCCTGCACTGCTGCAGCACCCGTGCCAGCCCTGTAACACTGCAGCACCCGTGCTAGCCCTGCACTGCTGCAGCACCCGTGCCAACCCCGTAAAACTGCAGCACCCGTGCCAGCTGTGCAGGGGCTGCAATGTGCCAGGGCCATCCTGCAGCCTGGGCAGTTCCAGGGGCAGCTCGAGTGGCCTCAGCTCCTGAAATGGGCTCTTCGCTCTCCCCACTCCCTCTCCTCTCTTGCCTTTTTTAGGCAATGGACACATTTTCAATCATCTTTTTTGGGGGAGAGGAAGGCACTAAACCACATTCCTGCTAAGGCAGGAAATGAATCTGGAGGTGCAAATCCTCCTAAGGACTGCCATGAGCTGTGGACAAAGCGTAAGTAGAGCACAGCACCAAAAAAATTGTTCTCGAAAAGCGTCAAGACACTGAAAGCTTTGGTACTCTTGGAGCATCTGGAGAGGGAAAGCCCCACACCCCTCCCTGGTCCTACAGCAACGCCCAGGAGCCCACTGCAAACCAGGACTGAGAGTGGCAGAGTCCTTCAGCTGCATCCAGGGCCACCAGCACGTGTGGATCAGCAGCACTGCAGCAAAAAAATTGATTTAAATCCTGCCAGGAGAATGAAGTTCTCCCCTGGGGCACTGGGATGGAGCTGCTCCTCCTCTTCCCCAGGCACAGAGCCTGCTCTTCCTCTGGGATAAGGGGTCAGGTGGGATTTTCCTTTGGGGATCAGCTGAAACGGAGGCCAGGACTTCCCCAGGGCCGTGCCAGCCCCAAATCACTTCAGCTGCAACCTCTGAGCTCAGCGATTCTCAGCTCAGAGTTAAAAATGCAGTTCTGTAAAGTCATGTTGTGAAGCAGCTCTGTGCTATGGTGACAGTATCCATGGAAATGCAACTCAGGGAGTAAATGTGGATCAGGGGAAACTTTCCTGAGGCCTGGCCATTCCAGGGCCCTGCACATGATTCCATCTTCTCACCTTAAAAGGGCTTTGGCTGCTCCTTGTTTTGAAAAGTCCTGGCCTTGTCTGGATGAGACACCAAAAAAAAAAAAAAAAGGCAAGAGTCAGAGTAAACATTTAATACTGCAACAACATTGTCCACTCTGCACAACTAAAACCCTAAAAATTCACTCACCAGGAGGAAAGGGAAAGACTACCCATCTCTGGAAGAAATTGAAAGAAATTTCTTGTTAAAAACTATTTATTTTTCATAAATAGAATTCTTCATTCATTAAACAACATGAAAATAATCACAAAACTTTACTCATGGGAAAAAAAGATTTTACAATTTGATTTATAAAAGCTGAAGTGAAAAATGAGTTCTTTCCAGTGTTAGTTTTCTGTAAAACATATAAATAATCATACCATTGAACTGTAGGAATGCACTTGACATTAAAAAAATTAATAAAAATTGGTATCAATAATCACTTATGGGAGAAACAGACTGTAAGATGTTACTCCATGGAGCTGCCTTTGCAAAGAAAGGTTAATACAAGCTCTCAAGAAGGTGCACACCTTCTATTAATAACTTTCACAAAATAAAAATAGCCCTGCTTCCTTGGCCCACAGCCCAGTGGATTGCTACCATTCTTCCTCATTGGACTGTTCTCATTTAACCCTTCTTCCCATCCAGTCTCTCTCTTTTCAGTCATAAATTTTGTATATTCAAAAAATATTTGGTTTTCATTTAGCAAATTCCAAGTACTAAAGGGTTTAACATGAACTGTCTGTGTGAAAAAAAGATACACCTCTGAAAAATCCCCCAAACAACCCAGATAGCTCCATTCACCAAGGAAAACGTGGAAACTTTTAATGGATTTTAATAAAATCTAGGATAAATTTTGGGGTGACTCACTAGATAGAGACTTCAGAAATAAACCCTATTTTCAGTAGCTCCCTGGGGAAAAAAAAAAGTGTCTATTTAAAAGTGCAATTAAACCTCTCACTGTTTATTTCAAGAGGTGCCAGCCACATATGACCAAGCAAGTGTGAAAAAATAAGAAAACTTCAATGTCACAGTCACCTGTAAGACAGGAATAACTGTGTTCATAACAATACAGTTACTCTTACAGATCAGTTTCTCATTAAAACTTGCTCCCTCATACCAAATACAAAAGAACTGGAATGAAGTTAATGTGGATATTTTTGCTTAAAAAGAAAAGATTTCTCTGCTACCTAAACCCAACAATTCCTCTGAGCCCCAAGCCTTTCCCTCAGTAATTACTGCACTGCTGGCAAACAGCAGCTCTGTGAGCTGCCATTCCCCTCACCCTGTCCCCACGATTTTAACAGCCCAAAAAGCAGTTTCTCTTCCTTCCCCATCCCCCTGATCAGCCATCACTTAATGAGTGCAGCCAATTACTGCTCACAGCCTCTGCTGCTGGGCAGTTTGCAAAGGCTCAGGGCTGCAGTGAGTTCACACATCAGTGCCAGCATTTCTGCCCCAAAAGCCAAAGGGTGTCTGTGCTCCCAGCCACAGCCAGAGCCTGCCTCACAGCAGGAGGGGCTGCACAGACAAGGTTACAGCTCCACGTGCACACCACCATCATTTCACTGAGATCATTCTGGCCCAGCCACACTGAGCAGGGCAGGGGATGAACGTGTTATTACTGTCTTTTAGCCTGAGAATTACAGAAAATTTAAAAGCATTTGGCAGGCAGTTGATTGAACAAGTCTCCCATAGTGCCTGTGAGGTAGTTACATGCCAATAAGCACAAAGGCCTGACAGGAAAACTGAGGCACTTCAAGGGTAGGTCATTTGTCCAAAGTCTCAGTCAGAACCCAGAGCCGAGCCAGAAATGCTGCACTGGGTTCTTGGCTCCTCCTGAGCTCTGGACACCAAGCCCAGCTCCCTCCAGGCTCAAATGTCAGAGGTGCTGCAGGCCACAGATCCCCCAGAGGACTGGAGGTGAAGGAATGAAGCCACTGCTGGCAACAGAGGAACGCTGTGTAGGAAAATCCAAGCTGTAAAGGCCACGCAGACAAGGGAGGAGGGACACTGTGAAGTCATCACCCCAGCAGAGCTTCATAATCCATGTACCAGACCAGCTGGCCAGAGCTGGGGCTGACTCCCGAGATCGGCCACTTGCTGGGCTCGTGGCCCACTCTGCTCAGCAGGGTGGTGATGTCGTGCTTGCCCTTGCCCAACACCAGGACAAACACCTGCCTGGCCCTGTTGATGAGGGGCAGGCTGAGGCTCATCCTCTGGTGAGGCTTGACAGGGCTCTCAGTCAGCACCACGCTGGGAGCCCCTTCCAGGCCATTTTGGGAGCGGGGGAAGAGCGAGGCCGTGTGCCCGTCCGTGCCCACCCCCAGCAGCACCAGGTCAAAGCTGGCGTTGGCCACCAGGGCCACAATGTCCTTGGCATAGAGCTGGGCACCGCCATCCTCCTCCACGCAGAGGCGCCGGTTGAGGTGCACGGGCATGGGGTGGATGTTGAAGTAGGGCACCCTGACGTGCTGCAGGAGGTGCCTGTGCAGCCCCTGGAAGTTGGACTCGCTGTCGGTCAGGGGCACGCAGCGCTCGTCCACCAGCCACACGTGGCTGTGCTGCCAGGGGAAGCCGTAGTGGTGCCTGGCCAGCCTCTGGAACAGCCCCACGGGGCTGGAGCCGCCCGACAGGGCCAGGTGGAACTGCCCC
This sequence comes from Cinclus cinclus, assembly GCF_963662255.1. Classification (NCBI taxonomy): domain Eukaryota; kingdom Metazoa; phylum Chordata; class Aves; order Passeriformes; family Cinclidae; genus Cinclus; species Cinclus cinclus. Next base: position 8,176,855 of record NC_085068.1, on the reverse strand, counting down.
GAGCGAGCCACGCTGCTCACCGCTGCCTCCTCCATGTCTGATGCCAGCTGGGAAATCAGCTCCTCGGTCCACGCCGACACCAGGGGACTCTGCCGGAATTTGGACTGGATGGCCCTGAAATCACTTGGCATCTGCCCACCGGGGTTCAGCAGCTCCGCTGGCTCTGCCAGGGTGAACGCCAGTCCCCCACCCACCATTTCAAAATCCAGGAGCTGCTGGTTCTCCACACCCCCGGGGTAGAGGCGTGGGGGCTGGCGGGAGGTGCTGTCCAGCAGGGGCGTCCAGAAGGCCCAGGAGGCCAGCAGGCTCTCCGTGGTGATGAAGAAATCCTTCCTGCCATGGTAGATGTTGGAGATGAGGACAGAATATGCATCTCTCTCTTTCACAGGGCTGTACATGTAGAAATCAGAGAGTGGCTGTCCAAAGATGTGCAGGTCTGACCGAGCCTCTGCTTCTTTCCAGCTGTCTTTGGGCATGAGAGGCTGGAAGAGGTTCCTGCTCACCAGCACTGCAGGGGTGCTGAGCGCACCGTGCCCGAAGTAGAAGATGATCTGCTTGGGTTTGCACTGGCTGTGCCCTGCATCCCTCAGAGTGCCACTCTGAGGGCAGTAGGCCCTGTTCTTGAAGAGGACACGGGCGTAGCCCACCCGCTCATCCAGAGCCTTCCCGGAGGTGAGCAGGAAAGGGACCCCTTCCCATCGTGGGCTGCCACTGTGGATCAGCACTCCTGCAATGACAGAGCCCACCCCACCCTGAGCAGCACTCCTGGGCATCTCCATCACCTGCCCATCTGTCTCCCCCCTCAGCTCCACTGTGTGTCCAGCTCCTCATTCAGCCCTTGCATGACTTCACTGCCTATCCAGAACTCGATGATCTTTACAGTCCCTTCCCACCCAGGCCATTCTGTGATTCTCACTCTCTCCAGCTCCCCTGCTGTGCTTTCTCCCAGTTGTCCCACTTGTTCAGCCTCCTTTCATCTTGCAGGAAACCAGTTTCTGAGCATGAACATCATTTAGACAATTCTCTTCATGCTCACAGCATGGCTAGAGATAGCCTCGTGGTTCACTCATCACAGAGAACAAAGTTTTACCCCTCAGCTGCAGAGAGCAACTGGACTTCACGAGAAGGCAAAGGAGTTTACAGGCCACTTCTAAAATCAATGCAGAGATTTTATAATAATGGGCCTTAGCTCTTACACTTCCCATTCCCTGGATCATGGGTTAACTGACATGACAATAGGGTTATCTTGTCCAGCTCCCAGTTCCCATGTCAGTGGATGCTTGGACACATCCCTGAGTCAGCAGTGAACTCCAGAGCCATGGAGCTGGTACTGCATGCAAGGCCTCACATCTCCTGCTCTCCTCAGCTCTGACTGCCCCCCAAACTCTCACCTGCAAAGGTCGGTGTGGTGCTGACGTAGCCCCGTGGCTCCTGCAGCTCCTCCTGCACCTGGCTGTCATAGGCCTGGTACTGCCCCAGCACAGCACTGCTCCTCTCCAGGCCCCACAGGGACTGGAACACGTTCAGCTTGTGCTGCACCACCTCCTGGGCACTGCTGATGTTGGCAGGGAGCTCCATGATGAGGAACACGAGGGCCTCGGTGAGGTGGTTCTGCAGCACGTCCCGGATCACCCCGTACTGCTCGTAGAAGCTGGTGCGGCCTGGGCACAGGGAGGAGGTAAAATGCTGCTCAGGTGACCTGCTTCCCTTGTCTGCATCACTACAGGGCTGGCAGGGACAGCAAAGCTCCAAGCTCCTCTCCTCCCCACCCAGCAATTAACCCAAAGCAATCAAGCTCAGGGAGGCTGTGGATGTTCAGTCACTGGATGTGTTCAAGGTCTGGTTGGACAGAGCTTTAGGCAGCCTGTCCTAGTAAAGTTGTCATTGCTGTAGCAGGACTAGATGGTTTTCCTGTCCTCAGAAGGCTCTGGATGAGCCATGCCCCTGGGAGACAAAATTTCATGCAGAGCCATGCTTCCCTTTCTCTGCCTGGCTTCTCATGCAGGTGGGATCAGTGGGAGAAGGACAGAGCACTTCTGCAGTGACTCAAGGCTGTGTCACCAGCAGCAGGCTGCATCACGACCACAGGCTTTCCCTCCTGACTGATAATTTATCTCCCCTGCTCTAATCCAAAGGCACATTCATTAATGGAATCAATGCCGCAGACTTGCTGGGAGCAAGGCTGCCAGCTGAAGCTGCACAGGGAAAAAAGGCATCAAAAGACAAATTACAAAGTTGTTCAGAGAGGGGAGGGCACAGGGATTAGCTGGGTGTTCTCCCTAAATCTCTCTGCAGTGCATCCCTCTCCCACAGACAGGCTCAGGTGAGCTCTGGGCTGCCAAACCAGAGATTACCATTTCAAGTTTGATAAAACTGCATTAACTGAGTCTGTAGTGGATGAGGGAGGGAGGAAGGCAGAGGTGAAGTGGTGGGGAAGCAATCCTGATGGTGCAGAGGGCAGGACACCTGCCATGCCCAGAAGTGCTGCGGGTGGCAGCCCAGCCTGGAGCTTTGTGCTGAGCACTGCAGAGGGGATGCTGCAGCATTGCAGGCAGGCAGTGCAGCTGTGTCCTTCAGCAGGAGCCACGCTGGGCTGGGACTGTCCCTCTGCAGGGACTATCCCTCTGCAGTACTCTTCCTACAACAGAGAGGTGGGCAAAGAAAGGCAGACAAACCCAGACTGACCCAGGGACCAGAGACATCCACGAGCATCTCCCAGAGAACAGCACAAAGGCACACTAGGGGTGAGCCTGGTGTCTGACAGGACAGCACAAAAAAGGTTTGGTGCAACAACCACATCACTGCTGCACAGAGCTGAAGTGGCCTTAGACAGTATCAATTCCAAATCCAGTGCTGTTCACCAAGAATTTGGATAGAAGGGTCAGCAATGCCCCCAGAGCTCTGCAGCAGAAAAAGGTGGGGGGTTCTGCCCCTGCTCCCAGCTGAATTGCTAATGGATTTTTTTTTTCTTAGAGGCAGCAACACTACCTGGAAGTGAGTGAGTCTCCAGCTCAGGAGGTGTAGGACAGTCCCTCTCTGTTTCCAGGGAGCAACACACCATTCACCTGTTCCTTTTTTATTTCTGGACCAGCAGCACCTCAAGGGCCACCTCCTCATTGTTAACAAACCTGCCAGCTCTCACTCACTCACCCTGCACACTCTGCACACTCGCCCCACCAACCTTTAGCATCCACAGTCTCCTTCAAGACAACCTCCACTCTTTCCACATGATGTCGGTTCCAAATTGGGTCCAGAAACTGTCGGTTCTGATCCCGAAAAGGCAGGATATGGGCCACAGCCTGGGAAGGGGAGAAAAATCAAAGACTCAATGTAAACTCAGCAGATTCCCACAGTGCCTCTGCCTCACTGCCCCATGCAGCAGCCAGGCAGCAGAGCAGAGTGGGTCAGAGAAAACAGCAGGAGACCCTGCAGTGATGCACAGTAGGGTCACCAGTTACTGTCCAGAGCAGACATTTAAAGGCCTTTCTGAGGCATTTTAAGGTTTCATGTGAAAAGGCTGAACTACAAACTGCAGAGCACTCAGTTTATACCTGTCAGAGGACAAAGGGCTGAGTCAGACCATCCTGTGATTAATGCAAGGTTCCAAAGTGCTGAAATACATCAGCTCAGATGCTTACATCACTAAAGCCATCTGCTCTTTTGGGGAGGCAAAATAAACCCCCCAAAACAAAATAAATCCCCCCTCTTAGTGGAGATGCCCTCCTTGCAGCTGGACATGCAACTTCTGAGTAAAACCTGGCCACATGGCCACGGCTGGAACAGGCTGCTTTTAAAGTGTGGCATCACATTCCTGAGAAACAAGGATGGCATGTCCTTGAAGACATTCCCTCTGGGACAGTGCAGCTCCACATCCTGAGCTGTACCTGCAGCAGACAATCCTCCCAGCCAGGAGTGCAGCACAGGGCAGGAAGAAACCTTTCCCTAAGCATCCCACAGAACTAACACCCCATCAGCTCTTTATCATATCAAATGAAGAAGTGCTTCCAGAAGCCATGGCTAAGCAGAGAGGCCTGTGTGTAATGGGATGTGGAGCTGTGAGAGGACAGGTGCTGCTGACTCAGCGAAACCAAAGCCCTGACCTTGGGGAGGAGGTCAGAGGAGTTCTGAATCTCTGTTCCAGGCACACAGAGCCCAGCCCCACAGCCCAGCCCTGCTCTGCAGAAGGGACCCTCTTCACACCAGCAGGAGGAAGCCCTGCTGTAGTCTGCATATTTCCTCTGCTGTCCCAGAGGATGGACAGCAGCACAGGACAGAGGAACAGGACAGGAGCAAATGGAGGCTCCGGATCACACTGAGAGGCTCTGCGTGGATTTGGGAGGAGAACAATGCTCTCATCAGATGTACAACTGACCACCAAGAGTCTCCTGGGCACTGAGCCCCTCAGCCTGGTAGGGTCTGTCACTGCACTACAACACTCACCTGCTTGCCCAGGTAATGGTCCACCCGGTACATCTCCTCCTCCCTGAAGAAGCCTGCCAGCTGTGCAGCCAGCTGCTGGGCCGACTGCAGGTCGTGGCCAAAGGGCTTCTCCAGCACCACACGCAGCCAGGCTCCAGCAGGGGGCCGGCAGCTGCTGTTGATGTGCTGGGCGATCTCCGTGTAGGCAAAGGGTGGCACTGAGAAGTAGAAGATCCTCCCGGACTCCTTGAGCCCCTCCTGGCGGAGCAGGGTCTGGATCTCTCTGTTCAGAGCTGTGTAGTTTTCAGCAGTCTTTAGCTGGTGGTACTGGCTCAGCTTCAGGAACTGGTCCTTGAGCACTGCACACCTGTTGGGAGGCTCGTCGGGGGGACAGGAAAGCTTCCTCAGCACGTCAAACATCAGCCTCTGCCCTGGCTCCAGAGCTGCCAGGGCAGCTCCGTGGAATGTGAAGCTGTGGCCACTGCTCACTTGGTCCATGTAGAGCTGGAACAGACCCTGCCACAAATACTTCTTGGCCAAATCACCCGTGGCTCCCAGCAAGACCACGGAGATGTGGCCCTGGGATGCTCTAGCTGGGGATGGGAGGGCTCCCACGAACAGCACTGTGCACAGGACCCTTCCCAGCATCTTGGGGAAAAGAGGTGGAGCCAGGAACACTAGAGGTCAGGAATAAAAACCCAAATCAATCCATGCTGTAGCACTGCAAAACACAACACAAGGTACCTGCTTCCCCCAGAGGACCCAAGGGCTTCTGCCTGGATCCCCCACCCAACAGCCTCTCCTCCCCTGCATGATCTGAATCAAGGCAGTAATTTGGGCTCTTGACAAACATGCAGCCTCCTTCTGCACCCCAGAAGTGGAAGGCAGTGCGTGCTGAAGGCACAGCACGTGCACTGCTCCCACAGCCGAGTTAACAAGGGGGTGCTAGTGCCCTTGCACAGGGAAACTGAAACCAATTTTCATCCAAATCTCAGAGCTGGCCACAAAAGAACACACGTGCCTGCACACTGAGCACACGTGCCTGCACTCTGAATCCTGCTTCCAACATCCTGTTTGGGACTTTGCTCAAACACTGCTGGGCTGCCTTGGCATGGCCTCATGTCAATATTGTCAGAGCAGCTCAGGAACAAACACGACCACTGGCAGTCCCAGGCTCTTCTTTCCCTTAATGGCTCCTGTGCACCACCACTGAACTGGGTTCCAATGGCTACTGGAGGAGTGGTGTGATAAAACTACTCTAGGGAAGAAGCTCAGTCCTCAGATTGATGGGAGGCAGTCTAGATGGTGCCTCATGGCCAAGTGACAACCTGGGATTTGTGTTCTGCCTCCTCCAACCTCCACCACTGAAGAGCAGGTCCTTTTCTGGCCTTCTCCACTCAGTGCCCATTTAAACCACTGCAGCCAGACCAAAAAGTCCCTTAGCTCACACTTGTTTACTCAAAATAAAGTTGTTTTTAAGAGAAAAGACACATTTAGCACCTACACTGAGAAACACATCAATGAGTTTGTATCTCAAGAGATGTAATGTCACTGAAGAGAGGTTCAGTCACTCCAGTATGGGTGACTAAACCACTGTGCTGCTCTCATTACATCAGGTGTTATTTCAGCAGCTCTCACACTGGCTATCTCCTTCCCTTAATGTCATTTTCTGAAGCTGTCTTTAGTTGGACCAGAGCCTTCACAGCACACAAGGTTATTTACTTCTTTAAAAACTGGGAGCTCTGGTCAAAAAATGCCACCTAAATAATTACAAGGAACATCCGGACATCTCTCCTTGTCTGCAGTTGAACTGGTCTGGAGAAATCTGGTGTTTATCTCTCTGGAAGACTCACCTGCAACACAGCAGCTTTAGGAACCACGGTGGCAAAAGCAGCTGGAAACTTGTCTCCTGCACAGCCTCTCCCAGTGCAGATCTCACTCCTCTTGTGACTGGGTGTCTCTGACCAGTGGCTGGATGTACAGGACAGATAAGGCAGGTTGTTCCCTTCCTGGAAAACAGGAGGAAAGACCCAATTACAACAGAGAAAAAACAAAAAGTACCTGAGCCTGCAATGTCCCAGCACATCCCTGCTCGCAGTCCTGCCCCACTGGGTGTGCTGAAGCCTTTGGCTGCTGTTTGTGAGCAGATAAAACCAAGGCAGGTGTGGTAATTCCTCTCCAAGACAGCTACAGCAAGGTGTAATGTAGTCTGTAGGTTTAATTCCTCTCTCTCCAGCCCTCTGTCTCCCCTCCCTCCCTTCTTTCCTTGCTGTTTGAGCTCCATGGACTCACTGAAGAAATCCAGCCAGCAGCACTGGCAGTTGCAAAGAGGCACTCCTGAGGTTTTGCATGCAGAATTAATGATTATTGCTTCCCCTTCCCCTGATGTGGGTTTGTAACACAGATGACAAAGTTTCACAGTGCAATAAAGGGGTATTTACTCTTCATGAGCAACCTTTGTTCCAGGAACCAGAGGCACTGACCCGCTGCACCCTGGCAGCCCCTGCTGTTCTGCAGTCACAGAACAGGGACCAGTGAGGAATGGGAAGGGTCTGGGTGGCCCATGCTGCTCCAGAAAAGAGGCAATCAGCCAGGGAACTTCCTGGCAGATTCAGCCACAGTCACGTGTATTCCCAAACCAACAGAAATCCAGTTTCACAACCCTCCCAACTGCTAAATATTGAGCTACACTGCACAGAATAAGCTCAGTAAACCCAGTTCAGTAAACCCAATTCAGTAAACCCAGCAGTGTTTGTTTACTGCTTTCACATCAGCTAATCACCACTGCTCACATTAAAAACCAATACTCCAAAAACCCCCAGCCAGCCAGAACAAAGTTACTCAGTCAGGCTTCAGGAAAAGGCTCCTGATCCACATAAAACACATAAGAGCTTGGCCCAGCAGTCAGGCTGAGAATTCCCCTGCACAGCCCCAGGAGCTCCTGTTTGACAGGAGCTCATTTCAGGTCTTTATGGAAAAAATGCAAAAGGTGTTTTTTGTTACTGCTGTATCCCCACTGAAAAATAATTACCAGATGCACAGCCAAAAGAGCTGGACTCTGATGATCCTGTGAGTCCCTTCCAGCTGAGGGCGTTCTATGATTCTATGACAAATGCAGCATGGCCTGGGGCTCCCACAGGGCTCTGCACAGGTAGCACATGAAGGAAAGGGCTCTGAGATTCTCTGAGAACTGCAGAAACTCTACTGGTCTTCTGTACTCACACACATCAGGGCAGGAATGATTTCACCATCAACTTCTGGAAAAGTCCGAATGAGGAGTCACATTAAAAGCAAGCTCAGAGACGCATGAATTTGTGTTTGGTCCTTCTGGCTCTTTCTCAGCCTCACTCCTTGTCCTCCAGCCCCAGCATCATGACAGCAGCCGTTTCCAAAACCCTGGAAAAGCAGCAAGGGGGACCATGAGGAAACTGCTCCGGAGCGTGGGCTGCGCATGGAACCGGGGGGATGAGCTCACGGGCGCCAGGGACGAGCCCCGTGTGACAGCGGCTGTCACAGCCCCCGAGCACCGAGCGGGGCCCGCCCGCCACGCCCGCTGCCGGCGCTGGAGCTCCCCGGGCCCGGGCAGGCCGGGCCGCACTCCGGGCCGGGCCGCGCACCCCGCGGGCTGAGGGAGCAGCGGGGCCGGGCCGGGCCGGGGCTGCACCGCGCCTCCGCTGCTCCAGACATCTCTGTCCGTGCCTTCCCCTGGCCGAGGGCGGGCCGGGAGCATCGCCCCTCCATGCCCGCATCCCTCCATGCCCGCATCCCTTCCGCCGCCCACGCCGTGCCGGAGCGGGGAGATCGGTGCGCGGTGCTTCAGGACAGGGCAGAGCGGGGCCCGTGCTGACCCCTCCGGCCCGTGCTGACCCCTCTGACCCGTGCTGGCCCCTCCGGTCCGTTTCTCCCCCCTGGCCTGGCCTGGCCCGGCCCGGCCCGGCCCGGCCCGGCCGCCCCCGCTCACCTCCCGCCCCCCGCACCGCGCCGGCGGGCCCGACACACCGCCCTGCTCACCGCGCCCCGCCCCGCCTGGACTCTGTGGTTGGCGGCGACTCGCGCCTGGCGCCGCCGCTCGGGAGGGAGGAAAAAAAAAACCCCTCGGGGTGGGCTGTCTGGGGACACGGGGACAAGGGGACACGGAATCCCCCCGTGGGGACACGGAATCCCCCCGTGGGGACACGGACCCCGGCTGGACCCCGCCCAGCACCGGCGCTGGCGATGCGCCTGGACCCCGCGCTCGCCCCCTCCCCAGGGTGTGTGTCCGCAGGGATGGGTGTGTGGTGCGCTCTCCTTTCGGGTATTTGGGCTGGAAATGTTCAGAATTCACAATTGCAACAAAACCTTGACCCAAACCTGGGCTTTGGTAACCTTCAAGGCCAAGTGTGATGTGGCCGAGTGCAGGGGTTGGAATAAGATGAGTTTTAAGCGCCTCTCCATCACAAACCATTCCTTGAGCCTGTAATTCATGCCAGAAGAAAAATTACCTGCTTCCACAGCAGAGCTTGGAGCCAGGTGATCTTGAAGGTCCTTCCCAACTCAGACCATTCTGTGCTTCCACAATGTAACTTGGAATTTTATTCGCAGTATAATTCCTCAATTCTGTAACTTCCTCCAATCTGCTGAAGTTATTCCAGCAGCGCATGAGAGAGTCCCAGCAAGGCACTGCAGAGGCCAGAGAGACCCCTGTGAGCACCGGGGATGGTCTGCAGGAGCAGGGATCTGGACTTGGGGTCTGGATTTGGGGCTCAGGGGACTGCAGAGAGCCCTGCCGCACACTGCTTTGTGATTCCAGCCTGGGAGGGTCCAAACCCAGAGAGGATTCATCACAGCACAGCCCAAACGGAGCACCAGCAAACCAAACTGGGCCGGGGGGGAAAGAACTGGGAGGGCCAGCTGGACAGCCAGCCCAGGCATGGGGACATCCCTTCATCACTCCAGATCTGGGGACATCCCCTCAGCACTCCAGATCTGGGGACATCCCCTCAGCACTGCTGTGACACCACTGCACTGCACACTGGGGCTGTGTCCCCAGCTCTGTGTTTAACCCCTGGATGCCCTGGTGCAAAGCTCAGCTCTCAGAAGCTGCCCCAGGACTCTTTGGGTACACCAGACTGGGGGAGGAGGTACCTGGGAGTCCTCTGCTGTAATCTGGGTTCTGCCCTGGAAGAAAAAGGGGGTTTGCCACCTACTTTAGCAGAAATCATTGAAGAGCAGATCTCCCTGCTGCATATTTCTGGCACATGGAATGAGGTGAACAGCTGGGGCCCTGGTCACTTAAACTTGTTATTATTACAGACAGAGCTGGAAGCTGGGAGTAGTAGCAGTTGTTTAACATCTTCTGTGGAGAGACCATGTTTTCAGCTAGTTATATGATGCCAAACTTTAAATATTGAGGCTGAAATTGTAGGGGTGGTTTGCTTTATGCAGTCTTTCTTTTTTTTTTTAAACTGAAAAAAAAAATAGTGCAGCTATTTCTGAGCTGAAGGTCATAAGATAAAATAGGTTTTTTGACCATGTTAAAAATATCTCAGCTGTTTCATTAAGGAGATCTAACATCTCATAATTTGGGGCAAGTAAGATTTTGTGAGGATGATGGTTTGGACCAGAATGTGCTTTTGTCAAAGCCTTTTTAGACTTCCTCAGCTGCATGTGCCTTTAAGGGAAAAAGGTCCAATGTGACAGATGAGACATGTGATGGCAATAGAGGAATAAAAGGCAGCTAGCAAGGAAAGGGACATTAAGGAGACAGATGTTCTACAAGCAAATAAAAAGCTCTATGGGAAGGAGAGCTGTTCTGGGTGGTGTTAAAGAGGGTGTTTCAGAGGAGGAAGCATTAAGCTGGAGTGGGCAGCTTCTCAGCTCAGAGCCTCTGTAGACCCGGGGCACAGGCTGTGTTTTGGCATTGCAGTGGAAATCTGTTCCACAGCAAGGGGTTCTTTGTTTGGGAGTGGGGAAGACAATGTACAAAAGTGAGTTTGCTGCAGTGGGGCTTTGTTGCCCCTGGGTGTTGCAGCTGCAGACCAGACTTGAGGTGTGGAGAGGTGACACTGAGCTGGGCTGGGGTTTGCACTGCTCTGAACAGGCAAAGCCAGCTCCAGTAGGGCGAAATTTTGGTGAGGTAACCTTAGAGGAAACTTGCCTGGTACCTGCCAAATTTATCAGCCTCTGCAAAGGCGTTTACTGCCAAGGAACTGTAGATGTGGCTGCAAATGACAAAGTAATTTCTGGGGATGCTTTAATTCCTTGGTTCTCGTGTGCTGTTCATGAGCTGGGAGCCCTGTGTGGTGCTGCTGCTCCTGCAGAGCTGTGGAGCTGGGTCAGGGGCTGAGCTTCCAGGAAAGCTCTCGAGTTCTGGGCTATCGAGTTCATGTGGCTTTGGTAAGGCTGTTAACTTCTGCTCTGAAGCAATAAAGAACAGCTGGACAGCAGCTGGGGTTCTTAAAAAATAAAATTACTGTCCTGTGGCTTCTCGAAAACCAGACTGCAGAAATGATAAGGGCAGCTCCTAAACTGCTGTGGGGGAGAATGAAAAAGAGGAGTCTTGTTGTGGCTGCTGGGGCAAGTGAAGGATTCACCTGATGAATGAGTTCTGCAGAGGGGGGCTGGTTTGGGGTTAGGTGTGCCCAGCCTGACACAGATAAATCTCCAGTCCAGTTTAAGAAGTTTAGATTTAAATACTTTGGCCTGTTTGGTATTAACCAATGCCACTTCTGTGCATCCAAACTACACTTAGAGCTGGAAAGCTGATCCTGCCAGGAGCAGCACTCCCCAGACCCCACTGCTCTGGTGTTCTGCCTGGCCAGCTCAGCTCTTAAAGAGCTTAGCATCAAAGTACAGCTGAGACACTCCAAGGTGAGAGAGTATTAGAGTAATGCTGCCTCTTAGCAGCTTTTGTTTCTATTGTTTGTTGCCTTTCCTCTCCAGACTGTGGCTTTTAAATGGTGAGGACCTTGTCCAGGGAACGCCGCTGGGGTGTTCAGCTGGAGTGGGGAGTGCTCACATCTGCCTTGCTGTGAGGATGGCATTGCTGGCTCTTTCCAGCCCCTCTCTGCTGCTTCCCCAGCCACTCGTGGGACTGAAGCAGGACTTGCAAAGCCCTGTCATGGGGACCAGGGGAGCCCTGCTGCACTGGGGGTGTGCTCTGGCACCCTGCAGCACCCATGGAAACTCCTCGAGAGCAGGGGCAGTGGGAAAGGAGCTGGGGAGGAGGAGGAGGAGGAGGAGGAGGGCTCATCTTCACCAAGTACTCTGCTTGAATCAAACAGAACTGCTCCACTGAGTCGGCTGTACCTGCATTCTGCCTTTGGCTCTAAGGAAGTGATGCTCTCAGTGGCTTGATCAGCAGATTAAAGCTTGAGTGCTGGCACCTTCCCCAGGTATTCCCGCACTGGGACAAGCTGCCTTCTGTCTCTTCCTCAGTCTTGGACTAAATGAAGATGAAAATGGAGGTTATAGGCTAAACATGCTGTTTCTTCATTGTAAAATGGGGAAACCTGAGGTTCCTCTTGTGCATGGGAGCAGCTTTGCTGAGCCAAAGACATTCCTGTGCCTCCTGAGGGCTCCTGGTGCTTTAACCAAAAGAGTGACTGGTACCTGGCCAAGCTGAGAAAAAACAATCATAAAGCAATGACTGATTCCCATTGTTGCAGACATAAATATTTAGAGATGGGCTGAAATCTATCTGCTCAAGGAGCAAAGGTAGCTCAGGGTGAAGGGGCTCTGCCTGTGGTGTTAAGAAAAAAACATCCTTGTTAGTTCTCTGGCATGAACTGCCCTCATTGTGGTCCAGACTGATCAGAGCTTCAGCAGTTTTGGGTCTGTACCATGATCTGTTCATTTACTGCAGAAAGAAGCCCAAGGTGGGTACCTGGTGTTGCTGCCTGGCTGACACTGACAGCTTTTGACAGAAATTACTTTTCTTGACTTGTGATGTAAGAAGTAGACACAAGACAGGCCTGCAGAAAGCGCTGTCATTGTTAACTGAAGTTTCTCCAAATGTACTTGATTGGAGTTTAATAGTTACTATATCTTAGATAAATATTGATTGATGAAGGATGACACAGTGAGCCTTTGAACTTCACAATGGGCATAGTTTATCGTTTATCAGTTATCAGTTATCAGTTATCAGTTATCAGTTATCAGTTATCAGTTATCAGTTATCAGTTATCAGTTATCAGTTACCAGTTATCAGTTATCAGTTATCAGTTATCAGTTATCTGTTTCCTGACTGTACTGCAGCAGAGCAGGGCTGCACTGCATGTCAGAGCTGATCAGCCCAGGCTGCTGCACTCAGAGCACAAATGCAGCTGTGCAAAGCCAGAGGTTTTCTCTGAGCATCTGACTGCTGAATGGGAAGGCAAAGTTGAGAAGATGTCCCTCTGCTCTTATCTCTATGTCCTATTAAGATTAGACTCACCGATAAAGCTTAAAACCAAAATCCTTCATAACAGCATCGTGGTTCTCCCATAGCAAAGTGAAATGCACCAAAATGCATGAGCATGTTTCTATAAATGGACTGTGGTGCAGCAGGGAATTGGTGCAGAGTTTGGGATGGTTCATGTTGTGTGCTGCATTCTTGGCACCCTGCACACAGCCTGGCACTGGGGCTGCCAGGTTCTGCACTGGAGCTGCCAGGTTCTGCACTGGTGCCTCTCCTCATCCTGCCTGCTGCAGATTGACTCTGTGGTTCTGCTTTGTGGACTCCGTGGCCTTGAAATGCTGTGAAACGCTTCATTAAATCAGTGTTTCCTAGGCCTTGGCAAAGATAGGTAAAATTTCAGTGGAATATTTTTGCCATTCAGGAGAGTCTCTCCTTGCTGCAGGTTTTCAGGTGTCACGGTGGGGAGGGCTGGGAACATCCTGCTGTGAATGCTCACTGTGCCATGCAGGAGCTGCAGCAGTGCAATGCTGGCAGCAGGGCACGAAGAGATATAAACACAAGGCTGAGCACCCAGGTTTGTCTCTCTGTGCTCTTCTGGGGTGCTGTAAAATCAGGATCACTGAGCTTGTTTCCTTAAGCAACAAGTGTAGAGAATAAAAACTGATCCAGACCTCTGCAGAGGGGGATGAGTGCAGTGCTGGCTGCAGACCTGAATCTCATCTCTCCAGGCAAAGAACAGGCATCCTGTGCATTGGGTTGTGCATGATGGCTGTGAGTGGTCCAGTCAAAAAACTAATCTCCAAATGGAAAAGCAAGGACAGTGAAAGGGAAGAAAAAGGCTCCAGGACAGTGCCAGGACTCTCTCAGATGCAGATAATCAGCAGATCTGAAACCTTGATCTGAAAGCTTTCAAGGGGGGCAGCAAAAGACAGGAATCAATTGAGATTGACCCTGAGGTACACTCAGTGATTGGCTGTGATGCACTGGAGCATGTAGATGAGAAATTAAAGTGTTTCAAAATTATCCCTTTGCAACTGTTGATTCCAGAGCTAGCACGTTGCAGAGCTCTTGCCCAAATATTTTAAATGCTCTGTGCCCCTGGAAATGTCCTTCAATAACCTTGAGATTAAAGTGGTTTCCCTTGCCTCAGTCTCACTGAAGACCAGAACAAGAGAACCAGGAATCCCCATGCCAGGATGTAAAGTCAAGTGTCTTCTCCGGACACTTGTTCCTCTGGACACTTCCATGGAACAGAAAATGGACTGGTGCCTGTTGTCTCTGTGCTCTGCCATGAAAATGGGCTGAATCCCCATGGAATGCAGGGTCTGCACAGCCTCACTGGCTGCAGCCTTCCAGGGCCTGAATCGGTCAATAGCTGGGGATGAACTGTGCATTTTGTCAAACCAGTAAGGGGCAGGAATTAAATTACACAGGGCAGAAAGCATTTCTAGGCCTGAGCTGGTTTAAAACAATGTAGTTTAGCTGAATTTAGTGACAGCTCTTTGGATGAGGTGTTGCACTGTTCTGTGTATCATGAAAAAAATGTCAAGTGCTTGGGGGATGTGTGAGCTTTTTGCTTGGGGTGTTTGTTTAATTTTTTTCAAATTTATTATTTATACTTGCAGCTTCTGTCTGAATTCTTCATGTGGCTAAGACTGCCTAGCAATGCCGTGGAGGATGAGATTTTCCCCTGCTCTTTCTGTCACCCCTGTCCTCACCGGCACAGTTACAGAGCGCATTCCCTGCATCTCACACCGGAGGAGGCACTGCTGACTCCTGAATGAGTTCCAGCCTGCTCCCCAAACTGAGACCAGCTCAGGTGGGAGCTGAGTGCATTTCAGAGGCTTCTGCAGATGCCTGGTCTGCTTTTCGTTTTTGCTCTTGGAATGGCAGCATCGCCAGGTGAGGAAACCTGGCAGCAATCAAACGCCTGAGTCCCCACCTTGCTGGGAAATCCGGCTGCACAGGGAGCCGGCGTTTGAGACCCAATCCTATAGGATCAGGGTTCTTGCAGTGTCAGGGATTTAAGACTTTTTAACTCCCCCTCCCCCGTTTTTTTTTTTTTTTTTTTTTTTTTTTTTTTTTTTTTTTTTTTTTTTTTTTTCCCTCGCCTGTCTGAGCAGCTCCGGGCTCTCCCGGCATCACTTCAGTGCAAGCACCCGTCTGTCACCACTCCTGCCAGGTCCTGCCTCCCTCCCGGAGAATCCGCTGCAACTTTTGCTGCTCCAGACAACGCTGCATCCCTGGGAGAGCAGAGCTCCTCACAGCGGATTTGGGGTAAGAAGAGACAACTCGGGAGGGAGAGAAGGTTTCCTAACCCGGTTTTAATGGAAGCTCTTTCCTTTGCATGCTCGTTTTGGAAGGGAGATATTTTAAAGAGGCTGCAGTCCTTCCTCCTGCAGGGGTGTCTTTTATGATTGAGAAAAGCTTTAAAAGTGCAACTTCTTCTGCTGTGTGCTTGCTAATTAAACTTCATTCAGCTTCTTTCCTTTCTGCCTTTTAAATTCTCCTTGGGACCGGTATGAAGCTGAATCTGTGGAGGTGTTTATTTTTATTTATTTTTTTTTTCCATTCTGCTTTGTAAAAACAAGCCGACAAAACCAAATTAAAAAAAAAAAAAAAACAAGCAAAAAAAAAAAAAAACCCCAAGCCCTCAGAAGCAAACCCAGTAGAAGGACTAGCGAGGAGCTGTGGTTTTGCATGCTGGCTCGCAGGCAGGCGGGGGGGTTTTCTGGCAGGCTGCTGGTGCGGTTGTGCTGCAGTCCGAGCCCCGTGCTGGCTGCGGAGCATTGCAGGAGTGCAGCAGGACGCGCTGCCGCTGCTGCAGCGCCCGGGGACGCCGAGTTCCCGCAGCTGCCCCGCTTGTCCTGGCACTGTCCCCGCTTGTCCTGGCACTGTCCCCGCTGTCCTGGCACTGTCCCCGCTGTCCCCCGGAGCGGGGGGAATGCGGCGGTGCCGCTTGAAGGGCGCGGAGCTGCCCGAGCTCTGCTCCCCCCAGGATCCGCAGCGCAGCATCCTTCCCCGGCCGGGGATGCTCTCCCGAGCCCCGCTGCCTCCTGCGCTCCGCGGCCACACGCGATTCGCTTCCACCCCGCATTTACAAGCCCTAGGGTAAAAGAAAAAAAAACAAACAAACAAAAAAAAAAAAAAAACAAAAAAACAAACAAACAAAAAAAAAATCCCCCAAAAAAGCTGCCGTGGAATGTCCAGGCTCGGAGCTCAGCCCCCGCAGCCTCCTCCCAAGGAGCGTGTCCTTGTACCTGCTGAGCTCGGGAAGCGCTGGGGGAAGATGAGGAAAGCGCTCCCGCGACCTCCAGGCGCTGCTGCCTCCCTACAGCCCTACAGTCAGAAGTTGAATTTGCATGGGAATGTGTCAGCACGGCCTCTTACTGCAGAAGTTTGACTTGGGTTTTCCGGAGGCATGTGCGGTCTGATTTATTAATGGCGCAAGGACCGGTTGGTTTATTTTAATTATAAAGTGAAAAAAAAAAATCACTTTGACGTAAATATCTGCTAGCAGCTTGCATTTTCCTAGTGTAAAAATATCTATTAATTGGAATGTAGCTTCTTAGCAACTCCGGAGTCTTGGGAACTGTATGGAGCAAGGGGAAAAAATGCAGTTTGAGCAATTATCAATTCTGTTGCAATAGCAGTGAAGTCAGCTGTGCTGAAATCCCTGCAGATCTGGGTTTGATATTCTGTGTCTGGGGGAGGCTGCTCAGCAGTCAGTGCTCAGAGCACATCCCCACTCAGAGCCTCGCTGCAGCCTGCAGTTGATGCTGCATGACTTTAGCAGCATCTGAAATGACTAAATATTTGACTTTCCTCTTTTAGTGATGTCTCCTGACAGCAGGAAGGGTGTTCTGGTCCCCGCTGAGGCTGAGGCAATTACTGGTGTCTGCCACTCTGTTTGAGAGTAGTAGTGAATGTTTACACTGATTAGATCTGTAATTGGGGTGGGCTTTTATCACAAGGACCAAGAAAAGTCACTGAGATCTGTAGGAAAGGTGAGTGTTATCCCTGGCACCGAGCAGCTGGGACTGAAGTGTGATTTCTCAAGGTCACACCGTGCCAGCTGATGGCAGAGACAAGCCCTTGGCACCCTCAGCTCCCAGCTGTTCCTTTAAATGCAGTGAAACTTTCATATCTTCCTTCAGAGATGTCTCTGGCCCCAGGTCACAGAGGCACAAGGGGAGTCAAATGTAAGGCCAAAACCTTGAATTTTGTGTGATTTAATGCAGACTTCATGCAGCACACTCACACCCTGTTACTTCTGTTCCTTACCTCATCATCTTAATGAGCAAAGAGACTGAAATTCATTTGTACAGTACTTATGCATGGGTTTGTGGCATTCATGGAGGACTCTCTAATTGGTAGAATAGGAACAAAGTAAAAGTAACTGGGTTAAGAGCAGGCTTGGTATAAATCACCAAGGGACAACTAATGCACCAGGGTGTTCCTATATCTGGGTGTTGTGGAGAGGTTCTCAGCATAAATAAATATCAGCCTCTGCCTGAAGGGAAAAACAAACAACTGCTGTAAAAAGTGAACAGAACAGGCTCCCCAAAGGTGGTACAAGCTGCAACATTCCCTGGAGTTCTGCTCTCCAGAAGTGGGCAGAAAGCCTCTCAAAAGAGGTCTCCCCACACCTGCCCACAAAGCTGGTGTGGTGACTGACCAGCAGAGGGAAAACAAGAATGACTGTAGAGAATGAGACAAACCAAAGAACTGTGGGTTTCAGATAGGAGCCCCTGGACTGAAGAGTCCCTGGCCTGCTATCAGGTGGTGAGTAACTGCTGCTGTAGGGAAGTTCATGGCAAACACCCCTTCAAGTGCTGGGCAGTGGCAGGAAGAGTCCCAAAAGACAAAATAACACCAGAGTGCAGAGGGGAGGGAGGATGCACTTTGTGCTGATTCTCCTCTTACATCCCTCTGCTGCTCCAGCAGCTCTTGCTTTGCACACCTGGGAAGGCGCCCTCAGCACACATTAAATATTAACAGGAATTCACAGCACCTCCAGTGCCACCTCAAACTCCTGTGCTGTGCCTACAGCAGCCCATGGTGGATCCCCAGGGAGGGTGAGCAGAGCCCCAGCAGGTACTGAACAGCCTGAGTGCAGAGATCAGTGCTGCTGACACCTGGGCTGTGCTGTGCCTGATGAAAGGCCATATTTCAGCTGATTCCTTCCTTTAGTGCCAGCCTCTGATCTGGAAAGCAGAGACCTTTTCCTGGCTGCCATAGTGAATTTTAGAGTGAGTTTTAGCATTTGGGGTTGCCTGGGGTATTCAGTCCTGCTGGAGTCTTTTCTTTTGATAAGAGTCAATTGTCTTGAGAAAGTAGTGGCTTTATAAAATGTAAGGAGGTTTATTCCTGGTGCTGATGAGCTTACACAGAGATGCCATCTGAAATCCTCTGGTTACAGCCAGCACTGCTCCCAGAGCCTCAGATGACTCTGCTTCACCACATGTTTAAGGAGTGGGACTTAAATTGTGCTTTGCTTGTTGCTACTTGACTTTTCAGTTCTGTTTCCAGGGGCTGGTGCAGAAATGTTTTTGAAGGACTGGGTCAAGTGACAGCATGTATTTTTGGAGAAGGTCACGGGTCCTGTGCCTGGTGCCCCACTGCAAAGGGCAGAGAGCCATTAAATATCTGGGTGCATTTGTTTTAACTCCTTGGTGCTGCTCAGGCAGGGCAGTGCAGCACAGCACAGGTTCTGTGCTCTGTGCAGGGATGGAGCCTTCCAGGCTCATTTGTGCTCCTGATTCCCTCCCTTAATTTACGGCAGACTCTGTGGGTATTGAGCAGCACTGCAGCAAACCCACGTGCTCCAAGTTTCTTTCTTCCAAGAGCTCTGGTGTTATCATGAGTGAAGAAACACTCAAGTGCTGTGAGGAAGGGTCTTCTATACAAAGTGGGATTCAGAAATTGCTCTTGGACCCTGGTGGTTGGTCACTGGCAATGCCTGTTCCTGTGAGGGGTTGGGAAGATGCATTTTTCCTTCCTGATTAATGTAAAGCAGCTTTGCCCACTTTCCTGCAGACCTGGAACTCCCAGGCTGGGGCATGGAGAGAGGCTGCTTCTTGCACAGCCTCTGCAGGTTCTTCCAGTTGGCTTTTCCCTGCAGAACTGGAGTGATCAGGAGTGCAGGGGTGGGGGGTTTGTTGGCTCAGTCATGTGCTGTGATGCACCAAAGTATTACAAACCCTCAGCAGCTGCTGAAAATTGCTCTCTGCCCATCCCTGTCTGACACGTGAACACAAGAATTCCCATGTGCTGGGAATCTTAATGTTTCCTTCTCCTACCTCTGTGCCTGGCTATAAATGTCCTTAAGATGTAATTTTTCCAGCTCAGCCTTCAGAATTTCTAATTATGCCGGGAGAGCTGAGCTGCAGTGGGGCTGCCATCCGGCTGCCCTTGTGCCTTCCCCCTGCTTCCCAGACAACTGAGCTTTTGAGAAGGGACAGTCCCTGCTGCTGAGTGAGGGAGAACTACAATTTGGCAAATCTAAATGAGTTTTCGTTTGCGTCAATATTCTGCGGCAAATAACTTTGCACATTTGTAAACAGAGGGCAAACTTACCACATTTTAAGAGCTTTCTTGGGACGAATTGGAAGTGCTCTGCTCTTGTCTGAAAGAACAAAATTCAGTGAGGGATGCTTATTGAAGATGCCTTTCATTCGGTTTAGCAGCAGAAATTGTGTTGAACCCTGTGGAAACAAAACAAAGTCCCTGCCCTAGAAAGCTCACAGACAAGAGCTTATTCAAAAAAGGAGTGGAAATGGCCTTGAACTGTCTGTTGACCTTGAGTCGTTGGTGAAATTTTTGGTTGTAAAATATAGGTGGATTTTAACTGAGCATCACTCACAAGCCCTTTCCAGTCCTGTAATTCAGAAAGGCTTGGCTTGCTGGGCACCATTTGATTAAACAAAGGCAAGGGATGTGGAGAGCCACTGTCCACTCTGAAGGTCACTGCGAGACTGGGCAGAGCAGGGAGGAGGTTGGTGCCTGGGGTCACCCCCCAGGTGCTGTGTTGGCCCTCCTGGAGCTCCCAGGCTCTGGAATGTTCCCCCACACCCCCCTTCTCCTGAGGGACACCAGAGCGTGCCTTCACTCAGAAATGAACACTCTTGGCAGCAGTCAGTGTGCCAGTGCAGTGGCACTGCCATGGCAGAGCTGTGACTTCACCTGTGTCCCCTGCAGGGTTTGTACAAATGCTTGACAGAGCTGCTGAGCCTCAGAGAGCACCCCCTGAGCTGCCCCAGGCAAGCAGGGGCCTCAAGGGAAGGTCCTTGAGGTGAAGGGCAGGAGAAGCTGGACACTGAAGGCTTGGGAGCAGCCTGGGCTGTGCAGGTGTGTGAGCTGGACGGGTGGCTGCAGTCCTGAGGAGCCACAGCTGGGGCTGGACACCAGGAAATGTTCACCAGAGCTGGGATTGAACATCAGGAAATGTTCACCAGAGCTGGGGCCAGACACCAAGAATGTTCCTGGAGCCTGGAGGGCTCAGGGCAGAGGTGCTGGGCAGAGGGGCAGTGCCAGAGCAGTGGTGCCACAGGGAGGGTGGCACAGGGAGGGTGACACAGGGGTGGTGACACAGGGAGGGAGGCACAGGGAGGGTGGCACAGGGAGGGTGACACAGGGATGGTGACACAGAGAGGGTGGCACAGGGAGGGAGGCACAAGGAGGGTGGCACAGGGAGGGTGACACAGGGGTGGTGGCACAGGGAGGGTGGCACAGGGAGGGTGGCACAGGGAGGGAGGCACAGGGAGCAGGAGCCTGGGCTGCTCCCGGGGCTCAGAGCAGGGTGCTGCCCACCAGAGCTGCTCCTCCTCGGTGCTGCCCAGCGCCGGGCACTCGCTCAGGGATCGGTGTCCGGTTACTGAGCATCGGCTCCGGTGGCTGAGAGCGGGAGAGGGGAGAGCAGGGAGCACTCTGAGGTTTGCTGGCAGGTCACCCGCTCTGTGATGCACTGCAGCAAAAGCCCCGTGTGAAAACTCCTCAGCTAAAAGGACATTGCAGGGAAGGGGAGGGGGGACGATGGACGCTCAAAGATGCTGCTGCAAGTGCTGTGACAGCCAAGGCTGGCCTGGGCTGCTTCCCCTGCAACCATTTGGTGATTGGGTTGGCCAAGCCCATTGCCTTGTGCCCGTGGGTGGAAGGCAGTGTCCTTTCCCTGGACGTCCTTCAGGTGCAGCAGGGACAGCACGGTGTGCCGGTGTGTCCCCAGGGGCCCAGGGCAGACACTCAGGGACCTGCCAGGGCCAGGGAGCGGCTCCAGCAGGTGAAGTTGGGTGAGAAGCCACCACTGCAGCAGCAGCTCTGCAGTGGCCTCAGCCAGGCTGCTCCAGCCTTGTGGGGACACAGGTGACAGATGCTGCCACTGTGGAGCAGCAGTGCTGGCAGCAGGGGAGCTGAGGACCAAGGAGAAGCGTCCTGCTGATGCAATGCAGGTGATCCTTGGCTCGGTGCTGCAGCATGTGCAGGGTACCCTGCCTGTCCTGCAGGGCAAAGGTGACATAAGGGGTGGTTCATGGGTTTTATCTGCTGGGGGTTAGAGCTCTTCCCTTGGCCATGGCCCTTTCTGGCCCCAAATTAATTCCTTGCAAGCTGCAGGCCACCCTGCCAGGTGATCTGTTCTGCCCCTCTTGGGGGAATTACCCCCAGAGTGACAACCCAGGGATGGAAGATCCCCCCTGGTCTCCGGTGCCACATCTGGGCAAGTGCAGGGCTGCAGGCCACATCTGCCAAGGGTCACAGGAGTGTCCAGAAGGGTGGGCATCCCAGCTGGACCTCTTGGCAGCACAACAGAGCAGAGTTCAGCCACCTTGCTCCGGAAGGAGTCGCAAGGGAATGTGGTAGGGCTTTTTCACTTGGTGTTTCAAAGTGAACCTGTTATCTTAACTCCTAATACTACAGAAAAAAATAATGAGGGGATGAGAAGGGGGATGCTTGCTGATGTTACCTGAGGTGTAGCTTCTTGTGGTGCCAGTGACTGATACTTTGGCATTGGAAAAGCAAAGTTTGCAGGAGCCCCTGGATGCAGAAAAACCTCACAGTTCTGCTCCTGATGCTTGTTGTGTGCAGTGCCACCTCAATGGCTTCAATGCTGCTCTTCCTCAGGCAGGAACAGCCAGGGAGTTTGGAGAAGAGTGGATTTAGGAAAAGCATTTCTTTCCATGGCTGTCATTTCAAGAAGAATCAAGGGGTTGCAGTGGCAGGAGAGGAAGTGTGGGCAGGTGAGCAGTGGCATTTTCTGCTGGCCTTGCACCATCCCTGGGTGCAGTGCTGCTGTTCAGACTTCCCTCCCTGAGCACCTCTGCGTGTGAGCCACTGAACCTGACCCCTTTTCTTGATGGAAGCTCTGTTGGTTCTGCAGATGTGGGCATGGAACAAAATAAAAAATACCTGCAGTCTGCTGGGCATGGGGGGAGGGAAAAAAAAGCTGAAAGCAAAAAGCCCAGGTCTCTTAAACTGATCGACACAAGAGCCCCTTGTTTCCACCTCTCAGCCAGAGCTTCCCCCAGATGTCACTGAAGGAGACTGTCCCCCCTGTACCCCCCTGCCACCCTGGGTGCCTGCCTGGGTGGGGATGTCTCTGCAGCTTGGAGGAGGCCAGGAGATGCCATTCCCAGGACAAGGTGTCCCCTGTGCCTGGCTCCCAGCAGAGGGAAGCAGCAGCTCAACAACCCACAGCCCTGAGCTGCCCTGTGCTCCTGCAGCCTTGGTGGCATTAAAACAACCAAAAAAAAACCCCACAACACCTGGCCAAGTAAAGATTAATTTCTCTTGCTGCTAAACTGTAAAACCTTTGAGTAGCAGGGAATTACTACCTGTAATTGCACCAGCTAATCCTACCTGCAAGCTCCTTCCTTCACCTCAGGTGCTGTTCTTAGTTCAGTACCTGATGGATTCCTGACAGAATAAATGCTGAGGCTTGCTCTGTGTCTTTGGATAGATTAGTGGGATAAGTGAATTGGGAAGGATCTTTCCTTTTATTCTCCATTGCGCAGGAGAATAATGGAGAATTATTCTGCTTTTCTGAGGGAAATAAGTCCAGTGCTGATGGAAATGCTCAGGAAGTGGTGGAAATGCAGAGGGATGAACTCAGTGAACTGTAGCTGGCCTAACTCAGCCCGAGGGAGCAAACAGAGTGATTTCAGTTTCTTGTGACTCTTTGCTCTTGTGACCTTAGTCCAAAAATCTCTTTTGTCTTTTTGTCTTTTTTCTTTTTTTTTAATCTGAAACTGGGTCTCCAGCTTGCTGCTCTCCATTTTTTCCATCAGCTAAGTGGCAGAATCCCTGTGCCACCCAGGTCCTGCTCCTTTGGGTGAGTGTGACAGAGACAGGAGGTCCTCATGTGTAAGGGGTGTCTGCTTGGTACAGCAGTAATGTGGCTCCCATGCCCTCAGCAGCATTTCCTCCCCTGAGACTACAGGAACAGGTTTTTCCATTGCAGAAAAAAAAAGGAGAAAATATGTTTAAGTCCCTCCACTTTGGGCTTTTGCAGCCGAGTGGAATTCAGCTCCTCAGTGGCGCAAGTCCTTTGTAACAGGGCAGCAGCAAGACATGTCAGAGTGCTGAGATGTACCTGCAGCTGAACCTTCCTAAGGAGCAAAAATCCTCCTCTCGCCACTGGTACGTGTCTGAGCAAGACCAGACTGTCAGAGGGAGGAAGGCACTCGAGTCTGAGCAGTCTGATGTTCCCCTGGGACACACTCAGCTGTCTGGGACATCACCCCTCACTCTGTGCTCCATCTGCTTCAGTTCCTTGTGCTGATCCTTCTGTTTCCCGTTTCTGTAAAAGGGGAAATGGGCACAGGTTCCCCACACTCTTTTGGGAAAGTGATCCTGGGGCTCCCTGATGCTGGTGCCTTTGCTCTGTGCTCACACCTCTGCAACTGAAGAGACCTTGTGCCCATCTCATAATCTGTGACTTGCCCCTACAAAGTGCGTGAGCAGTCGTGCACGGCTGCAGCAGAGGTGCCTGAGCAGAGCTGAGCAGAGCTGGACCTGCATCTGAGTTTTCCAGACAGCAGCAGGGATCCTGGCAGCATCCTGGGGATTCCTCCCGTGCTGCTGCTCCAGTTCCAGCTGTAAATGCTCTGTAAATGCAGGAGCAGCTGCAGGGCGAGGCAGTGACAGGTCAGACACAGAGGGGCTGCTGGGGTGAGAGGTGCCCCTGCACTCTCACACTGTGGCACACTCTGAGCTGGGAGCTGCTGTGTGGGGTTAACCCCTGCTAGCACAGGCTGGGAGCTGCTGGCAGGGCAGGGAGCCCAGCTCCCAGCCCAGCAGTTTATTCACACTCAGGGCACTGCTGCTGGGTGCCCAGCTCTGTTTATTCACATCAGGGCATTGCTGCTGGGTGCTCACCTCTGTTTATTCACATCAGGGCAGTGCTGCTGGGTGCCCAGCTCTGTTTATTCACACTCAGGGCACTGCTGCTGGGTGCCCAGCTCTGTTTATTCACACTCAGGGCATTGCTGCTGGGTGCCCAGCTCTATTTATTCACACTCAGGGCATTGCTGCTGGGTGCTCACCTCTGTTTATTCACATCAGGGCATTGCTGCTGGGTGCCCAGCTCTGTTTATTCACACTCAGGGCACTGCTGCTGGGTGCTCACCTCTGTTTATTCACACTCAGGGCACTGCTGCTGGATGCTCAGCTCTGTTTATTCACACTCAGGGCACTGCTGCTGGATGCTCAGCTCTGTTTATTCACACTCAGGGCACTGCTGCTGGATGCTCAGCTCTGTTTATTCACACTCAGGGCACTGCTGCTGGGTGCTCACCTCTGTTTATTCACATCAGGGCACTGCTGCTGGGTGCCCAGCTCTATTTATTCACACTCAGGGCATTGCTGCTGGATGCTCAGCTCTGTTTATTCACATCAGGGCATTGCTGCTGGGTGCTCACCTCTGTTTATTCACATCAGGGCAGTGCTGCTGGGTGCCCAGCTCTGTTTATTCACACTCAGGGCACTGCTGCTGGGTGCTCACCTCTGTTTATTCACACTCAGGGCATTGCTGCTGGGTGCCCAGCTCTATTTATTCACACTCAGGGCATTGCTGCTGGGTGCTCACCTCTGTTTATTCACATCAGGGCATTGCTGCTGGGTGCCCAGCTCTGTTTATTCACACTCAGGGCACTGCTGCTGGGTGCCCAGCTCTGTTTATTCACACTCAGGGCATTGCTGCTGGGTGCCCAGCTCTGTTTATTCACACTCAGGGCACTGCTGCTGGGTGCTCAGCTCTGTTTATTCACACTCAGGGCACTGCTGCTGGATGCTCAGCTCTGTTTATTCACACTCAGGGCACTGCTGCTGGATGCTCAGCTCTGTTTATTCACACTCAGGGCACTGCTGCTGGATGCTCAGCTCTGTTTATTCACACTCAGGGCACTGCTGCTGGGTGCTCACCTCTGTTTATTCACATCAGGGCAGTGCTGCTGGGTGCCCAGCTCTGTTTATTCACACTCAGGGCACTGCTGCTGGGTGCTCACCTCTGTTTATTCACACTCAGGGCACTGCTGCTGGGTGCTCACCTCTGTTTATTCACACTCAGGGCACTGCTGCTGGGTGTCCAGCTCTATTTATTCACACTCAGGGCACTGCTGCTGGGTGCTCACCTCTGTTTATTCACACTCAGGGCACTGCTGCTGGGTGCCTTCCACACTCCCCCGTTGCTGAAGTTTCCCAGCTCTGCTGCTGCCCAGGGTTTCTGCAGGGGAAGGTGCCAAGCAGGTTCTTGAGGTCTGCCAGGTTTGTGTGAAGACCTTGGGCTGTGCTTCAGCCAGGTTTTGCTCACACACAGAGTGCAAGGGCCTGTTGAGTAGGTACAAGGTATTTACATAATAAATATAAGCAGAACACAGGAACTGGCAGTTGTACACACAATATTATTTCATTTTTGACAGGCCACTTTGCTGCAATTAAGGTATTTGGATCCTCTGCTCATTACAGGTGCACAGCTACCAAGTCCCCATCTTATCTGCTCTTGCAAAAGAGATCTGGAAATGTACTTTGAGGAAAGCCTGACTTTTTTTTCCTCGTCTTTATCAAGAAATTTGTCATCTCTATGTTAAAGTGATGGGTTTTGATGGGAAAGAAGTCGTTTATTGGTGACTTGTGAGTGGCAGTTTGCATGAGCACACAGAGATCTGCCTCCTCAGCAGGAAAGGGCTGAAATGGATGAGGAGGGTGGACACTTCAGAAATAGGAGAGCCCTGAGGAACTGAGTGAACAAGTGCAGAACTGGCCCTTTTTGCTGCCTGTTGCTGTGAACACTTCATCCATCCCCTCACACTCCTCTCCAGGGGACTCTGCTCTGCATCCTTCCAGAGTGGAAGATGGGGAAAGGGTGAAGGGCTCATGCCCTTGTAGGACAAGCTTAGAGAAGCCTGTGCATAAAGCCCAGTTTATTTTAAAAATACATTTGTAGAAATGCATTTAAAAAGAATGCTTTGGAACTGTCAGATATCCCACTCACCCTGTCACTCTGTGTATCCTGACACCCTTATTCCCTCAGCTGCATCTTCAGGTGAGGGCAGGGAAGGGAAGCCAGGGAATTGTGGGGTCATCCCACGATGGCACCAGGGTCACTCTGAGCTTGTGCTGGGCTGACATCTGCACCTGGCCCTGAAGTTTTATTAAGAAAAGTAAAAAGTGGACCCTTGCTGATACAAAGGAGAGGAAAAAATATCCCAGCTCCCAGCTCCCTTTCCCAGTTCCTGGAGCCTCTGAGGGGATTGCAAAGTTGTGGGCGACATCCTTTTGCCAGGCATCTTGCATTCCTCCTCACGTGGTCTTTTCTCAGTGAAACAGATTGAACTCAGCCCTGGAACAGTGTGCAGCACTTCTGGGTGCATGAGCTCCCCTGGCCCCGGAGCCGTGGCAGGAATTAATCCGGAGCTGTGGCAGGAATTAATCCGGAGCTGTGGCAGGAATTAATCCGGAGCCGTGGCAGGAATTAATCCGGAGCTGTGGCAGGAATTAATCCGGAGCCGTGGCCGGAGCCCGCTCTGTGCCCGTGTCCGTGCAGAGCTGTGCCCTCTGTCCCCTCTGTCCCCTCTCTGTCCCCTCCATCCCCTCTCTGTCCCCTCTCTGTCCCCTCTGTCCCCTCTCTGTCCCCTCTGTCCCCTCTGTCCCCTCTCTGTCCCCTCCATCCCCTCTCTGTCCCCTCTCTGTCCCCTCTGTCCCCTCTCTGTCCCCTCTGTCCCCTCTCTGTCCCCTCCATCCCCTCTCTCTCCCCTCTCTGTCCCCTCTGTCCCCTCTCTGTCCCCTCTGTCCCCTCTGTCCCCTCTCTGTCCCCTCTCTGTCCCCTCTCTCCCCTCCATCCCCTCTCTGTCCCCTCTCTGTCCCCTCTGTCCCCTCTCTCCCCTCTCTGTCCCCTCTCTGTCCCCTCTCTGTCCCCTCTCTGTCCCCTCTGTCCCCGCTGTCCCCGCGCGGTGACACCGCGGTTCTGGCGCTGTCCCCGGCCGGGCAGGCTCAGGCAGAGCTTTTCCTTCCCCGGGGCTTGTCCGGGCTTGTTCAGCCCGAGCCCGCCCCTGTCCGGCCCGGGGGGATCGCGGGGCTCCGGCTGCGAGCGCAGAGAGCGCTCGGGAACGTCCCGGAGAGCCCCGGCACGGAGCGGAGCCGCGGGGCTGCCCCTGCCCAGGTGAGCGCTGCGAGTCCCTGTCCCTGCCCAGGTGAGCAGTGGGAGTCCCTGTCCCTGTCCCTGCCCGGGTGAGCAATGGGAGTCCCTGTGCCCAGGTGAGCGCTGCGAGTCTCTGTCCCTGCCCAGGTGAGCAGTGGGAGTCCCTGTCCCTGCCCAGGTGAGCAGTGGCAGTCCCTGTCCCTGTCCCTGCCCAGGTGAGCAGTGGGAGTCCCTGTCCCTGTCCCTGCCCGGGTGAGCAATGGGAGTCCCTGTGCCCAGGTGAGCGCTGCGAGTCTCTGTCCCTGCCCAGGTGAGCAATGGGAGTCCCTGTGCCCAGGTGAGCAGTGGGAGTCCCTGTCCCTGCCCGGGTGAGCAATGGGAGTCCCTGTCCCTGTCCTATGCCCAGGTGAGCAATGTGAGCCCTGGTCCATGCCCCAGCTGAGTGTACAGAAATGCACACTGGGTTTGGGGATGCTGGTCTGGTTTTTGGGGGATTCCAGAAAGTGATAGCACCCAAAAAGCAGCTGTGTGCTCACACTGAAGATGTTGGAGCTGTGCAGGCACAGCTGGATGCTCCTGAGCTCTGAGCCTGGGAGCAGTGAGGGATCCTGAGGAGCTGTGTGGGACAAGGTACCTGAACTGATGGAATTAGGCTCTCTGTGATGTCATGTCAAATGTTTACATGGGGAACATAAAGCTGGATGCTTAATTCTTTGTAAGGAGCTGGCAGCTGCTTCCCTCTGCTGCCACACTTGGCACAAACTGGCCTCTCCATCCTGTTCCCACTGCTGTTACCTGTCCCAGTGTGTTCCCTCTGTGATGGAAAGGACAAATAACACAGCTGGAGTGCTCACACAAAGCTCTGCTTTGCCTTTATTCTGAAGACAGGCCCACCCATGCTTTGTATCTGATATTAAATGCATTCATTTGTAAACAGCCTACCTCTTATCTGTACAGTCAGATTGATATTTTATTTGCTGTATACATGCCAGGGTATTTTGGAGTTTTCAAAAGCAGTCAATTTTATAGGCAGCTCTGTGTTTCCTTGTATTTTGAAGGTAAACCACCAATAATCTAGTAACTGGTACAGATCATTTCTTGATGCAAATGGAGAGAAGTTAATAACACAAGCCACAGGCAGAGCTGCTGGCCACTCACACAGGACTCTTCCCCTCTGCTTGTGGTGTGATTTTTGCTTGTTTTACTGTGTTTTAGAGAAAATAGCTGCTCGTTCTGCCTGTACTCCTCTCAGTCGTGCTTTGTTCTCAGTCACCTGTGGCTCAGGGCAAAGGTGTTGTCCCATCTCCCCAGCCTGAGCTGGGGCTGGGAGGAGTCACAGCCCCATCAGAGGGGTGGAACTGAGAGTTCTGAGCAGGAGCCTGCACCTCCCAGAGTCTCTGCTGCTCTTCTCTGCCCCGGATCAGCCCTGGGAGCAGGAGCAGGAGCATGGGATCACCTGCACCTCCAGATGGACCTCAGGGACTGCTGCAGCTGGATCAGCTCCTGCCCCAGCCCTGGAGGGAACTGGTAAATCTCTCTCCTCTCTAGGGACTGTCAATTTGTCTCTTAAGGGAAGTTTCTGCAGTGTGATTAATTCAAGAAAGGCAAACAGGAGTTGTTAAGCTGGTGTCTTGTATTTGGGGAATTAGGATGCTATGGTGGAGCTTGGAGGAGAAGAAAGCAATGGGAAGAATACAGTAATAACAGGGCTTAATTGGCACTGCCAGGAGTCAAAGCCCAGAACCATTTTCTGGATGATTTGGTGGGATATTGCAGGACAAGGTAGGATAATGCAGCATTAACCTGGAAACCTTTGGGGAGAATAACCTCAAACCCAGGATCCTCCTATTGTGGGATCTGTGTCAAAGCAAAGGCAGAATTTATCAAATGTATTTGTAGCTCAAAAAGGGAAGCCTGTCTGTAAGTCAGGGAAACTGAGTGTGTTTGGAGAAGCAAGGCCCTTCCTCTCCTACCTGAAGGTTCACAAGAGGAAAAATTGATATCTTTGGGAAAAGGAAAAGAATTTCTTCTCATTCTGCCACCACCAAAGTTGCTTTGTCTGGAATCATGGAATTGTTTAGGCGGATTTTTCTCTGGCATAGCAGTTCATCCTGGTGAGAATAAGGGACTTGGTTTAGACATCACTTTAATTCCACAGCTGAAGACTAGAAAGGGTTTATTAGAACAGCCTGAATAGAAGACACTGAGCAGCCTGGGGTAGTTTTGGAGTCAGCCTGGTTTAAAGCAGGCAGTGGAAGTAGCTGATTTCAACCTAAATCTTTCCGAGGTGTGAAAACTGTTGCTTTGCACTCAAAACTTTCTCCTCTTGCTGGGTTTCACCCAAACGTTTCACAGATGAAAATTCAGCTTTGTTTTGCCTTTCAGCAGGAATTATTTGAAGCTTCCAGAGGCAGAGGATCTGTTTACATCAGGTTTTCAGTGGGGATTGCTCAGACCTTTAGTGAGACTGTGCAATTCTGCAGTTCCCAGCTCAGGGGCTGTGATTGGGTTGGTCAGAGAGTAAAACTCCACAGAGTATAAAACTCCACTTGTTGACAGCAGGAGGAAGACACAGTGCTGGGAATGAGCTGAAACAAATGTGCTTGATTAAATGGAGCTTGTGGTGTGACATATTTCTGTGCTGACAAAGTGATTGCTGCAGATCTCACCTGACAGCACCTTTTACCTTTCTTGGAATGCAGAATTTCTGTAACAGGAGAGTTTTTCCACCTTCCACACCCTTCTGCTTGTTGTTTTATGGTGATCATTTCTTCATAGGCTAATTCACTGTTACATGATCTACCAAACAGCTTTTTCCTGCTGCTTTGTCACCCCTACAGTGAGACTTAACAGGAGCTGGCATCCAGCCACCTACCCCAGCAGACAGGGGTGAGTTGCTGTGATTTGTGCAGGCTGGGGTGCTTCTCTCCAGGTAAAGCACCCCAACAGTCAGTGTGGAGTGAAACAGGTCAGGTGTTGTCTTTTCTCTAAAGAGAAAATTGCCATTTTGGGGTAAATGGAACCCTTAAATGGAAAATTCAACTAAATGTAAACTTTGAGTGACACCTCTTTAAACTGTGTTTGTGTATTTATTTGTTTTCTCCTTTCCTAAAGCACTAGGCATTCTTATAGGTCGCAAGCAGCAAAGGAGAGCTAAATTGATTTGGAAAATTAAAAGCAGGGTCATTATCTTGCTGCAAAGATGTTCCCCAAACATCTTTCCCTGGCCCTGTCACACTTAAGTTTTTAGTGGCTCAAAGGAAAGTTTTACAGTTCCCAAAACAGCAATTCTGATCTGTCCCCCAAGGAGGAGGAAAGATGAAGAAGGATCTTCCTCTTCTGTACCAGATTGTTTTGCTCTCCTATGGCTGTGCTTGTCCCTGACCTGTAAATTGCCTTTGAGATAGTCTGGTTTGTCCTGATCCTGGTGGGAAATGTTGCAGGGATGGTGAGGTCATTGTTTAAACAAGACAGCTCCTTCCAGAGCAGGACAGGCAGGTGGGTGCTGTTGTCAGGTCCTGGTTCTGATGCTTTAGAATTGTTTGATTTTTTTTTTCCCCTCAGGGTGGAAAGGTCACAGTCTAGATGTGATTTTTTTTAAATTAATTGGTGCAGCCTCCTGGGGATGGAGGCCTTGTTCTGTCCTCACAGTGCCTGGTGGGTGCTCTCTGCTGTGCTGGCTGCTTGGATGGGCAGCACTTTGTGTCACCTTTGTGTGCCCCCTGTGATGTCAGAGCTGTCCCCACACCTGCACTGCCACTGAAGCCACTGAACTTGGTGGTGATTCTGGCAAGAAACCCAAGAGTTTTGAATTTAATCACTGTATGTCTTGTAAAAACATCTGCCCCCAGGTGCTGAGCGTGCTGGGGACTTGGTGAGAGCCACGAGTTTGGGGCTCTGACATCTGCTCTGAGCCTCAAGTGCTCACCCCTTTCTCTGCAGGATGGCAGGGTTCTGGTGACTTGGTGGAAGAGGAAATAAAATTTCACTGAGAGCAAAAAAAGAACCGAGAGTCTCAGCTCGCTCTGACCTGCTATCTAAACACAAACCAGATTCTGGAGCTTTTGGAATTTGAAACTTGGTGCATTGGGAGGGGGTTAGAGGCTCAGATGTCTGAGAATCCACAGGTGTGGTGCTGCCAGCGGGTCCCTGACAGGAGTCAGAGGCTGATGGAAGCCAGGGGCTCCTCCTGTGCAGCACCTTTGCCCTCAGGTGTTGCACAGGAGGCCCTTGGGCAATCAATCACCTGCTCCTGGGGCTGTGGGGACAGGGCTCACAAGGTCCTCTGTCCTGAAGGCTGTCTCCTCACATGTTCATGTGCTTCCAGGAGCTGAGGGCTGCAGGAGTGCTGGATAACCCCTTATCTTGTGCACCCAGTGTGGAACAGCAAAGTCCTCTGGCTTCAGTACAGGTGAGTGTTGGTGCCTTTCTCCTCTGTGCTCCCAGAGAATTCTCTTTCTGTCCAGCCCTTTCTGCCCCCTGTGCAGTGCAGTGAACACACCAACAGTTCAAACAGGTTTGCATTTAAACTATTCAGCATTTGCAAGCACTTGATTGTTGCACTGTCTTACCTGAATGGTGGAATGGGAGACTTGGGAGCTCGTTGAGATAAATGGATTACAGACAAGTCAGCTGTGTTTATCTTGTTAATATTGGCAATTTTTAGAGGTCATAACCAAGATTTGGGGGTGAGGGACAGGATAACTGTTGATTTAGAAGTTTTAGCCTCTTCTCCCCTGAAAGCTTTTTCTTCAGTGCTGCTGCAGTTCCTTCCCTGACTCTTTGTTTGTCCCCAGACTGTGAATGAGAAGAGAGGAGAATTTCTGCCCCAGCTTCCCCCTTGTGTGGTGCCAGCTGTGAGTGTTTCTTTGGCAGTGTCTTAGCTGGTTGTTGTGAGCAATAGTTGAGGAAGCAATCAGCAAGTATACTGCCCTAGAAGTGCTGCACATTGTTGGGCTTTGCCTCACCCCTGCCCTTGGGGATGGGGTCCTGGGGCTGGGATGCTGCCCAGGGCATCTCTGTGGAGCTGGAGCCAGGAGTGCCATGGGATGTCACTGCATCAGAGAGGAGAGGAAGAAAAAGAGAAGATGGACATGCTGCTGCAAGTTTTGTTCTTCCTTTGTCCTTCCCAAATTCCTCTGGAGGGCTCCCTTGCACCCTTTCCCTGTAGCAGAGTTGTCCTTTTGCTGCCTTGCACTTTCTCTGTTCCGAGCCACTTGTGTGAAACAGCTCGAGTGAGGCTTCAGGGAGGCTGATGTGCATCATGGCTTTTTTCCAGCTTGGGGCTCTCATTATCAGCTTTTCTGTCTCACCTGTGCTAAAGCCACAGCCTGGGGGCAGCCCTGTCCCTTGCACAGTGTATGGGATTTGTAGTAAGAGCTACACCCCAAAAAATCCTACTACCATTTGGCTTATTTTCCAGCTACTGAATATAAGAGGTGCAGTCCATACCTTGCTATTATGGATAATGAGAATATTAGAAAAATATCGCTGAAAAAATCCGTGAAGATCATTGCAGAGGCAGCCTCTTGGATTCTGTGTAAGTGCCCTTTCCCAAAGTGCCATCCCTCCCTCTGTGCTGGAGTCTGAGCTGGTGGGTCTTATGATCAGGTCTGAAGTGTAATTTTCGATGTTTGTTGGTGGCATGCTCTGTTTCATTATGGAATGTACAATATTAATATCTTCATTTTTCTCCACACAGCCGCAGCATGAAGGAATATCCCATACTAATCCCCTAATTTAAATTTGAAATTAATAACTATCACAATACTTGGAGCATCCTTTAATCCATTGATTGCTGCTGGCTTGCTTCCAGCAGTATCACTAATTACATTCTGCTTGCAAAAAAAATTCTCATTGCTCAGAGGCTTTTTTTAAATTTTTTTTTTTGAGAGCTGCTGGCTGGAATTCTTGTGCTATCTCTGCAGCCTGACGACACTTTTTAATGCTAATGGAAACGTTTAAAATGACTGAGCATCTCTGCTTGCTGGAAGAAAAGCCCTGGGGTTGCTGGGGGCTGTGCTCTGGGTGGGTTTTATGTGTGGGGGACAAACTCTCTGCTCTGGGGTTCCTGTGCCCTGGGGATGGGGCAGCAGGGGATCAGTCCCAGCCCCATCCAGAGCCTTTTTCCAAGGTCATGTTTGCCTTGGGGCTGTTCATCCATCCCCACCCTGAGCCAACAGCTGAAGTTTGTTACTCCAGGAGCTGCCTCTTGTGTTGGTCTGGTTAAAGGGGATTTCCAGAGGACTGGGAATAAATTAAAACTGTCTTTAATTCAATTTATTTTCAGTTAGCCTATCCAGAGGACGTGGGATGAACTAAAACCAGCTTGAATTCCCTCACTGTCAGTTCCTGTGGTGACATGAGGGTACCTTGGGTGGTACTGCCCCCACCCTGGCTTTGGCTGGGTGACACATCTGGCTCCTGGAGGAGAGTGGGAGCTGCTGGGATTCAGGGTGGATGGAATGTGGATCCTTTCACTGCCTGCCTGCCTTGTTTTTCTTGGTAGATACATTGGGAATGTATTTTCTTGTGGGATTTTTACCTGAGTCTTCTGAATCTCCTTGAAGAAAGGTGTCTGGAGGGGGGCAGCTGCTGAGAGATGGCTCTGAAGGCTCTGAGTGATCATTCTGGAAGTTTCTGAGCAGCCCTGGGTGTCTCCTGAGCACTGCTGTATCAAAAGCTGTCAGTATTGGTATCTATCCAAAATGGAAGAGAAGGGGTTAATTAAGTCAAGGATTAGGTCCTTAATCTGTGCCAGGAGTGCAAGAAATGTACTTTTGTTTTTGTCACATGCTAGAAAAAGCCCCAAAGGACAAGCATGAGGATTTTTACCTCTCTCAGCAGCCTTCTCTTGAGCACGCTCCCCTGGCTCCCCTTTCAGCCGATGCAGTGACCCCGAGGATCAGGGGGATCTTAGGAAAATGCTCCCATTCTCCTGGAGATGAAGAGCTCAGGTGCTGGTAAAACTCTTGGCTGGCTTTTTTTCCTAAATTGTCTTACAGTTCCAGAGTCAGGTCTCTGTTTCAGGTTTGTTCACTCCTGCCTGGGGTCTCACACAAACCCAGCCAGGCTGTGCTGAGGGTCTGTGTCAGGGAAGGTTGTCCAGGGTGCATTTAATTCTGGTTTCCTCTGAGAAGGGTGGGAGTTGTGTGTCTTAATTGTTCTCAGGCTGAGTCCCGGGCAGCTAATGAGTGTAAGAAGGAATTGTTCTGGCTTCCTCGGTTGGAATTAGCTGCATGATGGTTTGAGAGCTCAGACATTAAAGGGTTCTGGGTATTACAGTATTCATCGGCTTCTTAACTCTTTTTTATGGGTTCAATGAAACGGGACTCAACTTCTTTTCCAGGCTCCTACTTGAAAGTGCTGTCTGAGCTGTGGGGGTGATGCAGGTACAGGAAAAGGTGACCGAGGTCCCTTTGCTGCTGTTAGAGGCACCTGGCTCCATCAGGGAGGGATGGAGCTGGTTGGAGCAGGGCGGCGGTGATGGGAGAACAATCCCTGTGCCTGGACCAGCAGTGACCTCTTGTGGGTGCTGAGGCTGGCTGGGGACACGGGGGATGCTGGGGCTGGAGTCAGGGGGGTTGTTATTCCATCTGTGCCCTTCAACACAGAGTGGGAAAGGCAGCTCGGGTTCTCTTGGCTCAGCTGGCAGAAACAAAGAGCTGTAAATGGTGCAGGGGCTTTCCTTCCTCACAGTCTGTGCCCCAAAGCTGGGATGTGGGACAGGCTCTTGATGGCTCAGGAGCAGCCCAGGTTCTCTTCCCTGGCCAACCCAGAGTTGGGCTTTGAGCATTTCAGGGGACTCAGAGCCAGAGCAGAACTTCTGCTTTTCCCATGGAGTGTCTTCATCTCTGATGAAAGTGTCTCACTGATGTGGCACTAAATCCAGGAGAGTGGCAGGCACTGTGAAGGCACTGTCTGTGATATGCAGAGGTGCTGTGGGGTCTCAGCTCCTAATCATCACTTAAAAGCCCCAAGGCATCTGACCAGGCTGCCAGTTAATGGAGAACTGTGCCTCAGCCCAGCTTCCTACACAGCTGCAAAGGCAAAGTAAAAACTTCTTGTTGAAGCTGCTAAAAAAAATTAAAAGGTTGTATCTGTACATTCTGTCACACAGTGGAGGTAAATTTATGTAGTTACAGTTCACCCAGTGCTTTATAAGATGCAGAGTGCAGCCTGTGTGTCAGAAAGCTCTTTTAGTAGTTGGTGGGGTGAATTCCAGTCATTAATAAAAGATTTTTCTGTGTCTTTTCACCAAATACCATGTTGCTTTATCTCCCTATGCTGTAAAAAGCATCTGAAGGTGCAATTCTGAAAAGAGAATTTTCATTGTGTGCGTTGCTGTGTGACAAGTGACTTCCTTAGATTTCTATTCCTGAGCTACAGACAATGCTGCCTTTGAATTGAGATGTGTCTTCGGGCAGTTTCCAAATATTTCTGTTCTCTGGGCAACTGCAGATTCCTTGGGGCTGGAGGAGGAATGTGTGTTTAGGCAGAGACAGCTGCTCCCCTGCCCTGCAGTGAGGAGGTGACAGGAATGCCACAGAGAGGCGCAGAGAATGGAAGGTGATGGGAATCTTTAGTAAGAATTATTTGCCTTTTGTTGCTCAGTTTGGAAGCACAAACTCTGAGCCTGCCTTGCTGTTCAGTGGTCACCTCTGTGTGCAAACTTCCCACACTCCTATTTTAGAAAAGAGGGAGAGACCCAGCAGAAAATCCTCTGCCTGTCCTATTGCAGATTGTTAAAGCGAAGATCCATTTCTCCATTTTCGATTTCAACAACTTATGATGACCTGATAAACCGGTTTTTTTTTTTTTTTAGAACTGAGGAAAAAGTAATATCTGAATCACGGCCACAAGTCAGTGGAAATGCAAGTTCTGGATTTATCTTGCTTCTCTATCTGGCAAGACTTAATAAAGCTGAGTTGTGGAGCCACATCCATCACCCAAAATAAAAGCAGCAGTCACCAAGGCAGGGTGTTTGCTGACGTGGTTTGTCTGGATGTCTGTGATAGGTGGGGCTTGTGCTAGAAAAGTGGGGAAAAGGGAAACCAGGGAGCAAGGGGGAAGCCAAGAATGTGTAAGAACAACAACTGGAAATGCAGCCTTGACAAAGCTTTGTCTTGTAGGGTCAGATGGTAGCTAAAGAAAGCCAGCAATAATGATAAAGTTAAAAAAGCTGTCGGTGTCAGACTGCGTGCAGGGGAAATGCAAGTTGCCGCAGCTTCCTTTTTCTAGAAAGAAAATACAGAAGGCACCGCGCTCCAAAAACAAATTCCTAGGAAAAGTAAAGCCTGCCTGACTGGAGTTTAACTGGGTGGTAATTGAGGTACGTTGAAAGAAGATCTTGTTTCCGAAGGAAGCGGCTCGTGTAGAAAGGTGCGCAGGAATGCCGGTAGCTCTGTGCCAGCAGGGGCGGTGAGATGTGCGCGTCCCTGGGAAGGAGGTGTGGGGAGCAGGAGAGCGCAGCGAGCCGGGCGCTCCCGTCCGCTCCCTGCTGCTCTCGGCGGGCAGGGCGGGTGTTTTTGAAAGGAAGAAATTGGAAAAAAAAAAAAAAAAAAAAAAAAAAAAAAAAAAAAAAAAGAAAGAGGAAAAATATAAAGGGTTTTCTAGGCTGCGGGACCGTGATGGGCTCGCTCCGTGCGCCCCGGCGGGAGTCGAACGCGATCCCGGTTCCTGTCCCGGTTCCTGGTCCCTGTCGCTGTCCCGGTTCCTGTCCCGATCCCTGTCCCGGTTCCTGGTCCCTGTCGCTGTCCCGGTTCCTGTCCCGGTCCCTGTCGCTGTCCCGATCCCGGTCCCGATCCCTGATCCCTGTCCCGGTCCGGTCCCGGCGGTGTTCCCCCGGGGCAGGGGGGGCCGGCCCGGTCTCACATGACAGCGGGGGCGGGCCGGGCCCCGCCGCTCCCGGGGCTCCTCCCGGGGCTCCTCCGCTGAGTCCCGGCCGGTGCCGGCTCCGGCCAAAGCGAGCCGCTCCCTACGGGGTGCATCCCCTCTGTCCCCTCCCTGTCCCCGCTGTCCCCTCTCTGTCTCCTTTGTCACCTCCCTCTCCCCGCTGTGTGTCCCCTCTCTGTCCCCCCCGTCCCCTGTGATTGTGTCCCCTCTCTGTTCCCTGTGTGTCCCCTCTCTGTTCCCTGTGTGTCCCCTCTCTGTTCCCCTGTGTCCCCTCGCTGTCCCCTGTGTGTCCCCCCTCTGTCCCCTGTGTGTCCCCTCTCTGTTCCCCTGTGTCCCCTCTCTGTTCCCCTGTGTCCCCTCGCTGTCCCCTGTGTGTCCCCTCTCTGTTCCCCTGTGTCCCCTTGCTCTCCCCTGTGTGTCCCCTCTCTGTCCCTGCTGTCCCCTCTCTGTCCCCCGTGTCCCCTCGCCGTCCCCTGGTGCGTCCCCTCTCTGTTCCCCTGTGTGTCCCCCGTGTCCCCTGTGTGTCCCCGGGCCATGTCGCCCCCTCTGCCCCCCACGCCGCTGTTCGCAGCAGAGCGGTGGGCAGTGCTGCTGTCCTGCTGTCTGTCCTGCCTGGGCTCGGCTCTGCTGCTCTGCACCCACGCTCAGTGGCCGGAGCTGCGGACTCGGCCTCGGCAGCTGCTGCTCTACCTGTCCCTGGCCGACCTGCTCTCGGCTCTCTCCTACTTCTACGGGGTGCTGCGGGACTTCGAGCGCTCCTCGTGGGACTGCGTGCTGCAGGGAGCCCTGTCCACCTTCGCCAACACCAGCTCCTTCTTCTGGACCATGGCCATCGCCCTCTACCTGTACCTGACCATCGTCAGGGGCTCGCCCACGGGCTCGGGCTTGCTCTGGGGCTTCCACGCCGTGAGGTGGGTGCTGTGTGACCCCAGGCACCCCCAGCCCTGCTGTGCTCTGCTCGGGATGGAGCCTCAGGTGTCACTTGAGTCTCTGTGCTTCTCTTCTCCCCCTCAAATTCCTTCTAAACGGGGATTTTGCTGTCTTTTAACTAACCCACCCTGCTCGTTCCCCCTTTCCCTTCCCAAGCGAAGAGCTGGAGATGTGGAAGAGTTGGGGTTTTTTTTGGTTCAAGGTCTCTTAGAAGAATCTCTGGCAAGTTGTAATGACTGAAAATCATGGCTTCTGCTTTCCCTCCAGTCTGCTCGGAGGTTCTAGAAATAGTTTTACAAACCTTATGTCTGTGATACCTGCCTGCTGCTGCACAAGCTGCCGTGTTTGGGATCTGTCTCCATGGGTCCCCACCTTCCACCTGTGATCCTGGTCTGTGGATCCTTCCCCTCTGCCCAGGCAGGTTGCTGTAATTCCATGCTGGTAGCAGAACGTTGTCCACAAGTGATGAAACTGCTAGAGGAGCACTCTGAAGGTTGTTTTGGTATGTTTAATTGAAAGCAGGACAGACCAGACCACAGTGCAGCTTTATGTCTCAGTTTCTGCTATTTAGGGCACTGATTTTCCACATCATGTTTACTAAAAGCTTTCATTATGCAACTGGAGCTTGTGGAATCATGTGCTGAGCAAAAGAGTGATCCTTTAGTCCCCCGTGTTGCCAAGCTTTTGCAATAAATTATAAGAGGAGTGATCTGGTTTAAAAGGAAAAAAAAAAAAAAAAGCCCTCGGGACAAGTAGAGAATTTTCTTTGGTTTCTTGGTGAAATACTTGTCACCTTTTAGTTTCAAACAGCATCGTGTGGCAGGTGATTGCAGTCGAGCTGAGTCCAGGTGAGGATGAGCCAGGGAGGAAGCTCAGCTGCTGCCCTGCCTGCTGTGGTTGCTGCCGGAGCAGGGGCTGTGTGAGGAGCTGAGGGGCTGCACATGGCCCTGGGCACACCGGGGTGCTGCTCAGGTCAGACAAGATGCACTGGAGGAGTATTTGTGTTATTTCATCTTGGGGAAATAGAGAGTGGCGCTCTGAGAGCTGTGGTGAGGACGGGGTGCTGGGAAAGAGCCACGTGTTGCTTAATGGATGTAAAAAAAACAAGTCTGGCTCCTTCGTGGGCTTCTGGCTCCATCAGGCACAATCAAAGAGCTCAGGCAAATCTGGCCTATTTGTAATTTTCCCGTCTGCTAATTGCTTGTGTGGCTTTTGTCTGTACTTCAGTTTCTCCATCTGGTTTAATGCTCCTCAGCTTTCTCAGCTACCAAGTGTGGAGAGAAACAGAGCCACTGAAACAGAGCTGGCTGCAATCTGTGCGCTCTCTAAAAACTGTAAAAATCCTGGGAGGTTGCTCTAACCCGTTACACAGAGGGAGAGATGCTCAAATTGAGCTGCTTCTGGGTGAATTTGTTTGGTTTATTTTCGGTTCTTTACAATAAAAATGAAATGGAACCTTCAGTCCTTGGTACTGATCAGCACCATTTGCTCTTTTTAAAGGCTATTGAGCACCTGTGATGAGGTTCTGCTTTGTAAATGCCTCCTGTAAAGCTGCTTGTGCTTTATGATCTGTCTGAAAAGCCGGAGAAAAGAAGTGAGGACGTGTTCTCTGCCCATCCCCTCGTGACACATCACCCTGCTTTCCTTCCTTGCACTTTGGTATTTACCTGAGAAATAAAATCCTGGACATAATGCTTGGAGATGGAGCTGACTAAATATATGTTGGAAGTCAGAACCCAGCATTTTCCTGAGGGAATCAGGATGTTCACAGAGGATCAAACCTGTCAGACAGGTTTGTGCCACAGGGATTCCTGTGGGAACACATCCACCAATTCTGGGCTGGATAGCTGCAGCCTGTGCTTTGGTTTTAAACTTGTTGAGCTCAGAGGAGCTTTGAAAACAAGCCTACAGTCAGCTTTGGAAACACTTACGTAGCTGCAAAATGTGAGTTCTGGCATCCAGCGTGCAAATGAGCAGGCTGCCTCACTGCTTCTGAATTTCCAAGTGTCAGGTATCATCTGCTTGGAAAGCATCACCTTTG
Organism: Cinclus cinclus; assembly: GCF_963662255.1. Classification (NCBI taxonomy): domain Eukaryota; kingdom Metazoa; phylum Chordata; class Aves; order Passeriformes; family Cinclidae; genus Cinclus; species Cinclus cinclus. Next base: position 8,136,565 of record NC_085068.1, on the reverse strand, counting down.
TTGGGAAAGAAGTTGGTCCAGACAGACAGAACCCACCTTGGGATTGTTTCCTGCTTGGCTTTTGTTGCTGATGACATTTGAAGGGTTTTCAGGCTGTGCAGATCATTATAACCACACATACACTTATTTTTAAAAAATCTGTAACATATGCATGCTTATATATATGTGTGTGTGTGTTTATATATATATATATATATGTTCACATTTATAACCATGTGTATATATATTTATGTCCATGGAATATACATGGGGTCCTTTCATGCTCTGCTGCATTGCTCGTCTCAATCCTTCAGGGGCTGCCTCCTGCACCATGGATTTGGGGCAGATTTGGAGTTCTGGTTACAATGTGTGCTCAGACCTCCTTCCTGGACCTGCCTGGGATATCCTGATTTTTCCCTCCTTACAGAGTAACAATTGCTGTCCCCAGAAGGAGCTGCCTTGGCAGGATGGCTCCTTGTCTAACCTGTGCAGGCAGGTGACAGCGAATCACCTGCTTGTGAGAGCCTCCAGGGAGGAAAAAGCAGCTGTGCAGCATAAATCAAAATGTGGTTATTGAGCAATCTGACCCCAGAAAACCAGGGCAAGGCGAGCTGGGCACTGCTGGAGCTAAGGGTCCTCACCTTGCCTTGTTTTGGTGTGACTGTGCAAAGATCTGCTGGGTTGGATGAGTTTTTATTCATAGTTTAGCAGGGGCAGTATTGGAGGAATGAGCTGTTGTGTCTGTCTTGCAGGTTGGATTTCCAGCCTTTTTACAGGAAGGAGGAATCACCTCCCCTTCTCTCCCACACTTTGCATCCAAGGGTGCTTTGGAGAGGTCCAGCCTACATCATTGTTCTTTAGGGCTCAGAGGAATATTTCTGCTTCTCTGTTCTTTTGGATCCTTTTTATTCCAGTTCTTACACACCTTGGGTGATGAGTCCTGATTCTTCAGTTCCTCCCTTCTGCTAGTTCAGTAAAAGCTTTGGCATTTGGCAGCCCTCCTGAGGCTGTCACTTAGGAGCTCTCAAGAGCAATCAAATCACCAGTCTCAGTTCTCCTTTCCAGCCTGCTAAAATGGAGCTGAAGTTCAGGGAAATGTCGGATTCCTTCCTGGGTCCTTTCAGATTTCCCTTTGTTGGTAATCCTTGTGCTTGGTGTTAGTGGTAAATATCCATCTGATCCCAGAATGCTATTCCAGTGAAAAGTAACATTCCTGTTAATGCAGCAGTTTTATTCTTCCTTTCACCAGTTTTAGGTTCTTTCTTGGTGGGGAGTTATTCCTCTCTATGTCTGTACTTACGCTGCCCTGTCTTACATCCACAAACTATATTTTTACCTGGTTTTATCTTAATTCTCTTTCAGTTTCAGCTGGCTGATAAGATCATTATTTAGGCAAATTAGTTTCTTAATTCACTTCCTTTTAGTTGGTGCCTTTGTGCCTTTACATGGTTTTTCTAAGGAAGTGCCATTTCTCTTAAATTCTTTGCCTTAGTGCTCAGTTCTGCCAGGAGTGCTGAGGATGGGAAGCTCTTTGCCTTTGCAGTTGTTTTCTGAGAAATGGCCAGTTTTACCAAAGTAACTCCTGAATTGTGTGGAAACTTTCATGGTGGTGGTGACATTTGGGATGTTTTTAGAAGTTTGCCCTGATAACAAGAGTGGGAAGGGCTTCCTGCAGCACAACTGTCCTTAAATAACAGCACTGGCTTGGATTAGCACTGCCTGTTCCGAGCTGAACCCTGAGACAAAATGTTCTAAACGGGCTGAAGAGTTGGGTCAAAATATTATGTATATGTATATGTATATGTATATGTATATGTATATGTATATGTATATGTATATGTATATGTATATGTATATGTATATGTATATTTATATTTTTTGTCTCTTTTGTGAGTAGGTGAATCCAGACATTGTTTAAGCATAGGAAGTGGGGTATTTTTGAAATGTGATATAATGGGATTATCTCTGATTCTACAGTTGGGGTATGGTGTGTCAGATAATCTGGTCAAGGCAACTGCTGTTTGCCTACCTAGTCTGGTGTCTGATTTTGGGGGACAAGATCCTTTCCATGCTCCCTGCAGCTGCTCCAGGCTGTCAGTGGAGGACTGTAAGAGAGCAAGACATTCATGGATTTGTTTTCTCTGCACCTGGGCAGAGCAGGAGGGTTGTTCTGGCAGCTCAGTCTGAGCCCCTGTCCCTCCCTCCAGGGTGACACACTCAGCTGGAGCAGGGCACTGCTCTGGTGTCATTTTTGTTTGGGCTGGTGGGATTTTCCTGTTCTTCCTCATGGTTTCTTGTGGGCAGCCCAAGCTGCTGAGTGACTTAATTCAAATGTGTCACCACAATTATTTTTCTTCTAAATGCTTCCCTGTATTTTCCTCTGCTGTCAAGTGAGAAGTCACAGGTCCAAGTTATGTGAATGTGGCTCCTCTTTGCTTTTTTAGCTTTTTGCTGTTACTACCAGTACTTTTCCCTGGCTTTTTGTTCTTCAGAAATTACATTTTTGCTCCCAAAATCCTGACTACACCTTCGCTTAAACCACTGACAGAATGAAGTAGCGGATTTCTTTGCGTGCTGAATTTCACTTTGGAATCAGGAGGGGAGACTTGGCTGCTTGTGCTCTGAAAGTTTGGCGTCATCTGGCTGGGTCCTGCAGGAAAATCACATTTTACAACGGCCTGGCCTTGTCAAATCCTCCAGCTCCCTGTGTCCAGGAGGGAGTGGAGAAGGGCAGGAGCTGGGATGGGTCCTGCTGTCCTGGCTGCACCCTGAGTGTGCTGAGCAGGCCAGCTCAGAGTGCAGCACATCCCTGCACCTCTGCCCCTCAGGACTGGGGCTCCACATGGCCCCAGTGGCTCCCCAGGAGGGGGATTTGCAGTCCTGGCTCATTCACTGCCCTGTTTGGCCACTTCCCCTCACCTGCTGCTGCTCTGGGATGAGCACTGGGGGGAATCCCTGCCTGGGGGAGAATCCCTGGCTCTGACACCATTTCCTGAGGGCCGGGGGGCTCAGCTGAGGCTGTTCTTGGCTTATTTTCATTCTCTGTGTGTCCCCCCCTAGCTGGGGTGTCCCCCTGGCCATCACGGTGGCCGCCGTGGCTCTGAAGAAGATTGGCTACGACGCCTCCAATGTTTCTGTGGGCTGGTGCTGGGTCAACCTGGATGCTGAGGATCGGCTCCTGTGGATGCTCCTGACAGGGAAGGTCTGGGAGATCCTGGCCTATGTGACCCTGCCAGTGCTCTACGTCCTCATCAAGAAGCACATTAACAGAGCAGTGAGTATTTTTCTGGGTGGTTCCATCCCCCGTGCCCTGCGTTTTTCACTCCTCGTTCAGCAGCTGCAGGGGCAGGAGCTGCTGCACCAGCCTCAAGTGTCCCCAGCCCTGGGCAAAGCAGTGCCCTGATCCAGCAGCACCATCACACAGTGACTTAGCACAGGCAGAATGTAAAAGCCCTTTGAAAACGAGCAGGGGTTGTGGGGTGTTAATGAGGGAAATGATACAGTAAGAGTTGAAACAGAATGTGAAGGACAAATTCAGCTTTAATCAGTTTTCTCCAGTTCCACTTGTACCAAGATTGGAATTCTCAAACCTCAGTCCTTTTAGTGTCTCCAGCTATAGTTTGTGTTTCTGAATGTTCTTTTTACTGGCAGCTCAAAGCTCCATTTGGGAGTCCAGGCACTGGATGGCTTTGGGCACCATACAGGAGACCCCCTGTCCTCGCAGGGCTCTGGAATTCAGAGCTCCAGTTGTGGCTGTTCCTTGTGAGCACACAGGATCCAGGCATCTAGGGCAGCATTTGCATCACAGACAAATCCAGATGAGAGTGGCAGAAGGAGCTGCATCCAGAGATTCCTTTTCTCTGAGCTGTGTTAGGGGAAAAAGCCCCACGTATGGGTAGATGTCCTTCTGGAAATTTCTGCCCCTGCCTTTGGGGAAGCTGTGGTGGGGATAAACACAGCCCTGGTTAGGGCAGGATCCTGAAGATGATTTGGAAGAACGAGGCAATTTTCAGAGTGTCCTAGGAAGGGAAGGGGAGGCAGGGAGGGTTTGCTGCTGCCTGTCAGCGTCCCCAGGCAGGACACGGTGTCCCAGCCATGGGCACAGACAGCAGTGTGACCTCCTGGAACCCCAGCTGGCCCTGCCAGGCACTCCTGGGCACGCTGCTGTCCCTCCCCACTCCTGGGAGCAGTGCTGAGGGCAGCTTTGGGGTTCTGAGCAGCGCAGGAGCCTCCTGCACTGTCACTGCTGGGCTGCAGCAGCAATGTCAGTGTTCCCAAAGGCAGAGTGAGCTGCTGCTCCTCACTGTGCCCTGCTCCCTCCCTGCAGGACTCGGGGGCTGTTTGAAGCCCCGGAGCTGTCCCGTGTCTCAGGTTTTTCAGCTGTCCCGTGTCTCAGGTTTTTCAGCTCTCCTGTGTCCCAGGTTCTGCCCAGCCCTGTCCCTGCTCTTTCCCTGCAGCACGCTGCTCTCTCCGAGTATCGTCCCATCCTGCCGGGAGCTCCTGCCCTGCAGCCCCGGGCCAGCGTTGCAGACAAAAAACTCATCCTCATCCCCATCATCTTCATCTTCCTCCGCATCTGGAGCACGGTGCGCTTCATCCTGACCCTGTGCAACTCCCCTGCCGTGCAGAACTCTGTCCTGGTTGTCCTGCACGTGAGTGTTTGCTGGGAAATGCATCCGAGGGGGCACCTGGGGGGGGCAGAGAAGGCTTTGGTGCTCCCAAAATCACTTTTTTGGCGGGGTGGAGTGTTGCAAGAACACCTGCTCGCATCAGGTGAGCCCTGCCTGGGATGCAGTGGTCAGAGAAATGCAGCAGGAGCTGCAGCAGCAGCATCTAGTGGCTGCAGGGAAAGCTGCCCTGGCAGGGATGGACAGGACCAGCTGCTGCAGGGACAGCAGCTCCCACTGGAATGTTGCAATGTTGGGTGTCTGTCCTCCCGCAGGGCTCAGCCTGCTCCTGCCCTGCACCAGTGCCAGCCCCCTGGTCTGCTTTTGGGTGCTTTTTTGAGGGGGAAAAAAGGCTCATTTTTCTGAATTCCTTATTCTCAATGTAGGTGAGTGTCAGTACTGCAGCTGGTCTGACACGGTGTTTGCTCTTTTCTTGTGGTTGAGCAGCCCTGGGTGATTCCTCTCCTGCCTTTGCAGGGAATTGGGAACACGTTCCAAGGAGGAGCCAACTGCATCATGTTTGTGCTGTGCACACGGGTGGTCCGGGCCAGGCTGCTGTCCCTGCTCTGCTGTGGCCACTGTGCCGAGCTGGCCTGGCCCGTGCAGGGCTCCCAGAGCTCCTGGCAGCACCCACAGCCCCACAAGGACAAGGACAAGGACAAGGACAAGGACAAGGACAAGGACAAGGATGTGCCCGGCCCTGAGCAGACCAAGCTGCTGCTCTCCAGCACCTGAGCTGCCCCTGGCTGCTGCTGATTCCTTCTCTCATGGTAAAGCCCCAGAGTGAGCCTTTACTGCTCTGTGCACACATGGGAGGGGTGGGGACAGTGAGAGGGGGGACAGTGGCAGGGGGACAGTGACAGGGGGGACAGTGAGAGGGGGCAGTGAGAGGAGCAGTGACAGGGGGACAGTGACGGGGGGACAGTGACAGGGGGCAGTGACAGGGGGGGCAGTGAGAGGAGCAGTGACAGGGGGGGCAGTGACAGGGGGCAGTGACAGGGGGGACAGTGGCAGGGGGGACAGTGAGAGGGGGCAGTGAGAGGAGCAGTGACAGGGGGCAGTGACAGGGGGGACAGTGACAGGGGGACAGTGAGAGGGGGCAGTGAGAGGGGGGACAGTGATGGGGGACAGTGACAGGGGGGACAGTGACAGGGGGGACAGTGACAGGGGGGACAGTGAGAGGAGCAGTGACAGGGGGTACAGTGAGAGGAGCAGTGACAGGGGGTTCTACTGCTGCTCTGGGGGTTCTGCTGCTGCTCTGGGGGTTCCCTGCAGGCTCTGCAGCCCCATCACGCTCCCAAACCATTCACAGAGCTGCTCTGCTCCCTTCCCCCTGAGCTGCTGCTCGAGCCTGTAGAAGGAGGAGCTGCAGGACTGCAGGGCTGGCTGGCCCACAGGAGCAGGACACCAGTCAGAACTGAAGAGGAATTGGTGACTCTTTCCATGTGAAATGCCACGTGCCCACATTCTGTCAGTACTGCACAGACTGGGTGTTTGGTACCCCAAGTCCTACAGTGTCCTGTGGGCAGAGGTGCCTCCTGTTCTTTCCTGAAGCCTTGGCATTCATTTTATAATTATATTAGTATATTTAAACCCCAATGTGCACAGGCTCTGTAAACACAGGGGGTCCTCAAGAGCTCATGAGCCCATTTCATGGGGCTGCTGAATGGCTCTGCTCCTCAGCCTCCCTGGAGTCTTTGAAGGGTAGATGGAAGCATCTTATCTGTGCCATAGATGACTTCAAGAGGTTTTTTTTCTCATTTCAAAAGGCTTTTAAAAACTTCTGAGAACTAAATAGCAACTTTGATAGCTCAACCTCTTGTGAATCCCAAAAGGATTGGAAAGAGGAGCTGTGTTAAACTTCTTGCAGAAAGGTAGAATAGAAATTTTTAAATTTTATGAGATGTAGTATTATGCTGTGTTCAGTTTTGTTTGTGAGCCAGCTCTGAAGAGAGAAAGTGAAATTGTCACCAACTTGGCTTGAGGGAAAACAAAACAGCAGGAAAAACAGCACCAAAAATAATCAAAACAGACTCCATATTGTCAGGTTGCCTTTTTCCATTACAGAGCTCTGAGAAATGCTTTTGGAGAAATGTGCCAGGGTTACATTTCCAGCTCCAGGAGTGTGACTGTCACTTGTTCTGTGCAGTTCCAGGGGGGTGGCACAGCCCTGGGGTGTGACTGTGCCCTGTCCCTGCAGGTGTGGGATGGTTGTACAGCCCTGGGGTGTGACTGTCACTCGTCCCTGCAGGTGTGGGATGGTTGTACAGCCCTGGGGTGTGACTGTCACTCGTTCCTGCAGGTGTGGGATGGTTGTACAGCCCTGGGGTGTGACTGTCACTCGTTCCTGCAGGTGTGGGATGGTTGTACAGCCCTGGGGTGTGACTGTCACTCGTTCCTGCAGGTGTGGGATGGTGCCACAGCCCTGGGGTGTGACTGTCACTCGTTCCTGCAGGTGTGGGATGGTTGTACAGCCCTGGGGTGTGACTGTCACTCGTTCCTGCAGGTGTGGGATGGTGCCACAGCCCCACAGAGGGAGCTGCAGCCCGGGGAAAGCGGCGCTGGAGAGGCTGAGCCCTGGAGAGGTCCCGTTCTCACTCCCACACTGCAGCCTCTGCTCCTCAGCTGTGTCAGGATGCTCTGGAACAGTCTGTGCTCGCTTTGTGTTCAGCTCTGCTCCAGTTTATCTCCCCTCCTTCCTCTCACCCTCCCCTCCAAATCTTAAAACTTGTCTGGGGTCTCTCATAGAAAAGAGGCCAATGCCTGGTGAGTTCTGAGCTGAACAAAGGCTGTGGGGACAGGAAAGCTGCAGGAGCTGCTGGAAGGACTGTCCTGGGCAGGGGCTTCAGTCGTGGTGTGTGAGCCTTCCCCAGAGCTCCAGCCTGGCTCCCGTTCTTCCCTTGAACAAGGACAGCAGTGTTTATTTTGTGGTGCTGATGGATGGTGCTCTGGAGGGTTTATCCCTCCTCCTTGGTGTTTAGGGTCAGGTTTAGGTTTGTGGTGGCAGCATGGGGGTTCTCCTGGGGGAACCAGAGCCCTGCAGGCTCCCTCAGTGCTCAGGGATTTTGGGATGTACCCCCAGCTCCAGCAGGGACAGCCCCTGCCAGCAGCAGGACAGTGCCTGGCTCTGAGCTCCTGTGCTTTGTCTGTGCCTTGGGCCTGATGGATCACACTGGGGAGGGGATGGGCCTTTGTGTGCCATTTGGAGATCAGGTAATCTCATTTGGAGATTACCTTAGTCACAGCTCCTCACTTGTTTGTTTTTTTAGTATTTTCTCAAAAATTATACAAAATAAAGTTCTGTTTCTTTACCAGGACATTGCCCAGCATTGCATTTGTGCAGTAAAAATAGGATCTTGTCTGGTTTTTGGTTCCAGAGCCCCAGCTCTGCTGCTGTTCCCTTCAGAGTCCTTATGGATCCAGCCCTTTCCTATTGCTGGAGATCAGAGTGCCAAATCTACCTCTCCTTGTCTGGTTGTACAACTGATAAAGCAGGGTCTGTGTATGACTTATTTTCAGGCAGATCATCTGTTTCTTAAATCCTTGTTTCACCTAAAATTCCATGGTAGCCCAGGGTCCCAGAATATTGAATTAGCCCTGCCTGAACATGCAATTCCTGCCCCAAATGCAGGTGAGAAGGTGTCACTTGTGGATTTGTTCTGTGGGATGTCTCCTCAGGGTGTGCATTGCAATGAGCATTCTGCAGCAGGGCTGGCTGCCAGCTCCTGCTCAAACATCACATTTTAGAGCTCACCTCTAATCTTCTCCAGCAGATTTACTGTCCTGGAAACTTAAGTTTGCCCTTTTCATCATTTTTTTTTTCCGCCCAAAGATGTCAGGGTTTCATAGGACCCAGCCTTGAGCACAGATCATCAGGCTGAGAGTAAATAAATCCCTGCACACGTGCAGGGGAACTTTACCATGAGCTGGGTGAGGGCAGAGGAGACACGGAGTGGAGTTCAAGTCTCCAGGCACACATGCTCTGGGGTGAAGAGCAGGTGTAAAACCTTGGGCTGTGCTGCAGCCGAAGTGGAAATTGTGCTTGTAAAATGCCTATAAAATCATCTCTTTGCTCGTTCCTGGCTCTGTCCTTTGCCAAGTCAAACAGATCCCAGCTGCTGAAGATGTCATACCCCCTGCAATCGCTTTGAAAATCCAAGAAGTTGATTTACTATCCTGTCTCCCTTCACCAGCCTCTTCCAAGATCATCCCAGTGCCAATTACAACCTTAGAGATGTTGTTACCACATTCTTGCTGTGTTTGGAAAATATTCCAACTCTTCTGCTGCCATAAGCAAATATTTACTCTGATGAAGGGGTTTCGATGACAAACATATGTGTTCTCTTTTGTTCCTGTGTGTTTCAAGATTATTTCTTCAGGAACAGAGTTTAAAGACCATGAGAGAGAATTCTCCTTCCCTGTGTTTGCTGAGTGTCAGAGCCCAGAGGGACCCTTTAAAGGGCTGAAAATCCATGATGGAAATTTGTTCTCTTTGCAGTTTCCCCAGCTCTGGGGCAGAATTTTCCCTCTTGGTTTAAGATCTGTAAAGGTGAGGACAGCACAAGTTGCTGAGTGAGCTGTGGGCTCGGGAGCTGTGACACAGGAACGTGATCCCCATCAAGATACCTGGGAACAGTGTCCTTCAGGCTGTTCACTGAAAAGAAATGCAATAAAAGATAAATGCCAAGGAATCTGGGGACTAAATTCCACCACAGTGAGAGCAGCAGGGCTCTGTTCTTCTTCCTACTTTGAGGCATGCTGCTTCCACGTGGAGGAGGCGATGCTGCAGCCAGCCAGGAAACGCGTGCGTGACGCGTGAAAAAGAGGTGTTGCTCAAGAGATGCCTTCTTTTGAGCTGGCTGATAAAAATGGACAAACCAATAAACAGGAGGTTTGCTTCAAGTTTCTCTGGCTGCCGGGGATGCTTATGAACTTTGAATTTCTCTGATAAGCTGGAGAGTTGTGGTGGATAATTAACCAGGTCCTGGGCTCCTAAAGCAGTCCCGTAACAGAGGAGGTCAATAAGAGAGCCAGCAGCACGTGGTGCATCTCTTGCATGAAGAGGGAAAGGGCTTTGGAAGAGACCCTGTCGCAGCCACAGCTCCGGGAGGATGAGCTCTGGGGAGTGCAGCAGTGCCTGAGGCAGCCGCTCCCTGCAAGGTAGGAAAGAGCAGCATGGCCCAGGGCCAGAGCTGTGCCCGTGGTGGCTGCGGGGGTCACTGGGTGCAGCTGCAGTGCTGTGCCTCGGGGCAAACACCCTCTCTGTTGCCAGGGCTGCTCCCCGTGTTCCCTGATGCTGCAGTGGCCGGGTGACATCTCCAGCTGTGCTGGCCACAGCTGCCCGGGAGCTGCAGCTCTGTGGACTCTGCTTGTCCGTGTCAGGGGTCGGGGGGATGGGTTCATTTTACCGACCTTGTCCCTTCTCCTTGGTGGGGGTGAGCCTGGTGCCCCCTGCCACTGGGCAGCACCTCTGGTTGGGACTGGATCTGGTGAAACAACATCTGGCACTGGCAACAGAGTTGAAAGAAAACAAAATTGAAGCCATGGGGGAGCCGGGCAGGAGAAGGGGATGTTCAGCCTCAGTGCCTTGCCCTGGCTGACGGAGCCTGCTGTCCACTGGATGGGTTTGGGAGGGTCACGGGAGGGTTTTTTTCTGTGCAGAGCATTTCCATGCCCTGTGGCTGCCTTGACTGGAAGGACCCGAGCTCAGCATCCGTGGTTCACACCCCAGCATGAAGGTGAACAGAGGGAAGCAGGACAGCTCCGAGGGCAGTGAGGGTCCCAAGGGGGTGAGTGTTGGCTGTGAGGCTCCCACAGGAGACAGAACAATCCCTGGGGGTCGGTGGGTACCTGTAAAGAGAGGAAAAGAGCGTGGTCTTTTGGGCTGAGACATTCCTATTCTTGAGCCCAGTTTGTGTCTGCCTGCAGGGCAGTGTTGCACTGAGTCTTGTGCTTGTCTGCATCTCTCCCACCCCATAACTTCTGTGTGACTTTCCCCTTCTGTGTGACTTTCCCCTTCTGTGTGTGAGCTGCTTTCCTGCTTTCTAGTCAGTTTTAGGCTGCAGATGCTTCTGGATGGGGCTGCCTTTCACAGCAGTATTTGGGGAGTCTTGCACAATGCACTGCTGGGGAATGCCAGAGGTTTCCCTGAAAGTGCTGGATGTCAATAATTAACACCAGTGGCTCTTTTGAGCTCCTGGGATTTGGTTAATGAGAGCAAGGCAGCTGCTTTTCATTACCAATGAGAGGATGGCAGCAGTCTCCTCCTAGAAAACAGATCTGGAAGCCTCAGCTTCCTCCTGATCCTTAGGCTGAGATCGACTTAAATTTCAATCTCCTGTAACACCTTAAACTCTGCAGATCCCTGGAGCTGAGCTGCTAGGGATTCTGAGGAATAGAAAGAAGCACCAGCAGCTATTTGGACAAATGTTCAGTTAGGGAAATGACAGAGCCCTCATGTGGGACCTGAGCTGAAGGAAAATCTTGCAGACATTAAGACCATTAAGGCTGGTGAAGGTGGCATCAAACAAGATGAAAATGAGGAATGGCTTTATTGATGTAGCAGCAGTGAGCTGCATTAGTGAGCTATAAAACCCAGCCAAACAAAACCCCAACAACCCAGCTCTGTCAACACAGCCCGGGGGCTGCACAGCAGCTGAACTGCTGGGGAAAGTTGTTTTGGATGTTTTTGACACTGAGGAATGTGTGCCCACAACAGGGTGGGCAGCAGATCCTGCTCCAGATGGCAACTCCCCTCCTCTGTTGTAGTGCAAAGTACAGTCTTGTACCCTTCAACCCTCTCTGGGCTTGGGTCAGTTCTAATTTGCTTCAGTGGTAATCAGTCAGATCCATAAATATCTCTATGCCAAAATGCAGAGGAAGAAAAATTAACAGGAAAGGGATTTTTGCCACTTGATGCAAAAATCACTTCTTTTTAAACCTTTCCTCTGCCAATATCCTGTGTTATTCCACTGCCCAATTTGCACATTGGAAAAGAATAATTGCATACAACCCTTTTCCCTGAAGGGTGGTGTTTTAAGAATGGTAACTTGAAAAAATTAATCATCCAAATGATTCATCAATACCAGCAAAGCAAAGTGAATTACTCTGATGACTGTGGGCATAGCAAGCAGAACAAAATGAGTTGTAATGGAAACAACCCACTGGGCTTTTATATGCACCAAAATGAAGGGAAAAACACAGAAAGCAAGACTTTGGGTATTTCTTTATTTTTACTGAATATTATTAAAGCCTAAAAGCCAGACTCACTTCCAAAGTTCTTTTTTTTTTTTTTTTCCATTTCTCTCTGCAGAAAATGACGCTTCCCCTGGCCCTGGTAGCTCTGATTTCTGCCTTTGGATCTTCCTTCCAGTATGGCTACAACGTGTCTGTGATCAACTCTCCTGCCCTAGTGAGTGTCCCCAGGCTGGGAGCAGGGTTAGAGCAGAGCAAGGCAGATGAAACATGGAGTAAATTAAATTTACTTTGTGCCCAGATGAGCTCTGGGGTGCCTCCCCCTCCAGGAACCAGGCACATCCTAAAGGGAAAGACAACCTGTAGGAACAGTTCTCCATCCCTCTTTTGCATCCATTCCCCAGCTCATCCATTTCTGGATTTTTTTATCAGGACATTTGTTTTATAGCAGGGCTTTATGGCAGAGCTTTACATTGTACCTTAACAGTACAACGAAAATTGTCCTCACTGTGCTGAATCTGCTTTGTGCTTTATTCCAGTACATGCATGAGTTTTACAACAGAACCTACCTGGACAGGACTGGAGTGCCCATGGACAGCAGCTTCCAGACTCTGCTCTGGTCTCTCACCGTGTCCATGTTCCCTCTGGGTGGCCTCTTTGGGTCACTCATGGTGTGGCCAATGGTCAACAACTGTGGCCGGTGAGTGAGAGCAGTACCTGAGCTCCTGCCCTGCTTTGGGAGCAGATAACTCTGCTTATCTCCTCAGGTTTATCTCATGGTGGCTCCACCTTGCCCAGCCCTCGAGCAGCCTGAAATTCCCCCCACACCTGGAGGCTGAGGCAGGGGGGATGAGGGAGAGCTGATGTTGTCTCCTCAGCCTGGAGGAATTTTTGTGGTTCTGGTATGGCCAAGGCTGGGCTGTGGGCTGGGCACTGAGCCAGGCAGAGCAGGGATGAAGGAAAGACCTGAGATCTCAGATCAGGCCCAGCTGCTGCTGCTGCTGCTCAGCTTTCCTGAGAAACTTCTCTTCTCTCTGGAAGCCCTCATTACCTGCAGGAGAAGTGTGGCAATTTGCCTTTTCCTGCTTGACCAGTGTTTGGCACAATAATTCATTTGAGTTTTGGACAGCATGACACAGAGGGGATCTATCTGCAACTCAGAAATGCCCAACTGAATCTTGTCTCTTTTTCTTTTCCTGTTACTTTGTAGAAAGGGCACTTTGCTGATAAATAACCTCTTTTCCATCACTGCTGCAATCCTTATGGGAACCTCAGAGCTGGCAAAAACCTTTGAAGTAATCATCCTTTCCCGTGTTGTCATGGGAATATTTGCTGGTAAGTGGATGGTAGAGGGAGAGCAATAAATATTTCTTTGGCTGTGTAAAGGTGTTTTATTCTCCCAACAGATGCTTTCACAGGTAGCACACTTTAGAATCTTGTATGACAAGGCTGTGCTTTAGCCTGGTGCAGAAGTACTAAAGATCTTTGGGAGATAATGGCCCTGGGACTGGAATTTAAGCTGTAGGGAGGAGATCTGTGTCTGTAAATGCAGCAATAAACATCTGCTGGGCACTGCAGCTCCCACCCCAGCAAACCTGCTGAGGATAATCTGCTTTCCTAGACAACTCAAAGCAGATAGTGTACTTCTTTCCTTTTTAACATGACCAGAATAATCCATCAAAAGCATTGCCAGATCCAATAATCCAGTTCTGGAACTGACTGTTCTTCCTGCAGGAGAAAAGAAATGTTAAAAGGGACAGCAAAGGGCTCAGAGCCACTGGATTTCCTGCAGAGGTAGAGGGAAGACAAGGATATCTGTTTGTCCCTGCTGTCAGTGGCTTTATTGGAGCAGCAGGAAAAGAACAGAGCCATGCTGGGTACCCCGAGCACAGCCAGGTCTATAAGGGTCCTAAGAGCATTTAGGCTCAGTTAATTGGCTTTGGGCTGGTGAGACTGGCACACTCCATGGTTTGTTAATGAGCTGGGATAGCTTGTAAAAACAAATTTCCTGCCTTAGCTCACCAACTGTAATTCAAGTTGCTTTCCCAAGCCAGTTTCTTGTTTTCCTTTTTCTTTTTTTCTCTTTTTTTTAATCTAATGGAGGTTTTTTGGCTTTTGATTCCCTTAAACCTGGCAGCTGCTCTCAGCACTAGAGCTTGGAATAAATGCTAAGGGTCTTGTTAAATGTGATCCATCTTTCCAGTTATTTATAACCAACAGACAAATCCAGCCTGGCTTCCCTGGATTGTCCTTCTCAGGCTGACCTGGCCTGAACTTGGGTGTTGTGCCTGGGGAGGATCTGGGAGGATCCCAGTGTCACCCTCTGGCACTGGTGGCACTTGTTTCTGTACCTTTCAGGCCTTGAAGCTTTCTAATATCAGCCTGATCACCTTTGTAAAACCCAGTTCCTGAAGCCTAGGGACTCTAGAAATGTTAGATAAGAGTCCCCTGTGGTCATTTGATTCCAGGAGTTTGGGAGCTGCCAGGATTTTCAGCATAAGCACAGGAGCTGGCAGCTCGCTGGGGTCACTGTGGGGCAGCCCTAGAATGTTCCTAAAAATAACCCATGTCCCTGGTGTCCTTATTAGAGCATAAATACCTATTCCAGCAAGCCACCTGCAAGACATCTCAGACCAGCAAAGCTCTCTCTCAGCACAGCATTACTGAGCAGGGAATTTTTAAAAGCTGACACAAAGTCATTTCCTTCCACTTTCACATCAGCATGTTTGGATACTGATTTCTCTTCTTGTTTTCAAGGAAGCAAAAGTTCCTCTCTCATACTTGGAGTTTGTTTCCAAACCTGAAGCAGAACAATTTTTATTTGTGTGTCTTGTACTGTTCATGGCAGAGCCTGCTGGAAGAAAGCTGGTTTTTTTTTAGGAGGAGGAGCACTGAACACTTAAGCCAAGACACCCACAAATCTTCTGCTGGCTCTGTAGGCAAGGCAGGCTCCTGCTAATCCTGTCAGACTCCAAAAATGCTTTGCTGCCCAGCAGCTGATAACCCAGACACCCAAAGCAGAAGGGTTAGAGTGTGGAGTTTCTGCACATCCTGTGGTTCACCAGGAATCTCTTTTGTTTCCCATGGGAAATCAGCAGCTTGCTGAAGGTTGAGCTGCATGTCTAACACTGTTCTCTTAACTTCTAGGTCTGGCTTCCAATGTGGTTCCCATGTTCCTTGGGGAAATGTCCCCCAAAAACCTGAGAGGAGCTATTGGGGTGGTCCCACAGCTCTTCATCACCATTGGCATCCTTGCAGCTCAGATCCTTGGTCTCAACAGCATCCTTGGGAATGCTACAGGTAAAGCTCTGGCTCAGGACCTCTCTGTGGGCTCCACAGGGGGAGGATTTCTCTCAGCTGATGTCCTGTGGCCTTGCTGCAGGGTGGCCTGTGCTGCTGGGGCTCACTGGCATCCCATCCCTGATTCAGCTCCTGACACTGCCCTTCTTCCCTGAGAGCCCCAGGTACCTGCTCATCCAAAAAGGCAACGAGGAGCAGGCACGGAGAGGTACAGCCCTGGGATGGGATGGGATGGGATGGGATGGGATGGGATGGGATGGGATGGGATGGGATGGGATGGGATGGGATGGGATGGGATGGGATGGGATGGGATGGGTCTGCCTGTGGGACACGGCTGACAGCACCAGAGTGTGAAACTCTGCACTGCTGTGCTGCTGGTGGGTGGAATTCTCAGAACTCTGCTCCTTTCCCTGTGTGGGTGGGTCCCCAGGTGCCCAGCATGGGAGCCCTGCTGCCCAGGGTCACACATTGCTGTGTCTTGGTCTGAAGCAGCACAACTCTGTGTAATCCTGTGTAATCTGTGTAATCCAACTCCCCTGCTCTCCCCACCAGCTCTGCAGAGGCTGAGGGGCCGGGAGGACGTGGATGATGAGATCCAGGAGATGTACCAGGAGGATCAGTCAGAGAAGGAAGAGGGGCAGTTCTCTGTGCTCAGCCTGTTCACCTTCAGGGGCCTGAGGTGGCAGCTCATCTCCATCATTGTCATGATGGCAGGCCAGCAGCTCTCGGGGGTCAATGGGGTGAGTGGGGAAGGCCAGGGAGTGCAAACAGGGGGTGCAGCTCCCGAGGGGGAGATGGGGGCAGTGCTGGCACAGGGGAGAAACCTGGGAGTGCCCCTTCACCCAGGACACTGGGGTGAGTCAGCCCTGGCCAGTACCAAATCCATGGACAAGGTACAGGGTCAGCTGCCCTGTTAATGATAACTGGAATGATTTTAGAGTGAAGTGCTTGTGCCCAGATCCAAACACCAATGTCTCCAGAAATGGGCAAATTCCATCCTCGGGCTTCTGTGCACCGGTGCCAGGATTTAAAGCAGCCAGAAGGGAGATTCCCACATTCTGCCTTGGGCCAGGTTCTAACCCAGCTGTGGTTGTGCTGCAGGTGTTCTACTACGCAGACAGAATCTTCGAGTCAGCAGGAGTGCAGAGCAGCAGCATCCAGTATGTCACCGTGTCCATAGGTGCCATCAACGTCGTCATGACTTTGCTGGCTGTAAGTTTGTGCTGGGGCTCTCTGAGTTCTGACTTGCCCAGTCTCCCCTCCCCCTGTTCAGCTTAGGCTGTGCTCATGGAATCCTACAGTCACAGAATGGTTTGGGTTGGAAGGGACCTTAGAGACCATCTCAGCCCAAAAACCTTCCCACTAGAGCGTTATTTGCACACACTGGGAGATGCTTTCCTTGACAGATGCCTTGTGGTGTCCCTTGGACAAAAACATCTGCAATAATTCCTGGTGTCTCCCCCTCTCCCCTCTCCTGCCTTTTCCAGGTTTTCATTGTGGAATCCCTGGGGAGGAGGATCCTTCTCCTGGCTGGCTTTTTGCTGTGCTCTGCCTCCTGTGCAATCTTAACTCTGGCCCTCAATCTCCAGGTGTGTATGAATGGCTCAGGTGGTCTTGCCATGATTTCTGGGCTTTATAGGGAACAGGCATTGGAATATTTTGAGGATGCTTCTACACCTTGGGGAGGAGGGGACAGCATGAAAGGTCTCTGTTGTATATCTGCCTTAAAGAAAGCCAGGAAAAGCTGCGATCCTGCTTGTCTGAATGCTCTCCCAGGATGTCACGTTCCCAGTTCCTGCTGCAGCTCTTTGGCAGCAAGAATCATACCCAGGCTTTCTGCTTTCTGTGTCTAATTATGGACCTGCCTTTAAATGCCTCCAAATCTCACTGTGAACAGTGCCCTGAGTGTGCTGGTGATGTCCAGACAGGAACCACATCTAACCTGTGCTTCGATCCTCACAGACCACTGTCTCCTGGATGTCCTACCTCAGCATAGTCTGTGTCATTGCCTACATCATTGGACACGCCATCGGACCCAGTAAGTGCCACCAGTCTGCCCAGTCTCCCTCACAAGCTGGGTAAAGCCAGCTGTTATGCTCAGTTTCCAACCAAAGCCTTTGTGCAGCTCATCCAGGGAGGCTGAATTTCATCTCTGTGTGGCCATGCCCTGTGCAAGTCATTTAAGTGCCCCGTTTTTTTCTTTAAATTTAATCCTTGTTTGATTTACTGGGTGCTCCTAAACGCTGATAGTTAGAAAACACTGTCTGCCACAGAAATGAGCAGTTTAATTAGGAATTCAGAGTGAGGGGATTGCCTTTGGGATTCCCTCAGCTGTGGCTGCCTTGCAGGTCCCATTCCTGCTGTGATGATCACAGAGATGTTCCTGCAGTCGTCCCGACCCGCGGCGTTCATGGTGGGGGGCTCTGTGCACTGGCTGAGCAACTTCACCGTGGGGCTGGTCTTCCTCTACATGGAGGTAAGAACCCAACACAGGGCAAAACTTGGGCTGGAAATCAGCCTCTTCGCCACTGTGTTCTTACAGACAGGCTTTGAGGAGCTGTAAATGCACTTGTTGGTTCTCGAAACCTGTGTGTGGGATTGTGTAAAGGGCAAGGAGCTGATGTTCCTCAGCATTTTCTCATCACACCTGGCTGTTGCACAGGCTTTAAAAGAAAGCAGTTTGATTGCCAGGTCTCATCCTGAGCTCAGGAGCTTGGAAAAGATGGCAAATTCCCCATCTTGCACTGCAGGATATGCCTCGGGGGGACAATCTTAGCTTCTGAAATCAGGGTGCCCCCAGCAGCATTGACCCAGAAACTGCTGCGGTCCCTGACTGTCACCTGTGCAAAGGCAGATGCTGAGTTTTGTTTCAGTCATGGAGCAGACCCTCAGCCTCCTTTCCCAGTGAGTTTGCAATAAACCTGTGGTGGTGGTTTGAGAATACAGAATCTAAAACCACCCCAACTTTGAGTTGTTCGGCTTTAAATACGAGCACCAGACTGTGGCTGCATTTTCTGTAGCCAGTGCAGGGTGCAGCACATCCAGGGCAGGTAAATCCCAGCTGGAATGTTGCCCTGACCCCTGCTCTCTCCTGTCACTGCCCCAGGCTGGGCTGGGGCCCTACAGCTTCCTCATCTTCTGTGCCATCTGCGTCGCCACCATGGTTTACGTCTTCTTTGTTGTTCCTGAGACCAAGAATAAAACCTTCATGGAAATCAACAGGATCATGGCCAAGAGGAACAAAGTGGAGATTCAGGAAAGCAAAGAGCTTAAAGATTCCTACCCCCTGGGCAAGCAGGAGGAGAAGAAGGCACTCTCCAGCAGTCAGATGTGAGCCAGCTGTGCTTGGCCTGACAGGATCTGTCCAGCAGGAAAACAAATACAAGGATTCCTCCTTTGATGCTGATCTGATTGTGTTCCATCACGGAACTGTTAAGGCTGGAAAAGACATTTAAGATCAAATCCAACTGCAAGCTTAATGCTGCCAAGCCCTCCTCTTGTTCCAAGGAAAGGGAAATGTCGAAGTAGCACGAGGTGATGTGTGTCCCTGGTGTCCTGGTGACACATCCTGGTGACACAAGCAGCCCGTGGGCTGGGTGTGAGGCAGTCGTGTGCAAGGAGTGCACTGAACTCCTCTGAGGATCCAGCAAGGGGAAATTAAATTGTATTTGGTATATCAGTGTGCCACCTTCTATTTTGAAAAAAAAAAAAAGCAGAATTGTTGAACAGCTTGGCCTGGATTTTGTGTAGTAGATGGAGAATCCTTCACATGATTTACTTTAACCTTAGAAAATTAGTTTATATATACAGTATAGCTGTGCTCAATATGTAAGTGTTGAAAAAGGAGCCGTTTCTATGTTCTGTCTCTACATCTACCACAGAAAAGAAGGTCAAGTTGTGCCACAGGCCAAGGCACAGGGATTGCACAGGACCTGTCCTAGGACCTGCCCTGCCTGAGCTCCACATCCACTCTCCTGTGGGATACAGCTGCAAGGGGTGACAAACAAGAGGAGGAACAAGCAGGGAAGATGGTGAGAAACTGAGACTGGGTGAGGGATGGAAGAGAAATTTTATTTGAGAAAGCAGCTTCTCTGACCAGAGAGCAGCTCTTTGGCGTGGAAAAAAAAAAAATCTCTGTACGGGGGTCTAAATCAACCCCCTGGGTGCTTAACCCAGGGTGCTGGACTGTGCCAGATTCTACAGCTCTTTGCTTTTATCTCACCGATGGAGGTTTTTGTTCTCTTGGAAAAACACCCTGGAGCACCAGGAGGTGCACAGTGAGCCTATACAAAGCAGGAGGAGAAACAAGCAGACAACGTGAGTTTTTTCTCAGCTTTCCCAACGAACAGTTGTGATTCTCTCGATGCCCTCAGAGAAGCAGAGGCTGTGCTCACTGGCAGCTGGTGTCAGGCTGCAGCAGCACCCCCCCGAGCAGGGCCATGGGGGTTTGTCCCCAGGCTATGACATCCCCCTTGGGCTGCCCTGCTCTGCACAGCGCCAGTGCCCGAACCTCAGCGGCGCCCAGGACTCGGCTCCACAGGCTCACCTGGCTCATCCACCCTGCAAACCCGTTGGAGAACGTGCCAAGCAGAGCGTCCCTGGCCTTGCCAAGGACCAGTGTCCCCCCAGCCTGGCTCACGTAGCCCTTCTGGATGCTCTTTGCTTTGCCAGCTGCTCCGTTGAGCCAGAGGTTGGCCGTTCCCTCCTGGGAGCCCCAGGTGATGCAGTGGTGCAGCCAGCCCTGAGCCTCCTGCTGCAGGGGGAAGCTGAGGAAGTGGCCTCCTACCCACAGCCCCAGCTCTGTGCCCACTGTCACCACCAGCTCGTGCTCACTGTCCCCAGTGGAGTAGGACAGGATGGTCTGGCTGCCAACAGGGCTCTGGGCTCTGCTCCAAAAGCACAGGGTGAAGGCTTGGAGAGACACAGCACGGAGGGGATGGACCTCCACAAAGCTCTCAATGTTTTCCACAGGGAAGTAGAAAGCTGGAAAGGTGCTGGATTTTGTACCTGAAATAACAACAAAAAAAGCCAGCATTTACATTTGCTGTAAATAAGCCCAAATCCTGGAGAATAACACCCACAGAACTGGTATGGCTGTGTAGTCTGAGTTTCCAGTTACTGGTGTGTGTTGTGCCAGCAGTGAAGAGATTTGAAATGATGAAAAGCTGAGCTGAGCTCCCTCACCCAAATGTTTGGGAAAATCATGTTTTTCCCTCCTTCCTCCTCTTTTCTCATGCTGTGTAACATAGAGGTGATGACTGTTTATCCTGGGGGAGCTGAGCTGAAATTTTTCACTGTGTGTAAAAATATGTTCCCATGTGGCAGAAGAGAGCTGCAGCTGCTGTGGGAGCAGCTGGCTTAGGGCTGGCCTTGATGGTGAAGGATTTCCATCAGCAGGCCCAGATATGGGACAAAATTCTACCTGTGTGTGCCAGTACCAAAGCTGCCAATGGTTTGGGCCACCAAGGTCAGCAGGGCATGGGCTCTTCATCCTCACAAGGTGAGCTGGACTCAACCTGTGTTTCTTACCTCTGTGGCTCAGTCCATTCAGCAAGTCTGTCTTCAAGTCCTGGAGCTGCATCTGGATTTGATCCAGCCTGAAGGTGAATTCCTCTGGATGGCACTGTGCTGGAGCAATCAGACAGCTCAGTTTACAGAAGGCTGGGACCCACACGTGGCAGATCTTCTGGTTTGAGCAAAAGCTGTGTTTTAAATTGCAGCTCCTCTCTTCTGTGTGGTGCCTGGCTGCCCAGACACACCTGAGGGTCCTGACGTGGTGCCAGGTAGCAGCAGCTGCCCTGGAGGTGTGGCAGGGCTGGCACACACCTTAAACAGAGGGGAGGCACACGGGACACCCCCACCTGAGCAGGGTCAGCGCTGCCCCCAGACAGGGATCCCAGCCATCCAAGCCCAAGGATTCACAGTTTCACACCCTTCCCCAGGGTGTGTGTCCCCTCCAGGGGTGCAGGGTCCCCTGGGGGTCCCCTGGCCCTTACCCTGGGCATGCTGGGCTGGGAAGGAGGCCTCCACCACACGGCCCTGCAGCAGCTGCACGTGCCGGTAGTCGTTACGCAGGGTCTGGTTGTGCCAGTCCAGCAGGGTGTTCTCCAGGAGCTGGATCTGGGACAGGGCACAGGAACAGCACACGGGGCATGGGGACATCACACGGGGCATGGGGACATCACACGGGGCATGGGGACAGCACACAGGGACCTCAGCTCTGCCTGGAGCTGCAGCACAGAACAGGACAGGAACATCCCAGAGGGCACAGGCACAGCAGCTCTGCCCAGAACTGCAGTGCAAATCCTGCATTGGACTGAGCTGTCAGACAGGAATCCTCAGGGTCTCTTGCTGAGTACCAGGAGGGGAAGGAACAGAACTGAGGGCTCTTATCAGCTAATTCATGATAAATGCATTTTGCCTTGGGGAGCTCTGAACACCTGCATGGATGGAGATTTTGCTGCTATTCTGTACCTTTCTCACAAGTGCCTTCCAGCCTTCCCCTGACAAAAAGAGTTTCTGTTTCAAAAGAGAGCGCACTGTGATCTCCCACTACTGTGCTCTCAGTTTTATCTTGTTCTTTGCCTGGAAAAAAATGTTTCTGATGCTTCTTTATTATTTATGAACTTGAAAGCATTACTTTCAGTGTAAGTCTAGATAAGGATAAACCCTGAATTACCTTCTAAAATTTGCCAATTATTCTGAAATTATTTTAATGTTATTGTTCTTTTTTGGGGATTTCTGTTTTTTTTTCAGGTGGACTATCTTGGAGTAGTTTTTCCCTTTTTAATTCTCAGTGGTCTGCTCCATTTTATAGTGCTGCAGGGTGCCTGAGCTGAACTGAGCAGACAGTTCTATTATCAGTCACCAGACCTGGGGTCACCTGCTGTACAGCCCGACCCCGCTGCGATGCAGAATCGCAGCCACCCGTAATTCCAGTTGCTCAGGAATCCACCCCAAAAGTTCTGTGTGTGAGAGTGCCCTGAGAGAGTCCATCCCCCCCACCACCCTAACCCTAAACCATCCCCCGGCATCAACCCTAAACCATCCCCTGGAATTACCCCTAACCCTAAACCATCCCCCGGCCCCGCCCTAACCCTAAACCACGCCCCGGCCCCCATTCCCCAGCCACGTGCCCCTGGCATCACGTGGCCGCGATTAACTGATCACATGACCGTATCCCATATGTCGTGTGAGCAGTATCACGTGATCTCTATTTACGAGCACGTGACCCTCTCTGTCGCCCGAACTCTTACTTCCGGGTCACGTGATTACCGATCTCATTTGGCCACGCGCTCTCCCCCGATTGGCTCCGCCCCCTGTGCCCACGTGACCCCGGCAGGGGCCATGGCGGGCGCTGTGCCGCTCTGTGGGAGCGCTGCCCTCGGAGCCCTGCGGCACGGAGGGGAAGGTTCACAGAGAGCAGGAGGAGCTGCAGGGAGGCAGCGCTGACCTGTGTGTGTGACAGCACAACTGGGGAGTGGAAGATGGTCCAGATGACGCTCTCGGAGCACGGGGGGGTGGTCAGGGAGCCCTGGTACCTGTAGAAGTGGGAGAGGTTTTCTGGCAGCATGGCTTGGATGTCCAGGGAACCCAGCGTCGTTGATTGACCTCCAAAGGAAGCAGAGGTGATACCAGAAGTTAAAGGGGAGGGAAGAGAGGTGAAACGGCTGTTTGAGCTGGGGGTGGAAATCCCTCTGCTCAGAGCTGCCTCATCAGACCTTTGGTGCAACTGGGTGCTGATGGAGAGGCATGAAGGGCCCTGCCTGGGCCTGTGGTTTGTCACTCAGACATGTCTGGTCCTGGGGGTGGTGGGCAGCTGCTCTCAGTGCTCTGCCAGTCCTGGGGGTGCTCCCAGGAGGCATCAGGGGCTGTGCAGGCTGCAGGAAGCTGATGTTTGGTGCTGTACAGACCTCCAGGAGTGCTTTTACTGCTGCCCTGAGCACCTTCCCCACAGCCCTGTGCTGGGCTGAGGATGCTGTGCTCGCTGTTCCCAGAGCCTGTGTGTACACACAGGCTGGGAGGATATCAGGGACAGAGAAAGGCATTCCCAGGGCTTACCTGCAAACCTGATCCTTGCCAGTTTGGAAATGAATTCGCTGTAGTAGGTGTTCTCAAAGTGCCCATCCTAAACACAGTATAGACACTTGATCAAAAGGTGTGACCTGCCTGTCCTTCTCCCTGCTAATCAGCTGGGAGGGGGCTAATTTATCAGCTGGGAGACAAAGAAAACAAGCACCACAGATCTGATGGGCTGGACAATGCCAGGCACGGTCAGGTTTGTACAGCTGGGGTAGAACAGTGAACAGGATTCTTTTTTACTGCTTCTAAATCCACACTGAATCAAATCTACCCCAATGGCAAAGCAGAGCAAGGCTTGGAGGCGCAGCAAGGGAACCCCAGCTGCCACACCTGATATTCTTGTATATGGGAGATATATATATATATATATAAAAATATAAAATGCTACTTATGGGGCAGTTTTCTGGGGCTCCCAAGGAGTGTTGGCTGGTGTTGTGTGAAGCCCAGACAGCCCAGGGGAAGCAGCACAGCCTCCTAAAGAGGTACCAGACCCCATCTCTTGGCACAGATGTACCAACCTGGCTCGTGTCTGAGGGAGGTTTTAGCCATGCCCCGTGCCCCCAGCCTGGCTCACACCTACCGTGTACAGGAAGGCCAGCACAGCCAGCCCCTGGGGCTTGTCTTTGGCTTCCTCAAAGCTGGAGTAGTTAGCAGAGTTGTAGTGGACAATGTGCAGCTGGGGAGAGAGATGGGGTCACTTAGCAAGAAGTGATGAATAGCTTTGGGTGTTTAGAGGGACAGGCTGAAGGGACAGGCACCACCCCAATTCCTGCTCTTTGTGCCTCATACCAGGCCAAAGGGACCTTTGGTTTAACAGCTTTGTGGTGGCTGTGGGGGAACAGCTGATGAACACCAGTGCTCTTGCCATGGCTTTTCTTGGAGCCTTCCATGCCAGCTCCATCAGGCTGAGCCCTCCCGCTGCACCAACCAACAACTTTCCCCCTCTGCTGTGCATTGCTCCCCGCAGGCTCTGTGGGATGCAGCCTCCAATGTCCCAGTGCAGGGGCCCGGAGCCCCCTCCCACACAAAGCTCACCTCGGCGAAGTAGCGCATCCCGTCGATGGTGTGCTCGGAGCCACTGCTCTCCAGGTCCAGCCCACCCCAGTGCAGGTGCATCTGCACAGCTGTGTAGAGGCCTGGGAGTCCTCGCGAGATGCTCATGGTGGGTGGCAAATCGATCTGGACTGAAAAAGGACAGCAGGGAGTGCAGCCTTGCCCATGCCTGTGGGTGCTGGTGGCACCTCCTGGGATGAGCAGGCACGGTCACGACCCCAGTGTGGGAGGGAGAACAGTGAAGTTTAAAGCTGGGTGTGATTAAAATCTTTCCTGGGCTCAGGCTGGTGTAGCACAAGTAGGACTGGGCACTCCCAGCTGTGCCTGCAGACCCTGAGCAGCTCTGATTTGGCATCAGGCACCAGTGAAAGCTTCAATGCTCAGTTCTCACTCAGCACAGCACATCTGGCACAGAGCTGTTAACCACTTCCTTCCCAAGACAGAAAAGGAGTAGGAATCATCATGGTGAGTGGGCTCATCTGTTACCTCAATTCCCAGTGAGGCCCAGCCATCCTGGGAACACCCTGTAGGTTTGGAAAGGCTGTGCCATTGCTGAAGGATTTGTGGAGACAAACCTCTTTTCTTCTCCTTGCCAAGGAGAAGTCACAAACCCTTTGTCTTCCTGCTAATTCACTGCCAGAAATCATAGGTCATGTTAATAAATCTAGGAATGAAAGTGGAGAATTGTCTCATCTTAATTAAAATCCCCAGCATGTTATAAAAACTAGCAACTATCCTTGCAAAATGCAGCACAAGGTATTATTAATTAGTCATAGTTTGGGTTTCTGAGGAGTTTCTTTATAAACAGTTTGTGAACTGTTTATAGACAGACAAGATGAAGGCATGTTTCCTTTTAATATCCCAAAGGCTCTAGAGCGGGAGGGATAAAATAATCTACCTTTTTCATAAGTTCCCTGCTGACTGCCTTCCATAATGAGGGTTATTTACTTCAAGTACCTCACCAGGGTTTCTCCTTCCTACAAAACACAGTCAGGGAATTGTGTTGTGAGTTTATAACAAGCTTAAGGCCCCTCCAAGATATTCCAGGCAAATATTTGCTGCAAGCACAAGGCAGGGAGTAGCCTGGTTTGCTTCTAGCCACGTGGAGTGTGAGTGGGGAGTGTGACTGCTCTGAGCTGGCAGTGGAGAATCAGCTGGGGCTGAGCAGGGTGAGTCACTGAGCCTGCCCCAGCATCTCTGCCCTGCACATTGGCCTGTGTCCATCTCTGCCCTGCACACTGGCCTGTGTCCATCCCTGCCCTGCACACTGACCTCTGTCCATCCCTGCCCTGCACACTGACCTGTGTCCATCCCTGCCCTGCACACTGGCCTCTGTCCATCCCTGCCCTGCACATTGGCCTCTGTCCATCCCTGCCCTGCACACTGACCTGTGTCCATCCCTGCCCTGCACACTGACCTGTGTCCATCCCTGCCCTGCACACTGGCCTCTGTCCATCTCTGCCCTGCACACTGGCCTCTGTCCATCCCTGCCCTGCACACTGGCCTGTGTCCATCCCTGCCCTGCAGGGACAGCTCGCACAGCCAGCCTGGCTGCCCAGCTCTGGCCCCTGAGGTAATCGGGAGCACACTTGAGGCCCAGTTAAATCTGCTCCTGGAGGAAGATGCACACATGGATGACATTGTAATTTTTCAGAGCTGTGCTTGTCCTCGCTACCAGCCGGGGGACCAACCTTCTTTAGAACAAAGAAGAAGGGTGCAAATACAAAAGGCTTTGTTAACCCAAGACTCTGTGTGAGCCACTCACACCACAGCCCGCAGGCATTTTCAGCTGGGATTTAGCCTGGTGCTAACACACAGAATAAATGAACCTGGCTTCCTGGGTGAGACATTTGGGGTTTGGCTCTGAAGGCCTGTAAGGAGAGTGCTGCTGATAAATCCCTCTCCTGTCCCTTTCAGATCTGCTGAGTGTTTTCTCTGAGAGATTCTGCTGCCCTGTCCCATCTCACTGAAGCCAGTAGAAAAGCCCAGCCTGACTCACAGGAGCTGTGAATAGGGACAGACATTTGTCTTTGTGCTTTGGGAAACTGCTCTGCATCAGAAAATCATTGTTGGGAAGTTAACAAAAGAATGGACAAATACACACATGCAGTCAAAAAAGCTAAACCTGCAAGAATTAATGTCTAGGCAGGCAGGGCAGTAGTGCTGACAGCTCCAGGCTGAACGCTGAGTTTGTGTGGGCCACACAAAAGAAGTTACAATTTTCAGGAACACAATCACAACAATCTTCCTCTGCTGGCACTGCCATCCCTCCACTGCCCTGCCCTCACATGTATTTCTC
This sequence comes from Cinclus cinclus, assembly GCF_963662255.1. Lineage (NCBI taxonomy): Eukaryota > Metazoa > Chordata > Aves > Passeriformes > Cinclidae > Cinclus > Cinclus cinclus. The sequence continues at coordinate 8,109,991 of NC_085068.1, read as the reverse complement.
TATCTTTGTTGCAGGCAGGAAGAAAGAGCTGCTGTGCAGGGCTCAAGAGCCAACAGCTTCATGTTCCCAGCACCTTCCAAAAACCACTGATCCTCTTTCCCCTGCAGCCATTGGAGAATTCTCTCATTGCTCATCTGTAGTCCAAAGGCATCATCCCGACAGAACCAGCTGATGAATTATTTAGACAATGAATTACAGATTGCAGCGGGGGAATCTGGGATCTCCTCAATTGTAAGCATTGCCCTGAAACTGTGTAGCCAAAAGCTGGGCTTTTAACATGTGCTGTGTTTCAGTTTCCTTTCCTGAGCCCCAAAATACCAATTTTCTGGCTGTGAGGGGGCGATCCTCCTGTGTTGTACTGGGTGACCTACATCCAACCGTACCTGGGATGTAGAGGTTTCCATTCCTGTCACTTCTGATTAATGCACAGGCCAAAAGGTGCATTTTTCTGAATGCGGAGGAGTCAGCGTGCCCCAAATACCACTCACTGCTGCACTCCTGCTGTCTTGCAGCAAGTTAAAGGAAAGAGTCAATCTGGAATTCTCCAGCTGCATTTTATCCCCTTTTCATGTCCAACAGAGAAAATACCTTGCAGAAACCTAACTGCCTTTTATTTGTCTGGCTTAATTACCTATTTCTGGACATCTTTCCTGGGTGATGGAGGAAAACAGCAAACCTCAGAGAGCAGAATGAAGTGAGATGGCAAAGTAAGGTGAGTTCAAAAAAAGGGCACTGTCTGTGAATGCATTTCCACAGCTGGAACAAAAAGCTCTGTTCCTGCACTGCCCTGAGCCTTACCAGAGTGGCCATTGTTGGTCATCCTGAAGTGGCCCTGCAAGGGCCCTTCGTAGCCAGCGAGCTCCAGCTGCAGCAGGGGGTTGTACCTCACTTTCCTCCTCTGGATGTCAATTGGGGATTGCTGCTTGCCAGCACAGGCTGGGAAGTGCAGTCCCCAGTGCTCTTCATCCAGCTCTCCTTCTCCTGCAGGGGAGGCAAGGCAGGTGGCAGGGATGTGCTGTTAGTCAGGAGTCAGAGCACTCTTCTCATTTGCCAGCAGGAAATGCCACTCTAATTATTGTAACGCCAGGAGCTGCAGCCATAAAAGGTTGCTTTGCCTTCCCCAGAGTGAAAATTCACATTATTGTGTCTGCAAGACAACTCTGCTGCAAAGTAAGAAACCTGCATTGCAGCAGTGGCTCAGTGATGGCTGGAGGCTGAACCTCCACCAAAAGAGGAGCAGTGTTTACATGGAAATGGGGATTTAAATGGGTCCCAGGTGCCAGAGGTGTGGAATTGGCTTCTTAACCAGTGTGAGTGAATAGGATCAGGGCAGTAGGCAGGAAGGCTCAACTTGGGATCAGGATCTGACAGCAATTAGCTATTTTTAACTAGGGAGAGAGCAATTGCAATATTGCTGCTCTTCAACAATATCCTTTGTTTTAACTTAGCCCACTGAAGATCATAAAAGGATTAACATTTACTTCAGTGAGCTCTGCAAACAACCCCCTGACACAAATGAAATTTAGACGAAATTTCACCAAAAAAAATATAAATACCTAAATAAGTACTTTTTAGTTCTCTGTACTGTCTGGGGTATGACAATAAAATAAGAAGCAGGCAGTATTTAAAGCTTTTCCTTGCAGGATCATCCAAAGGGCAGCTTTTATTCTAACACATTCTAAAGATTTCCCCCATTGTTTGAACCTCGTTGTGCTGCCAACCCTGACAATGTGTCCTAACCACACAAAGGAGTAAAAAGAGGTGACATTGAGGAGAATCACTTTCAAGACAGGGAGGCATCAATAAAGTGGAATAGATGAGCTGCTCTGTGATCTCTCACTAAGGGACAGCAGCACAGAAGGGAAGGGAGCCTCTCCAGCAGCAGCAGCAGCAACCCCACACCAGCCCGGATTTTACCTTGGTATGTCCAGGGCACCTCGTGGGAGGGGGCGAGGGGTGGCAGGAGCAGGACCAGGAGCACTGCCATCAGCATGTCTGTGATGTACCTGCCAGAGCCAAGGGGAGTGATGCTTTACCAACCCTCAGCTAGCCCAAATGCTGCTTTACCAACCCTCAGCTAGCCCAAATGCTGGTTTATCCAGGTCTGGCCTTTGCAGCACCCCTGCTGCCCTGCTCCTCACCCACCCCAGCAGGTTTGGGCAGCTCCATTGGCAATTCTGGCTATGCTGTCCCTGCACAGGGGACAGATGTCCCCCGGTAGCCAGAGCTGATGCCCTCGGGTCTGACCTCGCTGTCTGACCCCTGCACAGCTCTGCCCACTTTTCCTGTCCATTCATTCTTGATGAATGGGTTGAAAAGCTCCTCGCTGCAAGTATGGGTACAACAGAGCTTTGTAAGCAAAAATAGCCAGCCCAGACCTCAGAGCTGCTTCCCTTTACACAGCAAGGAGCAGAAGGCATTTAGAGGAGTGGATTTCAAAAGTGCAGAGCATTCACAGTCTTACAAGAAATCAGAACTGTAGACAGTTATCTCCTCTGAAAATCAGATTGCTCAAACTGGGTTTAAAAGCACTCCACACCCCTGAGCCTTAGCATTCAAAGCATTCTGCTTTCAACACCTTCCCTCATCACTGAAATCCAGTTTTGAATGAGAGAGATTTGCAACCTTTGAAAAATTCAGAGCTCTCAAAAACTATTTAGACTTGAAAGATACAGGCACCATACAAGAGACTGAAACCCTGATGGCTTTTCAAAAAACATACAGGAATTCAAATAAAAACTAGCAGGTGACAGGTGTCTAAATGCTCTTGTGGACTTCTGTATCTCTTCAGACACTTGATTTCCTTAAAAATGCGTCCCAAGCAAACACTTGTCTGTGATCCAGTAAAAGTCATTTGGCAGATCAGGGAACAGACCATGGATTCTCTCTCTGCCTTTTCATATCCTGTCACCAGGCAAATGCCATTCCCTTTGAAAAACCTCCTCCTCCTCTCTCAGGAATGACACACTGCTGGCAGCCCTTTCTTCCCAGCCTTGGCCCCCAGCTCCTAAACCCATGGTTTCAAAACAAAAGGGGAGCAGAAATCTCCCCAGGAATGGAATTTTTACCTTCCTTGGAGAAGAACTAGAGATTCCAACAAAAGCAGCATAGCTGGGCTGTTGGTTTTAGGTGACAGGCAGCAATATTAAACACGAGGCAGGGAAGCTCAGATCAGTGAAATCTCAGCATTTCTGTCCCCAGCCCCCTGCCACCTGTGATAAAATTGGCAGTTATTTTGAGGACCAAGGTGATTTTCAGCCACTCAGTGAGGTGGGAGCAACTGAGTTGAGTCTGGGGGTGAGGGTCAGGCTGAGCTTCACAGAAGACAAGAGACAGTGTGGCAGTTTGGGGGGGGGGGGGGGGGTGGCAGTTTGGGTGGCAGTTTGGGTGGCAGTTTGGGCAGGACAGGCCCCAAGATGCTGCAGCACAGGCAGTCTGCTCATTCTGTGATTCTGTGAATAATAACAGCAATTCAACAGTAAGAGGCACAGGTGAGCTACAGGTGCTATGGGAACTCAGGTTTCTGTGCTGAAGAACAGAAGCAGGTATTTTACTCAAAATCTTATTCTTTACAAGTGAATTGTTAACATGAAAAGGCCTTTCCTGGGCTGCTGGTTTGTGCAGTGCATATTTAATCTTTGGGAACTGCTGTAACATTCAGCTGATTAACCAAAGGTGTTTTTTCCCTCTCTCCTCTGAAGAAATCATTTATTCTGACAGTTGCACTGAACTGTGTAAGGACCAAACTAAGCAAACCTGCCCTGCAATGCACTTCTTAATCCTTGTGCATCCAGTTGTATCAACAGGCTTTGAAATTAGCTGAGGGTGAAATTTTGGGAGTTTATACTTCTTTGCACTTCAGGATTCCACGCAGCAGCACAGGAGGGTGTGAAGAAGAGTCAGGCACGGGAGGTCAGCTCTGCACTGGAGCACCTCTCCTGTCACCTGGCAGTGAGGGCAGCAGGGCAGGGACAGGGATGTCACACAGTGACAAGCTTCTTCCTTTGCCTGTGCTTTATTGATCACCCAGCCCAGTCTGCACAAAGGACTTGAAATGAAGCCCACTCGGGAATGTACCAGTGCCAGGAAACTGGAGATGACAGTGAATTAATTTTTAATTGAGCTTTTGCAAGTTTTGTGACATTTTACTTGACATCAGCAGGAGCTGTGGGTGCTCAGCACATCCAAACCCCACATCTCTGTTAGCTCAAATTCTGCTATTTAAGGTCCCTTCTTACCCAAACCATTCTGTGATTCCATGAATCACAGCAATCCATGGAAATTATTTACTAATGGCATAAAAGCATTAATTTATTTTGGGGTTAGGACAGAACAATAATTTTAATTTTTTTAAATGTATTTGGATATTGAACTTCTAACTATGAGCTGAATGTTATGGAAGTCCTCCTGTATAAAGTATTGCCCATGTCAACCACTGGTTACTGGTTATTGGAGTTTTTTTAGTGTATGTGGTATTAAACCTGGCTGGCCTGAGGCTTGGTCAGCTCTTTTGCTGCCTGGACATAACTGCTGGAGAGAGGAATGGACACAGTGCCTGGGAAGTCCAGGCAGCACAGCAGCACTGAGGTAAGCTGGGGGTTCACAGGTGAAGACTGGAACAGGACCCATCTATGCAGAGACTTAGCCAGTGAGAAAGTCTGATGTTGTGTGGATCAGACATGAATATTCTCTGCATTATTTCCTCCCAGAGGCAGGGAACTTTCACAGACCTCAGTCTTCCCCCTCCTGCCTGGACTGCAGTAGGAAATAAGTCTTTTATCCCACATTGTTGGCTTCCATGCACTTCACTTTTATCTCTACAGTTTCCCCTGACTCTTTGCCATCTTTGAAATCCTGCTTCTCCCAGGCTATTCTCTCTATCCTTGCTGGCCTAAAGCTCACACAAGTCTGATATTCTGAGTATTGGTGGCCGTATTAAAACCTTGATGTGGCATTGAAGTAGCTGGCTCCAACCTTAGTGCTCCTTTGACCCAGAACTTGAAAGGGTTAACTCCTCTGCCTCTGAATCAGCAGGAATTCCATCAGGGCTTGCAGTAAGAGCTGCATCACTCTCCAGCCTAGCAAACATTTGACCAGGAACAGGCTGTTTGAAGTGAGATGGACAGAGTGCCTTCAATCAAGCCATCCAGGTTTTTCTAAGTGAATCTAAAACCTCTTCAAACAGAGCTCTCTCTGCTGAGGTGTGCTGGATGAGTGAAGGTAACCAGAGCCTACACAAGTTTTATGAAAGGCAAAGATCAGCCAGTGCTGGCAGGCCCAGACCCATGAGGAAAGCTGACAATAGCTGTGCAGATTGAAACATGAGATTCTTTTATTCAACAATTCCTGTCATGTTTCTACATCTTATTTCCAAAACTGGCCTTCTTTTCTTTGATATTTTGCCTGTGCTCTTTTTTTTCCCTTCCCTTTTTGCCCCTGGTTTTCAAGTACATATAGAGATCACAGAGGTTGAAAAGCACTGGAATTCATTCCTCCAGTTCACACAATCCCTTTAGATCCCCTTCATCTTATAGAATATTTTGATGTATTTGACTAAATTTAATCATAGAATCACAGAATGGTCTGGTTTGGAAGGGACCTTAAAGAATATCTAGTCCAACCCTCTGCCATGGGCAGGGACACTTTACCTTCTTCTGATATAAATTCAGACACCTTGATTGATTCTGCTGAAGCTTTGTGGAAGAAATGGGCTTTGAGGCAGTCAGAGACAGACACCAGAGATCTACACCAGTGCTCCTAAAGGCAGGATTTGCCCATTTGAAAGCAGAGAGGTTTCCTCTGCGAATTCCATTTCACAGTCTAACAGATCTCAGCATTAGCTACCTGCAGTTCATTGTCAACCGAAAGTTTCTTTTGCTCAGTTTCAGCCAATTACTCTTAGTTATAGCTGTAACCCTTGGATTAGCTTAAAATAGTTTTCCCTTTTTAATGTTCACATCACTTCTGGGGTGGTTATCACCTCGCTGCACCATAGGCAGGAGCAGCCTTTCACTGCCATTTCCCCAAGGTGGAGAAAAGGACAATGTGATGCTATAAAAAGGAGAGAACATGGTCAAATATTCCCTCTTCATTTTCATTTCCAGGAAATGTCATTACAGTTCTTGTAATGTCTCTTTAGGGCTGCTCTACTGACTTTGCTGAAAGGGGATTTCATGTTCTGGATCTGTGCTTGAGACTTCGGAAGAAAGCGGAGTGTGAAAGCAGAATTAGGAAGGGGGAGGCCAATTTGCCATTGCATTGAGTGTGAGGAGCACTGGAATTGTGGTCTGGGTGTGGGAATTGAACGAGCTGTGTCGAGAGAGCCTTGGAGAAATGTTTCCATCATCCCAGGGCTCTGTGCTGCGCACTGGGTGGGACAGAGAAGGAATAACTCAGTGGCAAGGCAGCTTGGCAGCATGTGCCAATACCTGCTCACAGTGGAATTAGTGCTTTATGCAGATCTGCACTGCTCCCCTTAAAAACATTCAGTTTGCTCCCCATCTCCCAGTGTTATGGCAGGCAGGGGAAGCACAACTGCTGCTCCATCTCTCTGAAAATGGACACTAGCAGTGCACGAGCAGAGGAGAAGACCCTAAGCCCCTTAACAAACAAACACAGTGCACAGAACAAGTAAAGGCTCTGGAAACTGCTGCTGCCCAGTGCTGGGTAAGCACTTTTCCTTTCTGCTTTCAGCTGCATTGTGTGTTGAGCAGCTGTGACATCCAGTGGCCAAACACAATACGGTTGGGTCTAGTACAGACCTCTTCATACATGCTAACAATAACAGAGCCTTTCCATGGCACTTTTCATCTTCAAAAAGCTGTATAAGCAGGAATTCATTAACCCCTGCACAGCTCAGCAGGGCAGACCAGTGCAGCAATCCCAAAAGGACGCTTGGGAAGAACATCACTCTCCAAAGGTATGGCCATCAGCTCTCCAAGCACGTGCTGCAGGACCTTCAGCCCCAAGGCAAGGAGCAGCTGCTGAGAGATAAGGGATCAGAAAGGTGCAACTCCTTCAGCACCTGATGAAGGGGCCACACCTGAGGGATGGGTTGTGCTTGTTTTCCCAAGAGCAAAAAGTCCATGGAAAAAGAGGGGGAAAGATGGGGAAAGCTGGGAGATCCCAACAGGACCAGAGCTGCTTTGGAAGAGATCTTTTGTCAGAGGCCTGGCCTGAGGAAAAAGCTTCTGCAGAGATTTTCTGAAAACATCAGAGGACCTTGCTGATGGATGTGGAAGGTAGGGAAGGCAGCACAGATGTGGATTTGGATTAACCAATGCAGAGGTGGAATCACAGAAATGTGACTAAAAGGAGATGCCACCTTAAGCTGCCTTTCTAGCCCACACGGCAGACCAGCCTTGACAGAGATGCTGTGTTTTACATGGGTACCTCTGGTGCCAATCCAGACATGCCTGTCCCTTTTGCTGGTAAAAGCACACTTCAATGAGATGCATTCAGACATCCAAACTGGGGACAGATGCACCCAGCTGCAATGGCCAAGGAACCAGTCCCTGCTTTCCCGAGGACATCAGTGCTTGCTTGCTCAGCTCTGCAATGTTTTTTTCTGTAGTCAAGGTCATTGCAGGGAACTTCAGAAGGAGCAAAGTGCCCACAGTCCCTCCTCTCCCAGCGGCTCATCACCACTGCAGTCTGAGGAGCTAAAAGTGATGATAGGAGCTGAAAGTGTTTCCCATGAGAATGAGGTTGATTTTTAAGGCAGGAAGACAACATGAAGGAAATTTAAATCCTACTGTCTGTGCTGTACCTGTTCTGTGGCAAGAGAATCCTGCTTGATAACTCTTGTGCTTTACATAAGTATTTTGCACTCATTAAGGAAACAAATGACTTGTTATTGGACTACTCTTTTTTATTTTTTCAGGTTAGCATTCAGAAAAACCCCAGTCTTAAACACCAAATACAATTTCTTAATGGCTAATCAATTCCTAGCTTGCTTTCCCCTTTATAGTGGAATATATTTCAAAGAGAGGGGCAAGGCCCTGCTCAGACACCCTGTGAGAGGCAGTGCAGGACTTGCACTCTGGCCCCTAGAGAGAGAGGATTACTTCATGGTTTCAGCATGGTTGCAACAAGCAGCTGTGGCCTTTGGATCCACAAGTCCTGGCAATTAATATCCAGCTAGTTCAGAAGTTTTCAGTATCCCTGCAAATCAACATATCATCAGCTCCTGGGAAATGTACCCTTTGATATCACCAGCCTGATTCGTGCACTGGTTCCCATCCAAATAACCATTCCCTGTGCCCTGAAAATGGATGTGGTAGCTGTAAATGTGGGTTAGCCTTTACAGTGAAGAATATCCTGCCTGGTACCTGAGTGTCTCACACAGCCCACTCAGAGGGGCTGATGATGGAGCCAACAGTCCATGTTCACAGCTGCACACAGACCTGTGCCCACTCTCACCAGTATGGACTTACCAGCCCTTCCCTAAAGCCCCAGGAGAAGACAGGATAACAAAGACTGGAAGTTAAGAGCATTAAGAAAGCTGGAAGTGCTGGAAGTTAAGAGCATTAAGAAAGCCATGAGGTCTGTCACCTCCAGCCATTTCACTATTCATGTGCCTAAAGGTGCCTCACTGCAGGGTGAAGCAGTGAGACAAAGGCATGGCAGAAAATGGGATGAAAAGCAAGGGAGAAGGATGTAAAGTCAGAGGAGGTCCTGAATGCCTGGAAGAAAACATCTTAAACAGTCATTCCACCATTGAATAGATACCCAAAGAGAACATTAGTCAGAATCTGCCATTACCTTTCCAATGAAACACCAGGATCTGCAGGGTCGATGAAGAGCAGAAATCTGAGTGACAGAGCACTCACATCCCCATCCAGTGGCTTCCCCCTGGAGATCCCACCTGGGCTGAAGTGAGGTGCAAAGCCTGGCTCCCTGAGATGCAGAGCTGCCCTCCCAAAGGAACCTGCTCAGAACACAAACAGGCTGGCACTTGCTCAAGTGTCGGGTGAGGGAGGTGCTCACGCAGCCACCCAGACACATCTTCAGGTGTTCTGGGAAGCACTGGGGGGAAAGAGAAGTCCCTGAGCATGCAGGAAGTGCTTTCAAGGTGCTCTGAAAGCTCACGCCCTGCACTGCTAGTGGTTATTAGAACTTGAATGCATCACAAACAAGTCCTGATCTGTGGTGGTTCTGCTCTTGCCTTGGCACCCTCGGCTGCCTGAAGCAGTGATTTCACACTCTGCAAAGCTCAGAGGGCTCCTGCCCTGCTCTAAACAAGGCAGGGAAAGGCTGGCCTGGTTGGCTCCTCTGCTTGTCAGCGTGTTGCAAGCCATCAAAAAATTTACGTTTATCACACTCCAAATTTTACCTGTAAAGCACAAGGAATGCAAGGCCTTGCAGTGGAGGGGTTTTGCTCCCGAGAGTCGTTCTCCATTTCTGGCTGGTGGATGCCTGTGAGCCAGGTCTGTGCCGGGGTTTTTCTCCATCTGCTCCGTCAGCAGTTCCTCTGCTGTGTTTGTGTTCCTGCGTGGGCTGCTGAATTGGAACACTGGCTTTATGTGTCCCCAGACTCTCTGTCCCCAGTGCCTACCCCATTAGCCATACCATGAAATATTTTAAGAGTGTACTGAGTATTTGATAAATCGGTAGCAAGCTTGGATTCCCAAAGAAACTCATGCTTCCTAGAAATCCTATAGCCTTGGGGATGCTCTTTAAAGCAAGACAAAAAGAAAAATCAGGCAGGATACACGACTGAGCATCAGCACTTTTAATATCAGCTCTGAGTTTAATTTTAACATGAATGGCAGAGTGCAAGTTTAAATCTGCTGATCCAGGAAAAAATTACACCAACACCTGAACAGTGCCAGGCTTGTGCTCATGGATGCCTGACCACTGCTGCCTGCAGCCCCAGTGTCCCCAGCTGTGCCTCCTCGGGGACACAGGGCTAGCACGGCTCCTGGCACAGTGGCCAGGGGTCCTGCCTGGCCTGGGATGGGGAATGCAGGCTCTCAGCACTTGGCTGACTGCTCACACAACAGCCCAGGAAATCTGCTTTGTGCCGCCTGCGTGCCCACAAGGGAAGGAGATCGAGGCAGGGGACAAGTCCTAAACTCCTTCTCACAAGGAGGGGTTTAGGCTGGGCTCCCACAGCCAGCTCCCCCCCACAGCTTCGGTTTGGTTGAATGGGAACAGGGCAAGAGCTCAGTGCTCCAGACAGGGGATTTGCTTTAAATCCCACTTCTGCCCCCCACCAGGCTAATTATGACCTTTCAGAATACCTTTTGTCCCCAAAGAGCACCCTGCTGTACTTCAGCATCAGCCTTTGCTCTGCTACTACAACGTTTAATTTCCCTCAGCCTCAGGCTTTCTTGTGCTCCATTTTCTTTAGCTCATTATAAGATTTGACACCTCTGTGTGATTTTCCTGCATGGCAATAAAGGCACTTTTACAAAGTGCAAAGATAGTGAAGCATCTCTAATCCAGCAGTTAACCAGCATAAAAACCCAGCTTTATGATTTCCAGCATCTGGAATGTGTTTTTACAGGGGGGAATGTTCCCCTCTCGTGCCCTCACACCAGGAAGGTTAAGGCTGCAGGATAAGCCAGCCAAGGATGCAGCTATAAGGGGGGGGCTGGCACTTCAAAGAATTACCTACCTGTGACAGTGGAATTCCAAGGGCTTTTGCTGCCCGGTGGTGCCGTATCCCAGCTGGGTAGAACCCAGCAGCATTCTGACTTGATTCATGGCTGTGCAGGCACAGGGATGTGCAGGGAAAGCACAAACCTCAGACACAAACCCTACACAGGTGGGACACAGGGCACCGTCACAAACCAGCCTGGCTGGCACAGGGCTTCTCCCTGCTGGGGTCACACAGGGTCTGAGGGTGCTGTGGAATGCCTGAGGAAGCTCAATCCTGCTGATTTCCTCTGCTCTTTATTAGACTTTAAGCTTGCCCCGAGGGTATGTTCTCAGGAAGGAAAGAAAAATGTGCCCAGAAGGTACATCAGGCACGGGCTGGCAGGGCGAGGCAGGGCTGGAGGAGCACAGACTTCACTGGTCTGTGAGCAATAAAAGGGCTTTGTTGGTGCAGTCAGGGTGAACTGGGCACTGCCACATCCTCACAGATAGAACACGGAATGGTTTGGGTTGGTGGGAGCTTAAAGCTCAACCCGTCCCACCCCTGCCACGGGCAGGGACACCTTCCTCTCTCCCAGGTGCGCGTCCGGGCAGAACACTCGGAAAGGTTTGTGTTCCTGCTGGCACACTGGTGTGAGGTGTCACAGCCCATCACGTCAGCGCTCCTTCTCCCCCACAGGAAGTGTGATGGTTATTTCACTTCAAAATCACCGTGAATTTTTATTGTTTGTAATTAACTTTTCCCTGGAACTATTACAAACACACGCATCCGTTCCAGCCTTCCTCCTCCCAGGTTTACTCGTTATTCCCAAACCCTCTCGGTCTCCTCGGGTCTGTCCAGGCCCAGCTCTCCTCAGCAGGGAGATGCTCCAGACCCCGACTCTGTGGCCTGCACTGGATCCCCTCCAGGAGCGCTTTGTCTCTCTTGTACTGAAGAGCCCAGAACTGGGCACAACGTTCGGATGGACACAAGTGTGAGGAAAGGCTGAGGGAATTGGGATTGTTCTGCCTGGAGGAAGCTTTGGGGCAGCCTCATTGTGGCCTTCCAGTGCCTCAAGGGAACTTAGACATGGGGAGAGACTGCCTACAAGGACATGTAGTGACAGGATAAAGGGGAATGGGTTCGAACTGACAGGTTTCGATTCGAAATTAGGAAGAAATTGCCCGTGAGGGTGGTTAGGCTCTGGCACAGGGTGTCCAGGCGATTTTGGATGGAGGATAACTCTGAAAGCATGCAAGGCGAGGATGGAGGGGGCTTGGAGCAAGCTGGTACGGTGGGAGGTGTGGCTGCCCACGGCAGGGTTTTGGAACCGGCTCCTGTCCGCCGTCCCTGCCGAGCCAGGCCATGCGGGCCCGTCCCTCCCGGCTCTCCCCGCGCTCCGCTCCGCATGGTCCCGCCCGCTCCCCCCCGCCCGCGTGGGCCGCGCCGGCCCCGCCCCCTGGCGCGGGGATTTTCCACGAGGCCGCGGCCCGGCCGCACGTAGCGCACGCACGCGAGCCCGCCGCTGGCGCGAGGCGGCCGCAGCCAATCGGAGCGCGCCGGGGGACGGCGCTGACCAATGGGCGCTGTCGGGGGGCGGGCCCTGTGCGCGAGGGCGGCTATAGGCGGGCGGGCGCCGAGCCGCGGGGTCTCAGTCAGAGCCGGGGCGGCGTCAGCGGTGCGGCTGCGGAGCGGGGCTGCCGGCACACCGGTGAGTGAGCGCGGCCGGCGCAGCGGCTCTCGCTCCGACCCCCGCGGGCCGAGAGGCCTCGGGTTCCCTTCTCCGGGGAGCAGCCGCGGAGCCCCGGCCGTCCCAGCGGCAGAGGGCCGGGCCGAGGCTCGGTGGTCCCCGGGGGGGGGAGGGTGCAGGCCACTGTGTATTCCCACAGCACCGGCGGGGAAGGGAGGGCCCGAGGCGCCCTGAACCCCGCCAGTGTGTGGGGGTGGGGATTAAAACCCGGGGGGTGTGGTGGGTCAAGGCGGGGGCAGAATCGGGTGTATGATGGGTCATGGCATCCTCAAAAGCAGAGTTTAACCTTTTTTTTTCTTTTAATCATTAACAGTCGCTCTCGGATTGCGTGTGGTGATTTGGACCTTCCCCTCTTTAGTGGATGTCCTTCAGCTTCCCATCTCAAATATTTAACATTTGCTGGCACTCTGTCTGTGTCTGGGGTCTCTTAGAGGGTAATTTAGTGCTAGGTGTCCCAAGGCAGCGCTGGTGGGGAGAAGCAGGTGGACGTGCAGGAGTGGATAAAGAGCTGCCTGTTACCCTGCTTGCCTCATGCGGGGCTGCCGAGAGGATCCTGCGCTCCCTCCCGCTCCGTTACTCGCCTGCTGAGTCACAGGGTAGGGCCGTGGCGCTCTGAGCCTGCCAGGAAGTAGTGAAATTTGTCATCCAAACCCACGGGCTTGGGCCAACGCAGTTTCAGGCCTCCATCTTCTTAAATGAGGCGAGAGAAAGTGGTTTAACGTGTTTGTGATTTGCTCCCTGCCAGGCATCCTTTAGAACCCGTTGGATCATGTTGTAGAGGTGAATTAATACCCTGTGGAGTGCAAAGGAGCAAGGTTGGAATATGCACATTTGTTCAGTTTCTAGGGGTACTTTGGCAGGGGAATTAATATGCTGGTGTCTGATTGAGTGCACTCAAAGGTCTCAGCTTTTTTCAGAGCACTGGTGGTATAAGAGTTAAGGTCATAAGGACCTTTTAAGTGTCAGGAGAGGCTTCCCCTGATAAATGTGGCAGGCCTGTAATAAGACACTCACTGGGGCAGTTCTTTCTATGGCTAGACTTTACTGTTGCTTTTTAAATCTCCATTCAGATGCTTGCAGTGCTCAGCCTTAACCCTGTATTGATTTTAGAGGAGTGTGGCTGCAAAAGACCTCACAATACAGGTTTTGGTGGTAGGCTTGACTATAAAAAGAAAAAATCTTTGGAAATAACTTTCAACTGGAGTTAATCTCCATTTGGGAATACTGCATTCCCTGGGGTCAGATGAGGAATAAGTGGTGATTTCTTAGACTTGAGCTGGTAGTGAAGAAGGTCCTCCAAGCTGGCAGGGGGTTGTAACTTACTCTTGGAGTAGGTACCCCAAGGCTCCTGGGCAAGCTGGAGTGTGAGGCTTCCCCCTGAAGGGAGACAGTGACCTTGTCAGCAGATTATGCTGCAAAAAAAGGTTTAAGGCAGTGTGCTCGTTAAATACCACTGTGGCCTTTGCGTGTTTGGCAGAGGACAAAGGTCTGAGCAGATCCCTGCTGGGACCTCTCCTGCCTTCAGTCAGCATTTCCATGGTTAAACCTGGGCACGGGCTGACCCTTGTGCTCTAGATGAGTTGACTGACTTGATCGAGGCAGAATACAGGAGCTGTACAGCAGTTTTTGCCTATAGCTCAAAGGGAAATATGTTTCTTGAACACAGGAGTGAGCAGTTTGCAACAGGAGGAAAAAAGGAGCATCAAGAATTTTTGGGGTGATGCAGTGCTGTGAAATGCCCCTTTCTACAGAAAAGGGAAGGGCTTGTGGTCCTTTGTCAGGGATGCTCAAGCACTGTCTGATCTGGCAGACACTGCCATTGGAAGCTCTTGCAGTGTGTCTATTCCTCAAGTGCTTCCTTGATAAAGGTTAGCAGCCAGCACACAGAGCTCCTGGAAACTGGCTGTGCTTTCAAAGAATGAGACCACTCAAGTTTTGTGTCAAAGCCAGGGTTCTGAAAATGAAAGTAAGGTTTAGCAGGTGCCATCCTAATAAACTCTGAAAACCCTTTTTGGATGAGTGGGCATTCTCCCTGTTAGCCATTGCTCAGTGCATCTGCAGAGAGCCAAGTGTTGGTGTGGGTGGGACTGATAAGCAGAGAGTTGCAGGGATTTATTTCTAGCCTGTGTTCACTGATTGAAGCTAAGCAGTGGCATCATGAAGGTCAGCTTGAAGAAGTTGTTTCATATTTTAGTCATATCATGTGTCAGTGTGGGGGTCTGACTGAAATCTTAGACAACGTGCAGGGGCATGACAGCTGGAAGGGACACTTGGAAGCCAAGGGGGGACAGCAGAGGCTGCCTGTGCTTTTGACCTGGGGAGGGCAGAGTTTGCTGTGGGGGAGGAAGGAGTGTGTGCAACTATCCCCTCACAGACTGAACCAGCAGCAGCATTTATCTCTAAGGTCATGTTTCTTTAACTTTGCAGTAACTGTGGAAGGATTCACGACCATTTCTGTAAACAGGGTTGCCACCCACATTGGCTTGCCAAAAAAACAGCTTCCAGATAGTTCTGCTTCTGAGGCTGAGCTTTCTTCTGTGCAGATGGGCTGGGTTCAGTGCCAGTCAATGGCTTACAGACATGTGTATGACTTGATTTTTAAAATGTAGCTGGGCTTACATAAGAATTCCCTTACTGCAGTTTTCTGAAGTGGATATTTGTGAGAAGGGGAAAAAAAATAAAATATTCAAAATATTAGGGGGATTTTTATTCCTTTTAAGATGAGAACAGGAAAACCTTCCTGTAAATGCTCAGCACAGTGTAACTATCTATTAGTGCAAGCTTTTAATGAGAGCTGTGACTGCTTCTCTTTCGTCACTGGTTCCGTTTGGCTCTGAGCAGCTGCTGTGCATACTAAGAGAGCACTCTGGTCTCTTATCAAAAAGAACTCTTAACTGAGAGCAGAGGGTTGCTGTTTTGAGATCTCTCTGCTGCTCTGACATGGTGAGGTGATATTCCTTTAGATTTGGAACATCAGAAGAGGTCCCTTGCACATAAGGAAGTGATTTTTAATTTTTTTTTTTAATAATAAAAGTCATGGGACACTGGAAGAGCTTGCCCAGAGAAGCTGTGGCTGCCCCATCCCTGAGAATGTTCCAGGCCAGACTGGATGAGGCTCCTGGTCTTGTGGAAGGTGTCACTGCCCATGGCAGGGCATGGGGTGTGTTGAGCCTTATGGTCCTTTCTCCCCCAAACCATTCAGTGAGTAATTCTAAGCTCTTCTTTTCAGGTACTAAAGATGTCTATTACCAAGATCCACGCCCGTGAAATCTTTGACTCCCGTGGGAATCCCACTGTTGAGGTAGACCTCTACACCAACAAAGGTGAGTCCTTAGCTGCAGGTGCTCATCCCTGGCTTAGATCTGACAGAACTTACAGCCTGCCTTGTTCTAGCTGACTTCTTCCTCCACACGTAAAACTTGATGGAACTTGCTGTGAGACTTGCAGGAGAAGCCTCTGCCTCATTCTGTTGGACGATTTGCTGAGCTCGAGTTCCTGGCGTGGTCAGTGCAGGTTTTTTCAAGGGTGCTGCTTCTTACAGCCTAAACTGTGTGAGAGCTGTTCCAAACCTGGCCTCCTTTCCTTGCCTCAGCATAAACTGGGATAACACCTACAACTTCTGAGTCAAGGCCTTTGTTCCTGTCCTCTAGCAGCTGCTAGTGGCCCTTGTTGTCAGTGCTCCCCACACTCTGTAGGAGGACACTTGAAGTTTTAATTTGTCTGCAGTGGCTTTCTGTAATGACACAGTCTTCTGCTGCACAGTTGAATTTTGGGTAAAGGTTTCTTCTCTGCCTAAGTACTCGGGCATGACTAAAGAACTTGTCTAATTGGGCTTTCACATGTAGCATCTTATATTTTTAATTATTGTGGGACTTTCCCTTCGTTTGTTAGGCTGTTCATCCTATATCTGATAGGATCTGACAAAAGCATTGTGCAAACTCATACCAATGTGATTTGGTGGAATGAGCAAACACAATGGCTGTAATACACTGACTAAAGAGCTGATCTTTCTGCCTCAAAAGATTAATGCAGTCATTTAATGAGACTGCCCCCACTAAGCTCTTTGATTTAGTGGGATAAGGGAAAGGCTGGAGGCTGAAGTTGGCATCTTGAACCCCAAGCAGAGCAGGTTCCAATGTGCAGATTTGCTCCAAGTCCTTGGCTGAAGGAATGGGCTGTCTGGGTGGCTTGAGCTCAGAACTCCTATTAACAGAATAGGTCTCCTAATTGTCCCTTTTGAGCTGTATCCTAGAAGAATTGAAGAGCTTGCCTTGCCTGGGCTCAAAAGCAGCTCCAGTGAATGAAGCTCCCTTTTTGGAAGGGGAATGGATGCCTTCCTTAACTCTTGGAATGCACAGTGGAAGAGGAGTTGTCAGTTTGCTGTTGATCAGTGTGGGGGAGATGCTGATAAATGGGTGGTGCTGTAAATGAGCAGAAAGCTCTTTTAGGATCACTGTGTATGTGAGCACAGGTGTGGTTTAGAGATTTCCTCTCCCAGCTCCAGGGCTGGAAGCGGGTGGCAGGCTGGGGTGGTGTCTGGCTGGAGGATGTTTCGTGGGTTTGTTGTGGCAAGGTGTTCTTTTCCTGTTGTGAACAGGTCTGTTCAGAGCTGCTGTTCCCAGCGGTGCCTCAACTGGAATCTATGAGGCTCTGGAGCTCCGTGACAATGACAAGACGCGCTACATGGGCAAAGGTAAGCCTGGGCCTGGGCCCCCACAGTGCCCTGGGGCAGGACTGCCTCTGCATGTGCTGGGCTCCTGACCTGCTGTCTGTGTTCTGCACAAGCCTGGCAGCTGAGCAGGGGCAGAGGGGACAGACAGGGAGTGACAGCACTGCCTGCCGGGCGTGGGCTGTGAGCTGGGGCAGGCACAGCAAGGGTGGCTGGCTTGTTTTCCTGGGCATGACCTGGAGGGTGACTGCCTCCAGCAGTGCAGCTGCCTGGTTCTGCAGGGCAGAGCACCTGCACAGGTGGGTGTGTGGAGCTGGGCACACCCAGCCACATGAGTGTCACCTGTGTCACCAGTACAGTGTGTCCAGGTGTACTTTGTCACCCTGCTCCTCCTGCACTGAGTGTTGGTGTGTGGCAGAGTGCTTTACCAGTGGTGTAAGGGCATCTCAGCTGCCAGCTCCAAAAGCCTTGGTCATCCTGCACTTAGTCACAAGGTCTTTTCATAGACTCTGTTTTCCCAGAACCCTTAAATCTGTCAGCTCTGACACTGTAGACTGCTTAGATCCCAGCCTGTTAAATCCTGAACCTCAACTTTTATGCCAGCTCCTGTCCACTGTGAATGTGCAGCTGTGCACTGGTAGTCCTGGAAGGTGCCTCTATTTCATTCCCCACAACAGCTGCAGCTGCTCTGGCTTTTAGTCTTCCATTACAGGTAGCCAGGATACTTAGGTTTGTGTTAGTGGTATTAATATTTTACTTGTCTGGGGACTTGGTTATGTGTTCTGAAAAGAAGCTAAACCCAGCAGTCACCAGGCTGGCTTGGGAACAAGTATGGGTGAGAATGAATAGCTGCAAACAAGATGTCATTACCTAATAAACATCCCAGTAGTACTTGTGATTACTCTGGGAGCTTGGACAGTCAGTACTCCTTCTTAACTCGCTGCTCTAAAAGCATTGGTGATGCCTTTGAAGTGTGAGCAATCATCTTGACTTTTGGCTAGAAGAGAATTATTTTCAAACTTTCCTGCCAGTCAGGTGAAAAGAAGCTGAAATACTTTTTGCCTGTTAACAAAGAGTAATTAAAGTGAATAGCTGCTGAATTGAACTTGGGGAGCCTTGTCTTAGATTCATCGTTGTTAATACCTTAACAGAGAATAAATGCCTGGCTGACTGAATGTCCCAAAAACCTGAGGCTCTTATGCTGTTTACCCAGGGCACTTTTTCTTCCAAAGAATCTGTATTTACCTCACTGTGCTAAATGTGTGTATGCTTAGACCTGTTAAGTCTGATCCTATGGGCAGTTCTTAATGGCATTTAATTAGACTGTAGTTAACAGGCTGCAGCTGAAGGGGTTTGTCAGCTGGGAAATAACAGGAGTTATGAAAAAATAATCAAATGGGATGAGTTGCACATAGCTGGTAGGCCTTTTGTAATAGGGGTCTGCAGACTTGGACCATTTGAAAAAGCAGTTAATGTGGCTTAGGATGCAGTCAGCGTTCATCATTCTGAAGCTTAGGTTTTTGGAAGTCTTTAAACACTGCACAGTAAATGAGGTGATACTGTAGCAGTGTTACAAAATACCAGGTAATGAAGTGCCTGAATTTTGTTGTGTGTGCAACTTCTGGGGAAATCTTTTTCCTTCCCTTGCTCCTGGATTCTGAGAGTTGATAGGGGAGCCCATCCTAAAACCTTCTCTTAATGCTGTTGTTCAGGCCCTTGAGGTTTGGGCCTGCAGTGGTGATGGCAGAGTCACAGAGACCTGGGTGGAAAGCCCAAAGAGAGCCTTGCACAGCTTCCTGTACACTTTGAGCCTTTTGTCTCTAGTCCCCTGCTCAGTGCCAGATTGCTGCTGCCTCTGTCCTCTCTTGCATTCCTCTGGGGTTGCCTGGGAGTCTTCACCTGTGCCTTGACTCTGGTGTCCGTTTCGCTTCTGTCAGGTGTCTCCAGAGCTGTTAAATATGTTAACGAGTTCCTGGCCACAGCACTGTGCACACAGGTAATGGATGTGCTCCCAGTGCAGCCCTGGCACTCGGATGAGTCTCTCCAGTGCATGGCCTGGCAGACTAACCTGGCATTCCTGGGCAATTTCTAGCCAGTGCACCCTTCATGCACCTCCCAGTCCAGCCAGGGGCCTCTCTGTGCTCAGACCGGGCTATGAGCTCGGCTTGGACTAGGGCTGGGGCAGCATGAGGTGGTTTTCCTGGATGTTCCTGAGATCCCCTACTAATCCCTGCATAACCTGTGTGTTGACTAGTGTCCGATTTGCTTGTTCCTTCCAGGTGTTTCAAAAGCTGTTGAGCACGTCAATAAAACGATTGCACCTGCACTGATTAGCAAGGTAGGAGCAATCTGTCTTCTCTTAACATCTCCCACAGCCAGGCAGTGTCCAAACAATCCTCTGGTGGTGTCAGTCTGTGTGTTGGAGTGCATGTCAACAAACTGACTTCAGTAGTGGTTTTACTTAATTTACTTAATGAATGCATACCTAACATG
Organism: Cinclus cinclus; assembly: GCF_963662255.1. Classification (NCBI taxonomy): domain Eukaryota; kingdom Metazoa; phylum Chordata; class Aves; order Passeriformes; family Cinclidae; genus Cinclus; species Cinclus cinclus. The sequence goes on along the minus strand of NC_085068.1, from coordinate 8,090,497 downwards.
TAATGAAACATTCTCCAGCAGCCAGGTGTTGTAGTGTGCAGGAACACCTGAGCCCCTGGGAGCTGCAGGGTGCAGCTGGGATACAAACTGATTTATACTTCAAGGAGTGTCTGAGTGGTGAGGAGGGGCTGGGTTTTATCCAAGCAGGGTAATTTGGAAGGGGAATCTGAGGGGATCTAGAAAAGTCTGCTTGAATGAGATTCCTTTGTGCTTCGTGGGCACTAAGCCCTGCCTACAAAGGCTGGTGCTGAGCTAGGTGATAATGGGTGAAGGGATGGCACATCCAGCTCAGCTGTCAGCCTTGGGCTGCTGCAAGTGCCCAGAAGCTGCTGCTGTGTGATGACAGGAACTGCTCTGGTCAGCTCCGGGTAGCTGCCCTTGAACAAGAGTTGGTGTCAGTGCCCTGGTGGGTAGGTGAGGCTTTGTGGGTCTGTGCTTGGTGTTAAACAATGTTTTGGTTGATTCTCTCTGCAGAATGTGAATGTTGTTGAGCAAGAAAAGATTGACAAGCTGATGCTGGAAATGGATGGGACAGAGAACAAATGTGAGTGGGCTTTGTGTTGCACCGAGGGCTGAAAAGATGAAGATGGGTCAGTAGGATTCTATTTACCAGAAGCAGCAGCCAGTGCAGGGCCTTGTGCTGTGCACTGCCACAATTCAAACAATGGGCTGGTATTGCTGAGTGTCTTTTTATAAAGACACTTCTCTAAACAATTTCTTCCTATTTCAGCCAAATTTGGTGCTAATGCCATCTTGGGTGTGTCTCTGGCCGTGTGCAAAGCTGGTGCTGCTGAGAAGGGAGTTCCCCTGTACCGACACATCGCTGACCTTGCTGGAAATCCAGAAGTCATTCTCCCAGTTCCTGTAAGTCCCTGGGTGGGGCAGGCTGACCTTGGTCAGACCTTGGTTTGACTTTAGCCTGGTGCTCTTGGATCAGGCTCTAGAGAATGAGGAGTGTGAATGTAAGGGCTGTTACCACCTTCCAACCTGGCTTTTCCTGGTTCCTACAAGGCTTTCAACGTGATCAACGGGGGCTCCCATGCTGGCAACAAGCTGGCCATGCAGGAGTTCATGATCCTGCCTGTGGGGGCAGACAGCTTCAAGGATGCCATGCGTGTCGGGGCAGAAGTCTACCACAACCTCAAGAACGTCATCAAGGAGAAGTATGGCAAGGATGCAACCAATGTGGGGGATGAGGGTGGCTTTGCCCCCAACATCCTGGAAAACAAAGAAGGTAAGAATGAGCCAAGTGTAGGAGGAGATGAAACTGATAGCTGGGGAATGAACTGATAGCCTGCCTGATACCAGTGACAAGCAGGATCAATAGGATCAAAGGTGTTCAAATGTGCTCTATTGATGTGGTCAGGTATTCCCTTGGACATCATCTTATGCAGTTTGACAGGATGGTTTTTACTTCAGTGCCTCATTCCTGTAGCAGCTTAAGGGAATCTTGTGCCCTTCCAGTTGAAAAGTGATGTGGGAACATCTGTGCACTGCAGGTGTTCCAGAAGCCAACAGTCAGAGATCAGTGGAATTGTTTTTCTGCAGGCAGAGAGGGAAAACAGTCTGTGTTCTGACTGGTTGTGTGTGGGAAGGCACCAGGGCTTGCCTGGGAAGCTGAGGCAGTTGCTGCTTCCATGGCCAAACAGTTCTGTTCAGGAGCCTGTGGGAGAGGCAGTTTGTCTGTGGGAAGCAAAATATCTGTTCCTACAAAAAACGGTACCAGAGGAGCTTTCTCTGCCTCTCCAGAAATGGAGCTGCTAACAAGGCAGTAGAGCACGAGCTCAGCTCAGTTGCTTTTTACCTTCCCGCTGTTGGTTGTGTTACTGTGGAGGGGACTGGTGAACTGCACTGCCTTTATTGAAGATACTGAGACAGCAGCAGCCGTGTCACTCCTGAGTCCCAGTGTCACAGGCAGCTTTGCAGACATCAGTGAAGATGACCTTGAATGACAGTCACATTCCAAGGAATTTTTGTTGCTGGCAGCACCTGCTTTTGCAGCTTGTGCTACATTAGCATCTTACAGAACACAACCAAACCCACACACACAAAAAAAAAAAAGCCCAAACAAAAAGCCAACCCAACCACAGAAGAAAACACTTGATGTAAGCTTCCTGCTGCAAACAGCCTGGCTGATCCCAGCTGACCCCTGCAGCTTGGGTGGCTGGGATTCTGCCAAACAGTAGCACAGTGGGCAGTATCCTGAGACTTGAACTGAGTGGTTCTGTTCCCCTCTTGGGCAGGTAATTTTCAAGAGGGGCCTCCTGTGCAGAGGCAGGCTCTGTCTCCTTGCTGTCGGGGTGTGGATGCTCAGCACTTCCATGGTCAACACCTGCTCTGGAGCTAAAAGGGATTAGAGTGCAGGCACTGCTTCCTGCCCACATGCATAAAGTTGAAAGAGGATGTGGTATCATCTAGTATTAAGCTTTCCAGGCTGACATGTAGTCCTGCTTGAAGAGATTAGGAATCTCGTAATGGTGTCTCAAGGGTATTACAAGCTAAAAGCAGTATTAAAGTAATATCTTGTTCCAGTCAGTTCAGAAGTGGGAGGATTTAAGAACCTTTTCCTTTGGGCTTTCAGAAGGGGTAAGGGAGATTTGTTTCCAAGGGAGGGTGGAGCTGTTGGGGAATGAAAAGCTTTGGGGTTGGGTGCCTGGCAGGCCCTCAGGACACCTGTGTGTGTTGCAGCTCTGGAGCTGCTGAAGACTGCCATTGCCAAGGCTGGCTACACTGACAAGGTGGTCATTGGCATGGACGTGGCTGCCTCAGAGTTCTACCGAGATGGGAAGTACGACCTGGACTTCAAATCCCCTGATGATCCCAGCAGATACATCTCTCCTGACCAGCTGGCTGACCTGTACAAGGGCTTTGTCAAGAACTACCCAGGTAAGTTGCTCACAGTGAGCAGTGCAGCAGTAGTGGTGACTTGGGGTTTTTTGCTGAAGGAGGGAGTTGGTGTCCAGCCCCTCTTACAGGAGATATCAGAGCTCCTGCCTTTCTCGGGATCTCAGGAATGTTCTGGGAAGGGGGTGGCACCTGTCTGCAGCGCTTTGGTACCGCTCATCCAGACAAGACCTTTGTGCTGGCATTGTCCTGAAGCTGCTGTGTCCCTCTGCAGTGGTGTCCATTGAAGACCCCTTTGACCAGGATGATTGGGGTGCCTGGAAGAAGTTCACTGGTAGTGTCAACATCCAGGTGGTTGGTGATGATCTGACTGTGACCAACCCAAAGAGAATTGCCAAGGCTGTGGAGGAGAAGGCCTGCAACTGCCTCCTCCTCAAGGTCAACCAGATTGGCTCTGTGACAGAGTCCCTGCAGGCGTAAGTTCTGCCCTCTGGGCCAGGGTGGGGCTGGTTTTAACTGGGGGAGATGAACACATGGAGCATATCTGGGGGAAGAGAAATCTGATGGGGTATCTGTCAAGGGAGAGCAATTATTAACTAATGTTATTAACTGGTAGAGAACATTGACAAATAAACCTGTACCTTCGTGGTCCTGACGTCACACGGGTGCCCTGAACAACTTCCCAGGGTCCGAGTGTCTGTGGCAGTAGCTCCTGATCAGCTTGTGCTGTGATCCTGGCCTATACCAATGGGCAGTTCTGTGCTGCCCCTTGGCAGTGTCACTGGAGCAAAGGCTGCTGGGCACAGGGGCATGGTGTGAGCTGCTTCTCTTGGTGTCTTGCAGCTGCAAGCTGGCCCAGTCCAATGGCTGGGGTGTGATGGTGAGCCACCGCTCTGGAGAGACAGAAGACACCTTCATTGCTGACCTGGTAGTGGGTCTCTGCACTGGCCAGGTTGGTAACTGCAGCTTGCTGCAGTTTGGCTCTTTGCTTGATGGGATAATTTGATGGTGAAGCTGAAGCTGTGGTGCACTGCACTGCCTCCAGGGGTGCAGATTTGCTGTGTCTGTTTGCAAGGAACTGGTTTGTTAATGGACTGTGACAAGGAGAGACTTTATCTTGTGCAAACTCACCTTTAACCAGCAATGTCAAAGGTCCCAGCTCCAGTGGCTGTACTGGAGTTTCCTGGTCCTGCAGCTGATAGCAAATGAACAACCTCTGTTGCTGCCAAGACCTGTTGTATTTGCATGTGTAGATACTGAGCCTGATGTCCAAGCTTTTGGTGATGCTTATTAGTCTGAACAAGTTCTGTGTTGGCACTTAAGAGTTCTTCACTAACTTTGTGATTTCCCTCTCAGATCAAAACCGGTGCCCCGTGCCGATCCGAGCGTCTGGCCAAGTACAACCAGCTGCTGAGGTGAGCCTGGGACTGGGAAAGGGCATTAATTCTGCTGCTGCTTTGGGGGCACAGCTTGGGCTTTGCCCTCAGAAACACCTGCAGCTGCAGGACAGGCCCTGGCAGAGGTGCTTGTGGGTGCAGGTGGCTGTAGGCTGAGGAGGAGCTGAGTGGGTGAGGTCCAGAACAGATCCCACCAAGCATCCTGCGGTGCTGGACTGAGACCTTGTCCCTCTGTGCAATTGCTTTGGCAAGCATCTCAAACATTTGGGTTGTGTCAGGTGTGGGGCGCTGCTCCACTGTGCAGGGCCTTGGTGGGAGCTGCCTTGTCACTGTAGGACCTCCAGGGCCCCATGGATCAGGTGTTTCAGGGCCAGGTGTTGAGTGTGAGGCCCATGGCTGTGCTAGTGCAGGGGTTCTGTGCTGGCTGCTGACACCCAGTGCTCTCTGTCCTTCAGAATTGAGGAGGAGCTCGGCAGCAAGGCTCGCTTTGCTGGGAGGAACTTCAGGAACCCTCGTGTCAACTAAGTGTGGAAGAGTCCCCCATGTTCTGGTTCAGCACTAGACATTGACTTAGATCACAATTACCTGTACTAGAAAGATAAGGGCAGCTGAAGGAGACCAGTCTGCAGGTCCTCTTATCCCATAGATGATCCCTTCACCCAGTGTTCTCACCAGCTCTGGTCTGTTAATTGTAATGCTCTGCTGCTTCTGTAGAAGAGCCCCTTGGGGGTGTTCTGTGTATTTAACACCCTCAGGGGTCATGACATTGTGATTCTGGGCATAAACACTTTAGTTCCCTTCTCTGCCTGTCTGATCTTCAACGTTTGGAGCTGTGTGATTTGCAGTGCAGCAAGAGGTACCTGCAGCTAGAGACAGTAGTGTTTTTACATGTGATAAATAAAAGCATCAAACAACTCGATGTGTGTTACTTGGCAGTTATTTGGAGCAGTCTGGGGAGCAGGAATTGCCACTTTTGCATCATGGAGTCATGGAATGGTTTGGATTGGAAGGGACCTTAAGGTTCATCTTGCCCTTTTTCCTGGGGTTTGACAAGAGTTTTTTGGTGTCTCTGTCCCTTCAATGGTTCTGTTACTGTGTCTGCACTCTCACAGAGAGCAGAGTTGTGACCTCAGTCCATTCCCAGACAGGAAAAAACAAGTCATTACCCAGCTGAGCGAGAGGATGTCTAAGGCAGTTGTTGCTGCTGATGGCGTTTTGCCCGTGGTGGCAGAGTTGTGAGAACGTTAATTTCCTAATTTCCAATTTCCTAATTTCCCATTCTGTTAATGACTTGCCGGTGCTCGGGTCCTGGGCTGTGCCCAGCGCTGCCCCCCCGTGGGCGCTCCAGGCCTTGCACCGCACAACCGTAAATCGATTTTGTTTCTTTTAACATTTTAAATCATCACGCTGGGGATGTTACAGCCGGCGCTGCTTTAGGGCACGGGTCATCAGCTACCTTAAAGAATATTCTTACTGCTAGTGCGGCAATAACAAGGAAACGACCTTCCCTGGGCACCTGTGTTTCTGTAGGAGATTTATCTCCTTTGTTAGGCTGCTCTTAAGAAGGGCTTTGCTATAAATACCGAGTTTACCAGCCCCAGCTCAGCACGGGGCCAGGGCCCCCTTTCTCCCACATTCGTCCTTTCTCCAGGCCTTGCTCTGAGCTGGTTGCACTCCACGGCAGATTTGAAGCCCACTGCACTTTTCACACTTAGCTGATCTCTGAATTAGAGCTGTTAAATGAATAAACCAGCTAATTACACACAAATCCTATCAAGGGATTTTTCTTCTCAAAGAGGCAGCTTCTACTATCTGCAGAATGGTTTAGGAAGCTTTTTAGCAGATCTCTGTTCAGGAGCACACGTAGGGCTGTTCCTCACCTGGCAATTCAGTAAGTGAAGTCCAAATGCTCTACCCCCTTACCTGGGCCTCTACGTGTACCTGGTGCTTTCCTTTTAATAAGCATCAGAAAGCAAAAGGAGCTGGAAAATCAGGTCACTGGTTGCCATAAATCGACCATAAAGCCCGAAGGGCAGCGAGGCTGTGATGAAATGAGTGACATGAGCAGGGCCTGGCAGCTGGGCTGCTGTGCTTGTGTGGGGCAAAGCCAGGCTGGAATGCTGGAATCCTGCTCTGTTCACAGGAATAGCTCAGTCCCAGCTCTCACAAAAGCCCCTTCCACTTGTGCTGGAAATGGAGCCGGGCACGAATTCATTATCGTTCACACCTTGTCAGAGCCGGGTGGAGAGAACAGTTACAGGTCAATTATCAGGTGTGTGTGCCTTAAAATAACCAGGAACTGGCAGGGTTGGAACATTGCTTGGGCTGTACAGCCCCGAGCTGGAGTCAGCTGCCACTGAACCGTGTGCTCCTCCCTGCACCGTGAATCAATCCTGCCGTGTCAGATGCTGTGCTCACCTGTCCCATCAAACCCCTTCCACAAAGCTTTCAAGTTAAATCTCAGAGAGTATTTGGGCCAGATCAGCAAGGGGCTTCCAGCTGCAGCGGATTCAGGCTCTCCCTAATGAGGCTGCAGCGTTGAAAGGAGTCACTTGCAAAGAAAGAAAGGAGCCCCGAGTGGGGAAGTGCTGGAACGTGGGGCTGGGGTTTGTAGATAAGGATTTTAAGCGCGTTAGAGAAAAGTGAATGATTGGTAACGCTGTGTGTGTTTGTGGAGTGAGGGGAATAAGTGAATAGGGAGCATGATTTGATTGCTGAAAATCAAGACCTAAACCTGCAGTGCTGGAGAGGGGGGGAGCTGTGTCTGCTCCTTAATCAGGGCTCAGCTCCCGCTGCACAGCTCCTCACCTTTCTGTGCTGTCCCCACGGAGTTGGACTCGAAAGGCTGTGCTTTATAACAGACAGCAAATGTGGCACAGCCAGTGGCTTTATTACTGCAATAATTTGCAGGGATGGCACTCCTTGGAGCAGAGGAGGCATCAGCTTAGCAAACACGAGCTGGGAGGCTGCTCTGAGAATAGCAGCCAGGCTTAAAAGCAGAGCTGTGTTGAGTGATGGGCAGAGGGGAGAGGCAGGTGGTGCTTCTGGGAGCTGTTCAGGAGCAGGATTTATAACGGAGTGATGCAAAGGAGTGCACTGGGAAAGCTCTCCCATTAGCCCCTGGCTCTGTTTCTAGGTGTGGAGGGGTGGCTTTTCTGCCTTGTATCCCAGCCTGCTCTTAGCACTGCTTTCCTCGTGCTGGTTTTTAGGTCCTGTACGGGCGCTGCCACAGTGAGTTTGCTCTGGACAGGAAGGGATGTTGCCGTCCCTCAGTGATCTTGAGAAACCCGATGATTCAACATTTGGCTTTCCTGCCAGACGTGAGCCCCTGGTGGGAGCGAGGACATCACTCCTGACCTTCCCTGCCAGCAGCTGAGGCTGGGGCTGGGCTCTGCGGGGACACTGAGGGTGGCTGTGCCATCGGGACAGGGCTCAGAGCCAGCCCTGCCTGTCCCCAGCAGCTCTGGGGCTGTGGCCTCACTCTGCCTTTCACAGCAGCATTTCAAGAGCTGTGCCAGGCGCCAGCTCGGGCCCACCACTCCCTTGGAAAGCTTTTATTGCTCTTCATTTGTGTTGCAGGGTGAAATGATTTCCCTGCAGATAGCTGTGGGTGGGTGTGAGAACGCAGGAACCCGGCTCCTCTGAGCAGGTGGGAACGTGGCCTCTCCCTGCAGCTGCCTCCTGGGTCACCAGGGTGGTGATGGAGCTGGAGCTGGAGCTGGAGCTGTCGCTGTCCCATCCTGGGGAGCCAGGTCTGGTCCTTTCTGCAGGGAGAGAGGCCCAGAGGGAACCAGGTGCCATCAGGTCTGGTGCACTTTGCATACACTTTATGCTCCATGGATAGACACTCTCAGAGACTGGAAGTGCAGGGTGTGGAGAAGGGGAACCAGGAAAAGAAACAAAGCCAAACCAGCCGCAGACCTTAGTTCTGCTAGGAAAACCTGGAGGTAAAAGCAGAAAGAAAAAGCCCCACAAAAAAAAAAAAAAAAAAAACACCCAAAAAAACCCCAAACCAAAACAAAAACAAAACAAAAAAAAAACAAGGAAGAGAATTGAGGAATTGAGGAAGAAAAGGGGTTGAATAAAGAACTCAGATGATAAAAATGGCAGATAATAAAAATTAAACTATGAGGAAGAAAATAATCACAAGGCCCAGATGACTTCCTTGTGCCACACTTGAAGTGAGTGTGTGGTGAAATCTCAGGCCTGAAGCACAAGGCACAGCTCTGTCTGGAAACACACACAATTTAATCATCCAGGTGCCAGTTACAGGCTTAAGTTACAGGAGAGAGGAGGAATACGGGCTAATTCTGCAAAATAAGCCCTTGGACGAAGGCCAGGCAAGCTGACACCTCGGTGACAGCAATGTCTGCAGGAGCATCCCCAGGTCAGTGTCCCTGTGCTTATGGGGCTGTCAGCAGCCACGGGGCCAGCGGGGGACTGGGGGTGCCTGTGACAAACACAGGGTGTCGAGTTCCCCTGGAAAACCAGCCGGGAAAGCACCTGGGCTGGAGCAGTCCCAGACAGGAGAGGTGGATGGCTCTGGCAAGGCAGGCAGGTAGGTCTCTGCTGCTGAACAAACCCTGAAATGCTCCTGCCCAGCTGCTCGGGGTGAAAGATGTTAAGAACAAAGCTCTGAGGTGGAGAGAGGCCCCTGGGGGAGCTGCAGGTTTGAGTCCTGCTCAGCCTGGACACCACCAAGACCTCGGCTGTGTTGTGTCGTTTCCCTGCTGCTCGCTTGTCTCACCTGTCCCCAGGGATGGGTGACACTTCCCGGGCGGTGGGGAGGGTTCCTCAGTCGGTTTTGTACAGTGCTTTGAAGATAACAAGTGCTGAGGGAGGAAAGGAGATGATGCTTGAAATGGAAATGTTCCCATTGCTGTGGCTCTGTTTTCTCTGCCTTCAGAGAAGTCCATTCAGAGGTTTCATCAAAGGCAGCAGTGTTGCAACAGCGGGGAAAGAGCAGCTACAAGGGGCAGGTGGGAGCCAGGCACCTCCTCCCGGAGGAGCAATTTGCAGTGGGAAGGACAAAAATGCAAATCCGAAATCAATTCATCTCTCCCTTGAATGCTTTGGTCATTTGTAACAGCTCAAAGCCAAGTCACTTAGGACAAGAAGGGAAACTTGTAAATCCATTTACTGCTTCCTGCACTGGAGGAGTGGTGGATTTACAGAGGGGATGCACAAAGTGCCCAGCTGAGGTGCTCCACAGGAGAGCTCAGCAATATCAGAGCAAACCTTCGAAAGGCCAGACCTGGCAAGCAGCCCCTGTTTGGGGCTACTCTTCCCTCCCCTGGATGTCAGATTCAACTGGTTTTACATCTGCTTCTATTGTGAGCACTCAGTCGATAATTGATTAGGAGCAATCAATTGATATTAACTGCAAGGAATGTAGAAATGAGCCAGCTCTCTGTGCGTGTGCTTGTGGCTGACAGTGAATTCCCTTTACCCAAGCCCAGCAGTTTAAAGACTGAAAATACTCCCTCTGAGCTGTGAGATCCCCAGTGGATCTGCACAAGGCACCTTGTCCATGTTGGAAAGGAGATGGAAAGGCCTCGAGATTTTGTGTGTGTGGCCACAGAGCTGGATGTGAACGTGCCCCTCTGTTTGTGTGAGTGAATGTGCATGGACTCAGTGTCCAGTGGCTGCTCAGACATGAGCCTGGGAGGCTTGAAAGTGAAAAGATACCAAAAAACACAACAAAAAATCACCCCAAATCCTCCGGTGCTTGGATCCCTTTTCCATCTCCCTGCTTCAAAGGGCTGCTGTCAGTTTGTGATGTTGGTACAATCCAGCAGCTGTTTGGGGTTGAAAGCAAGTTAGTTGTATTTAATTTGTTTAGCAGGTTTTATCTGGTATGTAAATCCCAGAATGGGTTCCTGTGCCTGTCCCTAGGTGTAAGCAGGATACAGAGCTGAGCATCAAGGGTGATGCAATTAATCCCACTCCTGAGGAAAGACTCATTAGTCATTTGGAGCTCCAGCACTGGTGCCTTTCAAGGTGCACAAATCTCTCGTTAGACACGTTTCATGTTCTGCAGATGCCATTTTGTCCCCTCTCCACATGCACTGGAACATGCCCAAGTTTACAAAAATGAGAGGAGCGATTGTTAGGGCTGAAATTTTTTTTGTTCCCTTTCAATGGGATTTTTTTTCCCTTTGCACGGCGCACATCCTGGGCTTTGATAAATGAGTCTCACCAGACACTGTGGTAAGCCAACCTCTGCTAATATTCATTATGCAGAAGGCACTAGGAAATGGTCTGACTCAGGGAAATTGAAAACCTTTAAAAGATAAAAAGGTTTTAAATTTTTTTTTAATTTAATGAGGAAACTAATTTATAACATTTTACATTTAAAACATTTCAGGAATGTTTTAAAAGATTCAAAATATTAAGCCCAGAAATGTTGTGGTTTTATGTGCTGTGTGTTAGAAACCTGAGAATGGTCACACAGGAAACAGAAATGGTCACACAGAGCTTTTCCCCCCAAATTCCTGGGGTATTTGAAAGGTGTGTAGGGACATGGTTTGGTGGTGCACTGGGCAGGGTTAATGGTTGGACTGGGTGATGTCAGAGGTCTTTTCCACCTTAATGATTCTGTGAGCCATGCGTTCAGAAGTCCCTAGCAGAACAGGACTGAGCCAATACACTTAGATGGCAGAAAATGTGTTTGAGGGTGACTGAGGATGTTCAAGGACCTGCAGGGAGCCCTCGAGATGGGGCTGGGTGTCCCACAGGCTCCCTGGTAATGTTTCCATCCCCTGGCAATCCCCATCCCATAGCAATCCCCATTCCCTTACAATCCCCATCCCCTGGCAATCCCCATCCCATAGCAATCCCCATCCCATGGCAATCCCCATCCCATGGCAATCCCCATTCCCTGGCAATCCCCATTCCCTTACAATCCCCATCCCCTGGCAATCCCCATCCCATAGCAATCCCCATCCCATGGCAATCCCCATCCCATGGCAATCCCCATCCCATGGCAATCCCCATTCCCTTACAATCCCCATCCCCTGGCAATCCCCATTCCCTTACAATCCCCATCCCATAGCAATCCCCATTCCCTTACAATCCCCATCCCATAGCAATCCCCATTCCCTTACAATCCCCATCCCATAGCAATCCCCATTCCCTTACAATCCCCATCCCCTGGCAATCCCCATTCCCTTACAATCCCCATCCCATGGCAATCCCCATCCCCTGGCAATCCCCATCCCCTGGCAATCCCCATCCCCTGGCAATCCCCATCCCATGGCAATCCCCATCCCATGGCAATCCCCATCCCATGGCAATCCCCAGGAGCTTCTCCCTCTCCCCACAGGACAGCAGAGTGGCTGTGCCATGGTCACCTGCCAGATCAGCCTGTCCTGATGGGAACTGGTTCCTCCAGCCTCGGGGAAGTTGCATCAGATCAGGGAATGGCACAGGGCTCTGCTGAGCCCCTGGCATTTGCTGCTCCCTCCAGTGTGTGTGAAAATGCCCAGACTGATTTAATAAATCTCATTTCCATTACTTCTGCTTTTACTGTAACCCATCCAGCCACTTCTAGACAGAGGTCTCTGTGTCCAGGAGGAGTCCACACATATCCAGAGCATTGGCCTCCAAGTGGGATGAGCCTTCCAAAAAATTCTCTGCTAGTATCTCTGGAAATGAGATTTTAAATTCCTGAGATTTCTACAGTAAACAAAACAAAGTAGAAAACCCCCCCAAAGCAAACAGTTTTCAGCTAAAGGGATGGTATTCAGATATGACAAAGGGAAAGAAAGAGTATAATCCTTTTTTGTGAGTGGAGTTAGGTCATCTATAAAAGCCTCTCAGAATATTATCTCCTGAGCTAATCGCTGTATTGACATTTGCCTGTTTCATTAGAGCTGAGTTTTTACTGCATTGCTGAGGTTACAACCTGACTCATCTGTCATGGTCAAGGACTGGTTTGTAATTTCATGACTGGAGAATTAAAAAAAAAAAAAACAAAACAAAAACCCCCACAAACCTCCATTATTTTAACTAGTTGGGCTGAAATAGGGTTCACAAAATTCTCAGTATTGATGTGTTTTGACTTCATAGCTCCTAGGTAGATTTTTTTCTCATAGATTTTTTATTTCAATCAGTTGGCACAGTGTCAGTTATTGAAAAAGAGCAGGTTAAAACAGATTTGTAAAGAGATAATTTTTAAAAGTTAAATACACCACATACACTACCATATGGATATCAGATAAAATAGGTGCAAGGGTTGGCAAAAGAAGAAAGAACCCCTCAGTGGAATTTTGCCGCTGTTTGGTTTTGTTCCCCTGAAATGAAGGAGGTGGAATGGTAACAGGTGAGACATGGTGTGATTTTCTGTGACAACTACAACAACAACACAATAGTAATAATCTGAAGTTGCTGAGGTTTCCTTGTCTTGGTGGATCTGGGAGGTGCCCAGAAGAGCTGAACTCTGTGACTGAGAGCCCCGAAAGGACAAAGCAGGGCAAAAGCCCTGGGAGGGTGTGGGAGATGGGGAAGCAGCAGCAGGGTGGGGAGCCAGGAGCGTTCCAGAGCCAGAACACTCAGCAGAAACTCTGCTGCTCAGATCTCCACAAATATCCAGGGGTAAGGAACAGGAATGTGAGGATTAACCCCGTGTGGCACGCTGGAATTTCAGTGTCTCTGTGCCTTTGGCCAATTAGGCTTTCTCTGTGTCAGCAGTTCCCACCTCCCAGCAGTGCTGGGAGACAGAGGCACAAAACAACAACAAAACAAAACAAAACAAAAAAAATCCAGAGATTCAGACTTTGCCTTGTCAGAGAGCTGCCAGGATCTCACAGGGACAAGTCTGCATGAACATCAGATATTTTACACATAGAACACAGAACGTGCCCACTCATCCCACCAGCGACCTCTCTCCACTTGGATGTAAACCAGGAAAATCTGCAGTGACCACACAGAGGAACAAAGGTCTCCCTCAGCAGCATTTGGGTGTTCCTTGATCTTCCTGGTGTTAACTGAACTCCCTGGCTTTAGCTGGGAGAAGATTATGGGACAAGCTCTGTGGCTTTGTTTATTATTGTCCACAGGGAGAGCTGCATCTTTGCCAAAAAACAAACCAAAACAATAAGAAGAAAGCCCTGTTTCTAGGGTGAACAACCCCATTTCTTTCAGCCTTTCCTTGTGCCCCATCCCTCTAATCAAGGTGGTGACCTCCTCTGCACTAGGATACACACATTATAAATATAGAATTTCCCCATCACAGAGAGAGTGACTGGGAAAAGCTGAAGACAAACCTTTCATCGTGGCAATTCATGGGGATTTTAGTGCAGACATCCAGAGGCCAAGGAACATGAAATTGTAATTAGTGCAGAAAATAGGAGAGATGGAATCGGGCTCTATCAAGGACAGCCTAAGTGTAGCTCCGAGATGGCTGTGTCAGACACTGAACTGATGTGCATTTCCAGACCCTTATCTAAATTAGTTATTAGAACACAATCAGCTTTGTGTCTCACCCTCTGGTGGTAATGTCCCCTAAGTTATGCTGGGGATAAATTTGTTCTGTATGTTCAGGGCAGAGAACTGAATTCCTCTGATGTGCACAGCTCAGATCTCCTTGTGTGTTCTCTTCAGTGAGAACAGTTCCCACTTCCCCCTGCTGAAGGCAATAACAGCCTCAAACTTATCTCTGCAGCACCACTGGAATCGACCATGGAGACAGTTTACAGAGACAGCAAACACTTGGGGTTACACCAGTGTAATTGAGGGCAAAATCTGCCCTGACATATCCGAGTGCCTTTTCACAAGGAAGATATAATTCCACATGAAAATGCTCAGATCCCCGGGAAGAATGTGTGACTTTCTTTACAGCCATGTGATTTATTTTGCTGGCCTGTGGAAGAGAGGTGAGGTTAATGTTAAATAACAAGTTTCCTCTATTTTCAGCTCTGGTACCTTCACGTTATCTTGTCTAAATATGTGATAGCTCCCAGATGAAGAAGCTTAAAAAAAAATCTAAGTGACCAAGTGCTTTATTAATTGCTATTCAGTAATTTGGAATTCTGCTGTTGTGTCAACTTCCTCACTGCACAGAGCAGCAAGAAGCAGCATCAGCTGTTTATCCAGCAAAGCACTTATGCATAATCTGAATATTCAGTGCAGGGCCAGTAACAGCAGCTTAATGTGACTGATACAGAGTGTGAACCTTAGAGGACTGATGGACTGGAGCTTCTGACAGAGCCATAAAATTCTGTACCTCACCTCCCATTGAAGACACTTCAAACACACTTACTTGTAGGGCTGATAACTGTTCACTTATTCATGAGAATGAGACAAACACTGCATGATGGACATGTCCAGGATAGAGGGACCTGGCCACAGCAGGGCTGCTCTGCCCTGGCACCACCCTTGGGCACCAGGGTCATCCTCATGGGGCTGCCCCATCCCTGAGAAGGTCCTGGGCCAGCTCAGGAGAGTGGAAGGTGTGGGACGGGATGGGCTTCGAGATTCCTCCAAGCCAAACCATTCAGTGATTCTGTAGATTTCCACCTTGAGCTGCACCAGGGAAGGCTCAGGTCAGTCCTCTGGGAGGTCTGAGTCGGCAGGTTAGACTTTTGGAAATTCAGAAAGGATTTCTTCACGTTAAGAGTGGTCAGACACTGGCAGGAGCTGCCCAGGAAGGTTTGGAGTCCCCATCCCCGGAGGTGCCCAAGGACCGGCCGGACGTGGCACTCCGTGCTCTGGGCTGGGGACAAGGTGGGCATGGGTCGTAAGTTAGACCCCATAACCCCAGAGGTCTTTTGTAACCTCACCGATGTTGTGATTCCACCATACCGGGGCAGGCACGGGCTGGGCTGGGAACAGCGGGGGACAAAGACACCTTAGGACAACCCCCGTGGCGCTCGGGACAGCGATCACGAAAGCGGCCCGCAGAAGCAGGGGAAGAAATGGAGGAAGACAGCGAAAGGGAAGAAAGGGACGGGGCAGAGGGAAGCGCGGCGGGGCCGAACCACCCCTCCCTCACGGCCGCCTTTGTGCCCAGCGCCGCCCCCGCCTCCCCTCGGTTTAAATCCCCTCCATCCCGCGCTGCCATTGGCCGGCACCGCCCGCCGGGTCACGCGGCACGGCGCGGCAGCCAATGGCGCGCGGCGATACTGGCGGGGCGCGCGGCCGGCGGCGTTGCTGGGTGCCCGCGGTGCGTGCGTGCGCGAGGGCAGGGGCGGGCGGGGGCAGCGCGGGACCGGCCGCTGCTCCTCCTCCTCCTCCTCCTCCTCCTCCTCCTCCTCCTCCTCCTCCTCCTCCTCCTCCTCCTCCTCCTCCTCCATCCCCTCCTTGTTTCCCGGGAAGATGCCCCTGGGCTGCCGCTGCTGAGGCACCGCGCGGGGTCCCCGCCGCTCGCTTCCCCCCCGCGCCGCCGCCGCCGCCGCTTTGTCCCGGCAGCGCCCCGGAGCCGCCGCGGATGGTGTAGAGCCCGCCGAGGTGGGTGGGCCGCGGTGGCGGGGAGAGGCCGCGGCCGCCCCCGGGGAGCGCGGGGAGGGAGCGAGCTCCGCGGGGATCTCCCGCGGGGGCACCGAGCGCCTCGGCGGAGTTCTGCCCGCCGGGGCTGGGCTCTGTGTGCGTGTGTGTCTTTGGGGGTGATTTGTTTGTTTTAGCCGCGTTTCTTTATTTGTTTCTTTATTTTACTGCTCGTCTGTCGTGTCTGCTTGATGCTCCATTGGAATAATGTGCTCAGGAAAAGGCTTAACTTGTTAGCCATCCAAATAAAGGGGGTGTACGACTTATATGTGATTTAAATGCACGCACACGGGAGAACGACTTAGCCTTTTAAAAGGCACGCTTGCTTTCATGTGTGTAGGTACGGAATACTGAAATGAAGATTTTATGCAAATTAATTTAATCATAACATTTTCAGTACCATAGAAAGGGGTGGGGTTTTCTTTCTTCTTTTTTTTTTTTTTTTCCCCCTTTCGTTTGTTTTGTTTTGTTCCCATTTCTCTTTCTAAAGCTTGAAAAGAAGATGCCCAGAATCAGGAAAGTAGTAGGAGGTAGACAACATTAGAGGCTTCATTGCTGAAACTGACTGCTCAAGAAATTGCTGGGAAGAAAACAATATGATTCATTGTTGAGGTGTCTCTGCCTTTAGATTTATTTTTACAGGCTGCTTACAGTTATTTTGGTTTGTTGAGTTCTTATGTTGAGTTTTTCCTCGAAGCAGCAGCGTTCTTGGAGATGAGGAGCTCAGAAGGTTTTTATGCAGTCAGCAGGCTGCTGTCTGATGGCTGTTTACTCCTGGCTTACATTGGCCAATTATTGAAATCAAAGGTGTTATTTTGTTTGTGCACCAGTACAGCTGAATTGAGGAGCCTCATGCACTAGTTCATCCTGTTAGAATTCAGGAAAAATCTTTTCTCAGAACAGATATGAAGTGACAATTCAGGTAGTGTGCCTGTTCTGAAATGTGGGGTTTAGCCAGAGAAAGATGAATACTGTGTCAAAAGAAGTAGTTCTTGGTTGTGAAAGGCACATATTAATTTTTTTAATAATGTGTAATGCAACGTACAACATTTTTGTTGTTGTTCTGGTATTGATGGGCAAACATTTTGGGGTTTTCTATTTTTTTTTTTCCTTAATACCCATCTCCCTTAGAATTGAGAAATCCATGGTGGTTAAGAGGCGTGGAAACGTTTCTCTGATAATAAAAGCACTTCTGGTAAAGACGTCTCCTGCTGGTTTTCCTGCCAGTTTGCCCCATAGATGACGGAGGGGGTCGGTGTCGGTGCCTGGCGTGTTTCAGGAGCGATTTTGGGTGTTCGTGGCCGCGGTCTGGAGGCAGGAGCAGGAGGTGGCTGCACACAATGCCCGGGCTGGGAGCTCATTGTTCTTGTGCGCTCGCCGCCTCCGGGACTCCTCTCTCTCGCACGGCGCCTTTTTCCGCGGAGCAGGGACAGATAAAACGCCAGCAGCGATTCCTGCCCTTTCTCTGCTCGCCCAGGATGGCGTTTGGGTGCCTGGGAGGAGGAGGAGAGCGGTGAAGGAGCGGCTGAAGGGCGCCCGAGCAGCGCGAGTGCGCTCTGCTGTGCGCGGGGTGAATGGAGCGGGAGCACGCGAGGTGAGGTGAGGCTCGGAAGTGCACTCCATTGAACCCGATCAACTTTCCTTCCCTTGCCTTCCCTTCCCTGCACCTCCTGCACGGACACCCCACCCGGCTGGGAACACGCCCTGCTGCTCCTCGGAGCCCTGTGCTCTGCTGCCTTGGGGTTCTCTCCGGAGCCCTGTGTGCAGGGGGAACTGCTGGCAGGGGAGGACACGTCACATGAAAGCCTCGGGATGACAAAAGCAAGAGGAAGTGCCGGGGTTGACTTCAGTGTATACACGGTTTTCCCTTCCTGGTGATTGTTTCAGGCTTTTGTTTTTCCAGCAGCATCTGTAAAAAGGCCCAGGCCGGCTGTAGAATTGCAGGATGTCTGGAGCTGGAGGGGACCCACAGGATCAGTGAGTGCAGCCCCTTCCTCGCAGGGTGTAAAAGAACAGCTGCTGCTCAAGGGGTTGAGATTTCGGGGTGGTAGGCTGCTGAGGTATGGTAAAATCTCAGTTGGCTGGCTGGTGGTGCTTAGGTGTGCAGAAGGAGTCAAAAATCACATTGTTATTGAGCTGAAGTTGCCAGTGTGTTGGATCCTTTGGAAAACAGGAAACAGTGACTGTCATCGTTTTAATCATGAGGTCTCTGAGTTTTGGGTTTGACTCTTCAGCTGACTTCAGTGTGTAATTGGGGCAGATGACTTCATTTTCCTTGCCTGAGTAAAATGTCTCTGGGTTGAGGACACTTTTTGGGTATCTTTCTCCCACTCCCAGCTTTGGTGTGGCCAGAGACTGTGGCTATTGTCTGCATGAATGCTGTGGTGTGAGTTCAGAGAGGTGCAGTGAAACACTTGTGCTGCCTCTCTGTGGCTCTGGGATTCCTGTGCCATATGAATTTGTACTGTGCAGAGGCTGGGATGGGTAACTCTGCCCCTGGACAAAGCTCCTGGTGCTTTTGTGCCAAATAGGGAGCATTTCCTGGGCAGAAAAGGAGAGTGGAACCAGGAGAGACAGACTTACCCTCAGCAGTCATTTCTGCTGGCTTAGCAAGCAGTGATTTCTCTGCATCCAGGGATTTGTTTTACCTTGCTGGGAGCTGTGGGTGCAGGTTCAGGGCTGCCACAGCAAAGGGTGAGTAAGTGACAATATTCATGGGTTTGGAGAAAAGTTTGTATGATTGTTGAAGCTGTGAACTTAAGAATCTGTGCCACCTTGGATTTTAGGAAAAGGTTCTTGCCCCAGAGTGTTCAGGCACTGCCCAGGCTCCCCAGGGAATGGGCACAGCCCCGAGGCTGCCAGAGCTCCAGGAGGATTCAGACAACACTCCCTGGGATGCCCAGGCTGAGATTTTGGGGTGTCTGGGCAGGGCTGAGAGCCGGACTCTGATCCTCGTGGGTCCCTTCCAGCTCAGGAGATTCTGTGATCCTCTGATTGTTAACGCTGGTTGCAGCTTAGGTGAGAAAAAGGGCATTTTGATGTTGGGGTTTAACAACTGACTTTTTAAGATAACACCCAATCTGTAAATTTATTCTCACAGCTCCAAAATGCATCTTTCTGCTGAAGCCACGCTGGGTGGTTGTTTCGCCCATAAAGAACTTATTTCACTTTTGGGAGAGGGAGGGGAGCCAGGTGTGCAGGAGCACACAGAATTTATCGAGGGGGTGTTGGTGGAGGGGAATGGCCCTGCAGAAGGTGTCTTGTCCTCCCTGCAGGGCTGTTCACACCCTGGAAATTGCCCGAGGGGAGCTCTGGCTGCGTTGGGGCTGCTGGAAGGACCTTGGGAGCCTCAGTGCCAGGTTACACTCTGCTCTTGGTGTGGGGACACAGTGCCCGAATTGTGCTTCATTTCTAGTTGGAAAGATAATGACAGTTGGGAAACAATTAGTTATTATGCGATCCTGAAAGGAGGGAGCAAGGATATAAATTAAAAAGGGGTGGCTGGGGTTGGAGTTAACCATTAAAAAACCCAAACAAACTCAGAACAACCAACTCTAAGTTTCTAATGAACTGCTATTTGGGGTTCTTTTAAGTGGTGTCCTGGCTAGACTGACTATTTTTAATGCTCAGCTATTTTTCACTCTGGTTTTGCTATATATTGCAGTTGTCTCAGTTGCATGAAGTCTAAGCAAATCGTCCTGCTTGACTTAAAGGGATGCATACTCTGTGATTTTAGCTCAGTGCTTAAATTTAAACCAATATGCTTAAAATATGGCATATTTTTCAGTGAAACCTGTCTTTGAACCATAACAGAACAACCCCCCTATTGATTTGAAACCTGTTTATTTAATGTGCTGTTTTTTACAACTGCCTGAAGTGAAGTTTGCAGGTCAGTGCTGTGGAGTTGGATTGTTGGAGCAGGGAGATGGGGAGGGAGGTGTGCGAAGGTGGCACAGGGAGCTGAGTGTCATCAGCTGCACTTTGGGAATGGCTTTTCCAGCAAGCTGCTGGGAAGAAAATCCGTGCCCTCCTTGGAGTGATGGAGGTGCTGGGGAGCAGGATCCACAAGGCAGCTTTGTGCTCTGGCTGTGGCTTTGCCAGCAGCGTTTTACACAGGCTTTGCTAATGTTGGTGGCTGTGCCCAACTGCTCCTTTCAGAGAGGCTGATGGGGGAACAAAGGAGCAAACAAGATGTGAATGCTGCACTGGCTCCTTCTGCCTTCGCAGCCCACAGGGGCAAGGGCTGCCTGGAAGGGACTGAAAAGCACAAACAGATCGAAATATTAGCCTGGCTGTGCCTGCCTCAATAGGTGTTGTGTGCTTCGGCTTGGGGTTTGTTTTTTAATGCAAATGTTTGTTAGTTCACTGAGCACCCAGAATTGTACCCTGACCTAGAGAAAAGTGAAACTAGGAGGATACAAACATCACTTTTCCCTCTGTGCCCAGCGGGGGTAATGATCACCCTTGTTTTTTGTTTTGTTTTGTTTTTTTTTCCCTCTGGAATTCTGTGTTTGGAATGCACGGTGTCAGGGCTGCTAGTGTTAGTTTGGATTGAGACAGAAAGGGTTCTATTTGCATTTGGCATCTTAATTATGTTAGAAGTGCTGTTCTGAAAATGTGGATCACTTGAGGTATTGCATAAATTTGATAGATTAAAAAGTAAGTTTTGATGATTGAGTTACTGAAAAATGGGCTGTTCTTTGACTATGGAGGTTGTCTTTTGTTCTTCCTTCAGAACACAAATGAGAGGCCAGTTCACATTGTAAGATTCAGGATAAGTGGAAGAAAATGAGTGCTCGTTAATTTTGAGGTCTTAGTTAATCTGTGTATTTCATCTACTTGTCTGTAATAAAAAAAAGTTACTGTGGTATTATTAATCCCTGGTACTGAGAGTCAATTTTGGCCTGTTTCAAATATGGAACAGGATTTCTCTTTTATGATGATGGGTGTTCCGTGATCTTTTCTAGCACAGGCAGCGAGGGCTGGAGTTTAAATTTATTTTCCTGATCAGCAGAACTGATGAAGGTTCTGTTTTAGTGTTTCTGCTGAGGAGACAGGAGCTTTTAAGTCCTGAAGTTTTCTCCCTCCGTCCCTGTTGCCAGTGAAATTCTCTTTTTTCCACTGTCCTTCCTAACAGTTGAGTGGGCAATAACATGGCTGTGCCTACAGGCTCCTGGCTGCCAAGCAAAACCCCAAATGCTGCTTTCTGTCTGGCCATGCTTTACTGGGGATGTAATTAATTAGAGAGTTTTTTCCTATCCATCTGCTGGCTTGCACAAAACTTTCAGGAATGTTGGTTATTGCTGAGATGACTGTCGTGGCAGGCTGGTTGGAAATTCATTATGCACTTCAGTTTACTGGCAGGAAATAAGAGAAGGGGGGAATTGGGGAGGGGGAAGTGAGGTGAATTAGGGAAGTTTGTTTTCTCTGAGGAAAGGGGATAAAGAAAGAGAAAGGAAGTTGTGTCATCCAGTGCTAATAAATATTTCTGTCTGGGTGATGAGCAGTGTCTCCTTTATGTTGGTCCTTTTCATGTGGCCAACTGGTTTGGGGTGGAAGCAGACAAGTTCTTGGGCACTGGGCCCATCTTCCTGCAGATTCTCCTTTTTCTTGGAGCTCTGTGGGAGCATTGTCATCTGGTCTGGGAGCAGGCATCTCCTACAGATGTTGGTAGAATACATAGGGACAACATTCTTGGCATGTACTAAAAATGAATAAAAGCAGTAAGGAGCAGAATTTCTTACCAGGGAGAAGTCACTGTTAAAACTTTTGGAAACCCCAGCTTTTCTTTGGTTTGGTATGAATGTGTGTGTGTGTGTGTGTGTTTATACCATTTTTCCCCACACATGTCAGTGTTAGACTTCCAGCAGGAAGGTGGAAGGTGCCAGTTTTCCTTCCCTGAAGGACAGGTGACTTCCAGCAGCCCTTTTGTGTCTGTGCTTTAGGAAATGGCTCTGGACACTTCAGTCAGAGTGCCTTTGACTCCCGGGATCTCGGCCCTGCACTCAGAGCTTGGCTCAGCAGATTTCAGCACTGCCTGTTCCATAACCACCCATGTATTGCACAAACGGACACATGGTCTCGTTTTAGCTAATATCTTTAAAATTTTAACAACAACTAAGCCAGAGAGGCCTTTTCTCTGTTGCTGCTGGGATCCCAGTGGTCTGGAGGGAGCTGGTGGGACTGCACCATGTTTTTAACCTGAGCACCTACAGTAATTATGTGGTTGCATTGCAATGTAAAGCAGGATGATCTAGACTTGAGTGTTCTGGTGTGGTGAAATAGAGAATTAATCCGGAATATGATGGTTTCTGTCAAAGCTTACTGTTTTGGCAACCAGTTTATTCCCTGGTTTAAAGAAAATGGCAAATTCAGTTAGTAATTAACTATGCATTATAGGGTGTTAGGGGATCAGCAGCTTTGTGCTAAATATCAAAGCTATTAAATATATGTGTTTAAGGATTATGAATCTTCTTAAACAAGTGCATATATGGCAGTAGTCTGCTGATGCCAGCATCCCCAAGGGACTGGAATACGTTTACATTAAAAGTGTCATGAATGTGGAAGAAGAAAGTGCTATAGATCATGGAATTCTAGTACTTGAAGGGTTGTATTCCCTGAGAAATACTCAGTAAAAAACAGTGGTGTCATACAATTGGGACCTTCAGATGGGCTTTGAATAAAGAAAGAGCAGAGGTTCATCAGAGCAGTTGCTTCCTGCTTTGGGTGGATGGAACACGATTTAGCCGTGGCTGTGTGCCCTTTGGTACCTGGTACTGCCGTGCCAGGGGTACAGCCTGGGTAAGAGGGAATGCAGTGTCTCCCTTAAAGATCTTCTAATGAGGTCAGTGCAGGAGACTTAAACACTTAATCCTCATTTCTACAAACTGGGAGTGAGATGCAGGAAATCTAATTTATGTCTCTAAGGTCATTCATTTTCATGAAACTTAATAGACCTGGCTCTGACTGCTCCTTAAACCACTGAATTATGTTACTTGTCTTCCAACATGAACCCTTCAGATGAGAGCCTTGACTCAATGATTCAACAAACCTATTTACCTGTACACTTAGAGATTCCTGTAAGCCAAGTGCCCAGCTAGGAAGTCCCCAGGAAATAACTGGCTTGCCCCCTTGATTTGCCCCTCCTGCCTGTGGTTGAGCAGGGAAACCTTGTTCTTGGAAAAAAAAAAAAAAAAAACAAACCGAGGCAGAATCCAGGTTCTCTTCTGCTCTGCTGGAACAGTCCTGCCTGCATTTTGAATGCTTCATCAGAGTTCTGAGCTATTGGAGGGCAGTAGGTGAAAAGGCAGTGGTGCACACAGTCTGGTAATCTGAAGGTTGTTTTTTAATTGTACTCATTCATAGTGAGGTTCTGGATTTATTAATGACACATTCCTGTATCTCACACATCCTTTAGCAGGTCACTAAAAATGTATGTGGCTTGTAACATGTTTATTTTGTACTTCTGCTTGATTTTTTGTTTTTTTTTTTTCCATAATTCTGGCCATTTAGACTTTGAGATTCTCCCTGTTCTGCTTTTTGGTGATTCATGTGAGTGTTTGAGGATGTTTCTTTTTCCCTGAGTCTCAGTGCCTGTCACAGCTCACCTTGCAGGGCTGGCTTTGTTAAACAGCCTGTAAACAGCATATCTGCTCATTCTTCTGGCTGGAAAAAGTCATTTGATTCTTATTTCCTGCTTGTCTTCATGCTGAATAGCCTCAGTCCTTCATTGTTGGGATTTATTGTGTAACTGCTTCTCTTTGGAGTGTGAGCAGTGCAACTGCTGCGCTCGTGTTCTCTGGGTCTGTCACTGCTCTCTGCAGCCCTACCTCAATTAACGTGCTCTTCCCTGTGCTAATTAGTCCTCAAATAACTCCTTCCACAGCTTTTGTCCCAAAGTACGAGTTAGCAAGATGTGGAATGTAATTACTTCTGTGTATGTTTAGTCAAGTCTTCAGAGTCCCCAGAAGTTTTGTTCACGCTTGTCCGTGTTCTGTTCTGATGAACATCTCGGATGTTCTTGGAGAGAGGCAAAGGCTGGGAGGGATTCTCAGTGAATCTCTTGTCCGTGGTGATCTGTTTGAGCATTTCCTGCATTAGATCCCAAGGGTATCAGACTTAGGTAATATGTTTAATTCCTGGAGATGATAAAGGGTCAGGGTACAAGCAGACAACAAGAGAGCCTGGGAAGATTCCAGGTTGTTAACTCCTGACAAGAATTTAGATGTTGCTATCACAATACTTGGATTGTGCTCTAGACACTTTAAAAAGTGGCAAAGCTCACTGCATGACCTTGAGCCAAGTAACTCATTGCAGTTGTGTCCTTCTGCTTACAAGAGAGGTGTGAGGGTGCTTTGTTATCAGGGAGTTTTATAGCTGGTAAGCAATAAGAAAGTGCTGATTTGCTGTGTCTGTTTGCTCTGCTAATCTAAAAATGTGTTTAACTTGGTTAGACACGATGTTTCCTTTTCTCACTGATTGTGAAATGAGTAGTTAATGTGTTAAAAACATAAATATATATAAATACATATATAATGGTATATTTGCATCAAAACATCACCGAGCTCTTTTTATGTCACTACTGATCACCACAGTCTCACTGTACCTTTGAGTTTAAGACATTTGCTCTTCTTCTGCTTAAAAGCCTGGTTCTGATGACAACTGTAGGTTGAATCTTTGCATTTGTTATTTTGTGTCCTGATGTATCTCGTATTACTTGTCCCTAGCAAAGTAGTTCAGGATCTTGCCATACCAGCAGCTGTAGAGCGTATCTAATTCCTTGGTACTGAATGGAAATTATTCTTATTGTTTTTTAAATGCCTCTTCTGTTAGATGCCAAATTTGAGCTATATTAATTTTTTTCCCCTTAGAAGTTTTAGAATAAATTTCTGGTTTTTGTTTTCCGTGGTTTTCAGAACTCTTTTATGCTGTAATTCTTGTCCTGGATCAAGTTTGCCTTTAAAATAAGCTTTGTAGGAATAATCTTGCCCTTGGTGTATGTATTTGTGCTTCCAGTGGAGCAGAAGGATGAGGCAGGACAGCTCTGAGCATTCCTGGTGCTGAGTCCTGCCCTTGGGGTCCCTCCTGTTCCTGATGGACTCTTGGCTCCTGCAGAGAGCATTTCCCAATCAATACTGAAAATACTCTCTGAGGAACCCTCTCTCTACCTCCTGAAACTGCATGGAGTTGGGATTTCACTTTCAGGTGGACAAAGGTGAAGTTCTGAATGTTGGATTCCCAGATGGAAAGAGGTGGAGTCACCCGATGGGGAGCTGGGGAAAGCTAGGGGGATATTTCCTATGTACTTGTTTGGTTTGAATAAAAATACGTTCTGTAGAATCCAGTTGAGTAGGAACATAATTTACACTTCATTTAAATGAAGTTCTTTAAATCAGTGGGTGTATGAAGATCCAAATGTGTGTTGTCTCTTCCCTGGGGAGAGGAAGGGCGGGCTCTGGGGAGGAAAATTAGGCAGAAGAGATTAATACTTGTAGTGCAGGAAACACTGATCCCTCTGTGATCTGAAGTTTCTGTTTGAAGTCCATTCTCTGTGTCTATTCTCTGCGTGCCTGGATGTGTTTTTGAGCTGCTGTGGCCTTTCTGTTTGGGCTGTGATTAGAGGAGAGGTGGTGGCTGTAGTGAGCTGGTCTCTCAAGTAAAACCAAGATATTCCTTCAACTCTAAAGTAAAACTCAAACAAACAATTATCAGGGAGCATGGCTGGGGCAGCAGGGTTTCCTTCTCTTGTGAGTGTACTGAGGCATGTGCATGAGTTTGCCTCATTTCCTGATTGTGACTTATTTTTTTCCCCTCTAGTGTGTTTTTTTTTTTTTTGAGGTCCCACTGTGTTCATTTTCCACATTATGTTGATACAGAAAGATACAGAAAGACACCAGACTTAAGAGGTACCTTGAAGTACTTGGCAGCAGCAAAGCCCCTGTGTTCAGTGCTCAGGCAAATACCTCAAAAAATACTTTATATTTTGAAATACTTTACATTTGGTTTTTGCGTGGGCAGAACCTGTGTGGGTAGCATGCTTTAGCATCCCTGGGAGATTGCTGCCTGCTTAGTTCCTTGATGTTCACAGTTCTCAGGTCATCAGTTCCTACTTGCAGAAATAGGACTTCGGGGGCCAGTCATCCATAGCACAGTTTGACTTCTGCAGCTGTGGAAAAATGTCTGGTGTTTCAGAAGACTGCAGATGTTAAGTGTTTGTCAGGAGGAGCTCTCCGAGCGTGGCACGTGCCTGATGTGCTTGCTCTGGTGACTTGATTAGCTCTGAATTTGGACTGCAGATAAATTGGCTGTCAGGAAGGGCTGTGAGTGTTGTCTCTATAGCACGGTGCAATTTTTAGGTTGTTTTTTTTTTTTTTTTTTTTTTCTTTTTTAAGCCAGTGGTATCAAAACAAACCCTGAGTGCTCTGGGGACTGAGCACTGCCTGAATTGGAAGCTTTTCACATTAGTGAGAAAGTGCTGGAGATGAAGGGTGCACTGGGAGTCTGACATTTGGGGGTAGCCCTGGGTAGTGAAATGCATCAAATCATTTAAGAGGAAGGAGCTGCTAAATGCTCTTGCAGTGCAGCATCTAAAGGGGTTGCCTTCCACATGTGAAAGTCCTTGCTCTGAGCCACAGCACCCTCCTAGATCCCTGCAGGAGCTGGAAATCCATGGGAATTACATTTGTCTGCTGCCATTAGTGGAGTGTGTTCCTGAAAGGACAAAGCCTTTGTATAGTCTGGCTTTTTTGATGATCCCAAGCTTGAGGAAACCCACATTTCTCTGTAGTGGTAACTCATTCAGCGGTGTCTAAAATTCAATTCTCTCTTGTAGGAGGCAAAAATATTTGCTATGCCTTTAGTTCTCAGTGAAGTGTCAGAGCTGAAACACGTTTAAAGGAATCTGTGTTAGATCACAAGGTTTAATTTTGCTTGCTTGTGCACTTTTTTCCTCCATCATGGGATTTCTTGCTATTTTCTTGGTGTGAAAAAAGAGCCCTTACAGTGCCTTTCACCATAGCGCTCACAGTCTCATCTGAAACGAAAATGGAAAAAAAAAATACTGAAAAGTTACAGGTTTGGGGAATGTGCTCCTCAAAAAAGAATGTCACAGCTCACCTACACATCGCTTCATTGTGCGTGTGTCAGGAGAGTTCATCAGAGATGTATTTGCTCATCTATGTTAAAGAGAATTCCTGCTGTGACTGAGTAACTGTAAAGCTCAGAGTTTCTCAGCTGGTGGCTGAGGTGAGACAGTGATTCAGGCTTGGGCCACAGGTAGGTGCCACTTCTGTGTTTGTGCCAATTTGGCTGTTAGCACCACACAGCAAAGCGAAATTTTGGATTTCATTATTCCCAGAGCAGTGAGGACTTGGACACACCCGTGACCACTGAGTGCCCCTGGAGTGGCCAGTGCTGGCCTGCCTGGACTGGTTGTTGCTTGCCACACGTAAGAGGCAGTGGCTGTATCAGAGTAAGCAGCAAAAGCTTTCTGGGTGCTCTCAGGCAGTTGGAAATATTTCTGCCTGGGTTTAGGAGAAGGGAAAAGAGCTGTGCAGATGATTATTAGGGGAGTTGGGAGTGCAAAGTGTATTTATTGGAAAGAAGCCAGCTCTTAAACAGGACTGTAAAGACCCGTGCTCTGATCAGCTTTTGAACGTGGAGTGAGCTCCTCGGTCTGAATTACAGGGCTCTGGTTAAATGATTACATGAGGTATGTTTAAAAATAGCAAATGTCTTTTATGTCCAGTCAAATAAGGTTCTTGGCAGTCAAATGAAATCTATGTTGACTTCCATCTGACAGCCAAGTGGCTCAAATTCTATGTTTCCTAAAGGAAAATGGCTTTTTTATTTTTAGTTTCTGATTAATTCCATTGTCGCCTGTAACAATAAATAATCTTGTACTGGATTTTCTTTATAAAAGTAGGATCCATAACTCTGCAAGCAAGCTTTAGTTCAGCTTGCTTCAGCTGTTTAAAACACGGGGGGGTTTAAATGCTCTGCTAAGGCAAGTCAGAATTTGTGAGGGTTCTTTTTTTTCAGTGGGAAATGGTCTGTTGAATGCTTCTCTAGCATGTTCCTGTGCACTTCAGTTTGCCAGATTAACGGAGCTATTAATAATAGCCACTCCTGCTCCTTCAGCCTGAAAGAGTTGGTAAGCATGGAGCTATATGTAGTTTGTATTTTTAATTAAACTTGTACTGGGATTATCTTGTATTACCAGCTACCTTCTAGAAGATTATGTTCATAAAAGGTTCATGAGTTGTTAAGTGGAAGAGATTAAAGTGATTGTTGGCGTGTTAGTAGAATTATTTGTTGCCTACGCAGCATTTGTTCATAGCTTTAATTTGCCAGTAATGGCAGACAAGTAAAATGCAAGCATCTGACTTTTAAAATCTACACTAGCTGACAAAACCAGGCCATATTTCAGAGTGATTGTCTTTTTTATTATTGTTCTTTTAATGCGATGTTTGGTTGTTTAGAAATATTGAGTGGAAAAATATTGTTTTCAGTGCTCTTACATTCTGGTGATACTCTTAAAGGTGTGACCAGAAATGTATTTTATTAAAAAATGGAAAACCACTTAGAGCATGGAGGGGATAAAGCAGCACAAAGAACTGATGAGCAGATGCTGGAGGAGATGGTTTCTATTATAGTGGACTTGTAAATCCTTGCTGTGTTGGTCATTTAATCAATATAGGAGAGGTGTTGGAGGGATCCTGTGCTTAGGGAGATAATGTCTTTAAATGCAGTGCTTAGGATGATTTTATGCATCCAAATCTGTTTAGAATGAACTGTGAAATAGGTCGGGCAGTGATGAAGAATACAGAGGGTGTCTCTGCTGTTATCAAAACCCATTAGCGAGTTGCACTGTGCCTGAATGCTGCTCTTTGTGGTGCTGGGATGGATCCTGGAGCAGGCAGTGCCTGGCCTGGCTGGGCAGGATGAACGGTGCCTGTGTGTGCAGCCACAATGCCCTACAGTGGGAATAAACATCTGCTGCCCTTTAATAATGGATGCAGGCAGCTTGGGCAGCTCCTGGCTGCACTTGGTGTGCTTCAGACCCAGCAAGCTAAAACCAACAGGGCAAACTTGCATTGTGTGATTCTGCACAGACATGCTCTGGAAACGTGAGTTATTCCTTTGAGAGATGATCTGTGGCGTGGATTTTTGTGTGCAGTGTGTTCGTGGGTAGACTAAACCCAGTTTCCAGTGCCTTGAGTGGTGCTGCACTGCTCTGCTCTGGATGTGGTGTAAAAAGAAAAAAAAAAAAAAGAAAAAAAAAAAAAAAAAAAACAAAACAAAAAAAAAAAAAACCCACCTCTCCTTTTCCCCAAGAAGTTGCCTTGTAGTTGTTAGTGTCTGTGTGGCTGGGGACAGGAGCAGGCTGGGCTGGTGCCTCGTAGCAGGGCTGTGCCAGAGCTGCAGTTCCAGCTCCACAGCACCCCTGGCACTGCCACAGGCTGGTACCCAGCTCTCCAGTGTGGAGATGCTCGAGATGATTAAGGATTCTGATGTTAATTGCTCTCTTCGGTTGCCAAAAATGTGTTCTGTTAACAATACGTCCAATTTCTGTTCCTGCAGCTCTGCCTGTGCCCGGGCTGGGGCTGCTCTGTGCTGGCATTGCCAGCGTGTCCCTGCCTGGTGTTAGGGACTGTCAGGGTCTTGTCCAGGCTGTGGCATTAACTGGAAAGCTCTCGCAGCACTGACCATTGCCAGGCTGCTCTGTGGAACTGGGAAAACACAGCTCCTGTCTGGAGCAACCTGCAAACCCAGATTTTCATGGCCGGGTTTGTGAGAAGTGCATCACTGTGTTTTGAAACAGCTCCTTGGTTTCTTAGAGCTCCTCCAGGCAGGCAGTGTATCCAGGGTGGTACCCAGCACGCAGGCCAGTCACCACATGGTGGCAATTTTCTCAGGAAAGGAGTCTGTGTGCATAGAAAGGCTGAACTTCCCTTGCTCAAAAATGAAGAATGCAAGTGTGCTTTTAAGTTAGGATGTGAACTACATTGGTGGCTCTGTTTTGCAGATGTGGTGAGTTTGAGAAGGTCTGTAGATCGCAGGAGACTACTGAGAAATTAACGTTAGCTCTGTCCTTGAATTTAGTATTTCATGCATGTCTAGCTGGTAAAATGCTAAATGCAATTTTTTCAATTATAAAGGCTTAGCAAGGCTTAGAGATGATTTTCTGAGATTCTAAAATATGTACTATTTAATACATAATGCAAAAGGAAAAGCTGGTTTCTTAATGTAAGAACACGAAAATGGAACCAGCTGCAACGTTATGCCACCCTGATGCAGCTTTGATGCTACACTTTTAGCAGTGGATTAAATATTGATACCTCTTTCTGCCCCCTCACCTCCCAGTACACTTAAAGCTTTTGCAGTTGTTAAGTGTCTATAGAAGAGCTGGTCAAGTTTCTGTAGTTTTCCCCACTGGATTTTTGTGAAGTATTATGAGTTTGTGTTTGTAGTTTAGGGGGAAGAATGTATGAGCAATTCTCTTCTGTAAATCCATGGGTCTGTTGTTGAGCAGGAGAAGTGCAGGACTTTGTAAGCTCCATGTTTATGTGGGTGAGGAGGAGCATGATTTCCCTTGGCTGCAGCAAGATCAGACCCCAGATCAAATAAACTGTATATGAAATTAAACTATAAAATGGTAAATAAATGTGTGATTATATCACAAATGAAAGACAGTTGTGAGGAACCCTGGGATTACATGGGAAAACCATGCAACAATCTGATGCTTGTCTGAACTGTATATTAGCTCTCAAGTGTGAGTTATATCCCCCTGAAACTGTTGAGGGTGCTGGGGAGAAGTTTCTTTACTGCCAGGGATTAGGAAAGTGGGGAGGTTAAGAGGAGATTTGCAAGGCTGTTGGAATATTCTGCCAGGAGTGGAAACACAGAGTTCAGTTTGCCAGGGAGCTGCCTGGCAGGGTTACAGGTCAGGACAGTTCTCACTGTGTCACTGGTGCCCTCTGAGGCTGAGCAGCTCCCTGGAGCCCTTGGACTTAGCTCAGTCCATCCCCAAACATCTCAACATCCATAAGGTAACTTGCATTTCTGACACAGATTCACTGAAGGATCTTTCCCTGCTGCCAGAGAAGATGAAATTTCCCCATGGTTAATAGAATCATTTTAGTGGCTGCAGCATTATAACTGGAGTTGGATCAGGATCACTGAAAATGTTTCTAGGTCCTACTATAAGCTCTGTAAAATACTTGGTGTGCTAAATTCTGATGTCTTTATTTATTCCTTATTGCGGTGGAGATGAAGTCAGTGGCAGATGTTGCAGGACTGGTCTGCACTGACCCAAATATTAGCAAGCTAAATTTATTCTTTATTTTCAATTTCTGTCCATTGCATTGCCTTGCTTTGTTCTACCCTGGAAATGGAAATTGTGCCTGACTTCCCTTGCAGGATCATTGACATTCCAGGGACAGAACGCAGTCGATATTCCCTGGTCCTAATAAAATGTGGCAGCTTTGTAGTGACAGCCCAGGATCAGCCTGGAGACTCTCACATTTACAGCACTGCCAGAAATCAGCCTTCTGACCTTGTTTTCCTGAAGAAGCACGAGCACTCATAGGTGATTCCTGTAAGACAGGTGGTTCCTCTCCACCTGGCTCCCAGACTCCTGGATGTTCCTGCTGGAGCAGTGGGAGGCAGTCGGTGTGAGCAGTCAGTGCAGAAAGTTTGGGTGTTCCCCACAGTCTGGCTGCTTCTTTGCATTCACTCTCCTGTGTGTTGGGTTGTGTGAAGTAGATTTATCTGTGCCTTGCCTGCTGAAAGCTCTGCTGGGATGGAGAGGGGTGGTGCTGTGAGAAACCACTGCTCCAGAGCTGCTGTGGGAGACAGGCAAGGCAATAAAAGTGCAGCTCCACGGCAGAATGCTCTGTTCTGAAAAGCAGCATGAAGAGAGAATAGTCATATTCTGTGACAGCAGAATCAATAGGGCCTCTGTGGAAACAAATGAGAGTTTTATCTCTCCAGGCTATTGTTGAGGGCAGACTGAGGCAAATGTCTAATGGGTTCATGCTTTTGAAATCATTCTGTAACTGTAAGGGAGAGGAACATGCTTTTAAAAATGGAGTGAGCAATTATGAAAAGGAGGTTACTCTGCACTCCTGGAAATGCTGTTTTGTCGGTGCTGGCTGTTGGGTGTTTGAACCAGCACTGGGGAGGCAGCAGTCAGAGCTACCCCAGAATGGCTCTGTGTGTTTGCACTGTGTGGGTGGATTTGTAAAACCTGCATGTCTGTCCTGAGGAGAGCTGAGCCTGTGTAGAGAGGTAGAGAACCCCTGGTTTCCCAGGGAATACCTCTGCAATTATAACCTCAGAGAAACAGGATTATTTGCCAGCATCCCTGCCATCCCTGAATGCTGGCATTTAGCTTCTCCCCCAGGATGGCTCTGAGGAGTCAGTGATTCTCAGGGTGCTCATCAGCTCCGAACGTGCTGTTCTGCAGCTCTGCAATCAAGAGCCCATTACTGACTGCAGAGGTGTCCATAAATATTTGGGAACAGGAATGGTAACATGGATTACTCATAGGAGCACTGGAACATGAGAGCAGTGAGGAATGGGCTGCTGTGAGCATTTCCTGCTGTAAAGCAGATGAGAGGAACAAATGGTTTCAGAATACGACATTCACATGCACAGAGTGTTACCATAAGCTGCTCTTGGATTTTGGAAAACTGTGATGCTTGTGCCAGCTCATGAAGTTCTTGGGCTGTGGGGTTTTTGATACAAAACCTGGGAATGTGGGGATGCTCTGTGTTGGTTTTGGATAAAAATGGATAATGTGGTGTTTTGGCCGAGTGAGAAATTCCAGCTGGAAATTCTTGTTTACACAACATATGTGCTGAAGCTCTTTCCTCTTCCTTACATACGTGTATATGTGTGTGTGTGTATATATATATATATATATATATATATTTATCTGTGGTGCTGATTATGGAAACAAGGAGAGATGAGCACTCACTGGATTGCCATGGTTGTTTGAGCTTCAGCAATTTATTCAGACTTAGTAATTTCATGTAAGATGGAGATGTTTGCTTTGTCCTCTTGCCAAGTTTGAAACTTGTTTTGTTTTTAAAACATTTGGAGGGTCAAAACCCTTTGTTGTACATCCTCACTTCTGTTACTGGAGTGTGAACCAGAAAAGAAAAATGCCTTTTTTTTTCTTTTAAATGAAAGAATAGCCTGACTTTCAGAAATACTAAGCTGAAGTGATTTTTTTCCCTCTCCCTTTTACCTTGTCAAATTAACATGATTGCATGTTTCACTTTTTATGCTAAGGAGTTTCTGATCTTCAAAGACAATATTCAAAAAGACATGCTGGTTCAGCCAAGGAGACTAATATTTTAGAAGGAATATTACCAGTAATAAAAAGACAGAGTTATGATAGTTTGCATTAATTTTAATAACTTTTTGTGCAGCTCTCGAGTCAAGATGTGAGAAATTAAAGGGAGACAGTTCTTGCTTGGCCTGCAGTGCGTTTGTTCCTGCATTATCTCACACAGACATGGAAGAGGCTGCTGGGGCTGCACAGGGGTCACTTCAGGATCCCTGAGCAGCACTGGCACCATCCCGTAGCCCCCCTTGTGAGCTCTGCCCTTCAAATGGGACAACACAAAAATTCTCTTGGATTTCAGGAGCATTTGGGTTAGCAGAGGGTAAAACAATAATGTGGTCTGTGCTGCTTGAATTCTCAGTATTAGTAATTAGCTCTGCAGGTCAATTCCTGTAAAACAGTGGGGTCAAAAATACCAGTTCAGTATCCACATAACATGTGTTTTCCAAAGAAATGTAAAATCAGAAACACTTTAAATGTGGGGTGTAAGTAGAATATCTAAAGAGTTCCTGTGAAATGTCAAATCTCATTTATCATGGTAACCATCAATAATGCACCAGATGTTTTGACTGCATTTGGTTTTGTATTAAATTAAACATAGGCAGGGGTGCATGAAGTTCATCGTTAATGCTGCCAAAGCTGGTGCTGTGACAAGCACTCTGTTCTGGGGGGCTGGATGTTGCTGGTGACTCCCTGTGTGACTTGTGTGTTTGGAGGTGTCTTGCTTGTAGTAAAGAATTGCTCTGAAATTGCTTGTCTTCATTCAGCTGAGCTTATACACAAGTTAAAACTGCTTTGAACCGATTTTTTTTTCCTTCCATCCTGTCAATCAGGTCTTACATTATTAGTTTAGTGAGTAATTACATCCACTGTTTGCATTTTTCTCGCTGAGATGGAGGCAAGGTTCTAAATGGTAATAATTAGATCTAATACCTCTGTTGTGAGGTAAGCAGGAAACTTCAAATGCCTCGGATCTTGTAGCTAATGACACTTGTGTCTGGGATGCAGCCCCCTGGGATTTGTCAGTGTGGAGTTCTCAGCCTCTGCAGGTGAGAGTGATGCTCTCAGAGCTGGGCTCAGCCCTGCCCTGGCTGCTGAGGGGACAAGGACATCAGTCCTGAGTGTGAGCAGGGGGAATTCAGATGGCAAACCTTGGAGATCCAGCATCCCCTCCCTCTCTCCTCAGGAAATCAGCTACATCGTCGAAACAAGACTTGAAAAGTGAGCTCTGAAGCCAGAATAAACACCCTGAAATTTTTATCATAATGTTGCTTTTAAAAGTCCTAAATGTCCTCTATTTAAAATGAAATTCTTTTGTATTAACCTGCTTTCATATGCTAGCTTTCACCAGACTGCAGAATTGCCTGATTTGACTTTCTAATGTAACTGTAATGAATCTTCTGGGAAATGGAGCGATTGAGTGCATACACTGTGCAACTCCATTGTGAAATATTCTGTTAGATCTGCTAGATTCCTGATTTTATTTTTTCTAAGGGGTGGGGTGTCCCTGTTAGGTATTAAAATCGAAACCAAATGCATTCTCTAGGGCACTTGGGAAGCTCAGGCACTCCAGTGGGTAATATTGCCTTGATTAAATATGTTTGCAGCATCACACACATAAATACTCTGGGTGATGGTGGCACAGTTAGATTAAATTCAAAGGCGTGCATTTGCAGAGAAAAGAATAAAGATGAAATTTATTGGCAGATACCTGTGTAGCTCCTTTGAATACCTACAGGACAGATTATTTTAAAAAATGTATCAAAGTGCACACAAAACTCTACATAGGGAGTGTATTTTTGTGCTAAAATGCTGCCTTATTCTGCAGCTGTACTTGCACAATGTCTGCCTTGTGAACAAAACGACCCTTTGAAGAATATTGCATATCTGATATGAGAAAGGGAGGGGAGAATCCAGTGCTCAGTTTGGCACCCAACAGCCATTCCTTTTATTCTTTGATTTCAGGGCCAAAATGCCCATTATTTGCACTCTTACTGCCAGGGAAAGCCATGCCCAATTCTCTCGTGTCTTGCCTGTCTTGATCCCTTTAAAGTGGTGTAGGTAGTCTTGGGATCTTCAGTTCCAGTGTCTTTGGGCTTTCAGTTTCTTTTTGCTGTTTCTCCATAGATTTTTCAAGTTTACAAAATACTGGGAGTACCATTAAGCTTAGGTCTGGTACTTGAAAAGGCCAGACTTGAAAAAAGAATTGTCCATCCCACCTGGGCTTGTTGGCTGTTTCAGAGGTGACGTGGAAATCACATTTCCAGAGCAGTGGTGGGTGGAATCCCCAAATCTCCTGCACATCTCCATGTGGTGGCTTTGGGAATGGGGTCATGATACATCCTCCAGCAGGGAGCACAGGAAATGTTGGCAGCTTAAGGCAGCAAAGTAATTGAAGAAAATGATCTGTAAGTGCCAGCTTTCAGCTTGGTGGCTGATACAGCTTCTCCTGGGAGGTCAGTGCTGCTTTAAAGGGGGATTTCCCCACTGCACATTCACCTGATAAGGGCTGGTCTGTTCATTCAGAGAGTTCTGGACAATGCCCTTTTCCTGAAAGTAATGGAAATTGCTGTGGATAAAACTAGACACAGTTTATATATCTGTGGGGGAAAAGAAATCAATATTTTCTTTGGGATCTGATGTTGAGTCCACTTAAATCTGTTTAACTTCAAAATGCAGGTAGTATATTGTAAGATGAAGACAGATAAATACAAAGCAGGTTCTCAAGCCTTGGAGAATGTTAAAAATTCTGTATTTTTCGTGCAGATAACCTTCTTCTTCTGTCAGTCGAGTTGGGCAATTGAAATAAAGGCCGGAGCTGCACAGAAAAGATGTTGTGTGGGCTTATCTCCAAATTGTGTCAGCCTTTTCTGCTCCCCCCTCCCTCCCCTGCCTGCTTTCCTTCCATCTCACATTTAATTCCTTAAATCCATTGTCGTAGGTGGACTCTCCTGTTGCTGTGTGTAGAAGGAGTGATGGGCTGGGGGCTGGGGACAGGGCTGGGGACAGGGGGCACAGCTGGCCCAGGAGCTGTCACCCCCATGTCCCCCTGCCCACTCCTCCCGTCCCGTGTCCCACGCGCGCCGCTGAAATCTCCCCGCCGGTCGTTGCCATTTTACATTCTGTTTTTGTAATCACCCCTGATAAAATGGCTTTATTGTTCGCTGATCAGGTGTATCCTGACATAAATAAAACATTGGCAGTAATTGGCTGTGACAGCTCCGGCGCTGCCGCCCCTCCTGGCTCCGGCAGCTGCGGGAGCCCCGGCCCCTCTCCCCGGGGTAATTGGCTTTGACGGCTCCTGGTTGCTGCAATAATACTGATCCATGAGCCTGTGTGAGCTGCATAATGCCTCGAGGATTTTGTACCCATCAATATGTCCTCAGCTTGAATCATTTTTTTTCATACTTTTTCCGTGGCAGTTTATTAAAAGGAACGCTTGCTGCATTTACTGGGTGTTTGGTATCTACACAGCCCCAGCTGTCATGGCAGATGAAAACACCATCCTGCGATTCCAAACGCCTCTGCGTGCCTGCTGCTGATACAAAGGAAAACCCCCTGCAATTGCCCTGAGACACTTGCAGTTCAAGTCTCTTATTTCTGTAGGTACATTGATGTTTTGGAATGATCCGTGATAATAAAACGCGATAATCTGTTGGCAAGAGCGCGACTGCTTTTGTTTGCAAAACTTAATAAGCTGTGAGACAAACACAGGAATATGCAAAGGCAGAGCTGTACGTGCTAAGTGAGGCCTGACAGTTTCGGTTCTAACCACAGCTGAAGGCGTACTGACTTGTTTGCTACCTTGGATAATAACTCAGATTTCTTTTGTGGTGTCTGGTGAAAAAAAAAATAAAAAAATAATCTTCTATTGTTGGTATTGGATCACGCTTGATCTCGTTAGGACATTCTGAGAAATGTAAATGGCAGCAAATCCAACTTGGTTGGATCCTAATCAGCTGCACCACCAAAGTTATTGGGTTCTTAACCAGAATTGGCACGTAGAGCTGAAATTCATTAAAAGTAGTTCTTAAAGTGGGATTAGTTTTTCTCGGTTACAATTACTGCTGGCTCATCAGGGACAGCAGAATTTCTGTGGGTGAAGTGTGGCCAGAGTAATTTGCTATCACAACAGGAATCGTGACTGTTGGGAAGGAAGTTGGTATAAATATCCCTGTAAACTTTGCTCCCTGACCAGCTTAGGGCTCTCTGCCCAGGGGATGATGGCTCAGGAGAATTCAGGAGTGCTTCAGGAGCCGCTGCAGAGCACCAAGCCTGCAGTGGCTGAGAAGAAGAAATTACTGCTCCTGAAGAAGATATTACTCCTTGTTTGAAATAAGATTCTCTTGGCACCCCCAGGCCAGCTTGCAGTGTGTGTGCTGGAGGAGTGGGGCATCCTTGGGAATGGCAGTGACTCAGGCAAAGGGCAGGGAATCACCTGCCTGTGATTCAGTGCCAGACTCTGCTCATTCACTAAAACTGCCTTTTTTTTTTTTTTTTTTTTTTTGAACTTAAGTGTGCTGATTCTGACGTGGGTTATGGGTTTGTAGTCATGCAATATCACAGTGCTGATGACTCTTGTGGGGAAATAGCAGATAACTTGTAGTGGGATAATCTGCATCTTTAATTTTACAAACAAAGCCCTTCCCAGAGAAACAAACCCTCTGCTTTCATTATGTCGTTGTGGGGATGTCTGGCGAAGTTTTAGCTCCTTGTTTCATGGACTCAGCTGTGTCTTGATACTGGAAATAAAAGTTGTCTGTTTAATTATGTGCTACAGAGAGGAGGTTGATGATCAGTGCCTGGCTGCCTGTTTGCCTGTTCACTTTTGGGTTCCAGCTTTCCGTGACAAGAAAAAGTGTTTCCTACTTGGTTTTCATAATTGTTTGTATCTTGAACCTTCAGGCAAAACCCTGAAGCAAAGTATTCCTCACTCTCTATTTGTTCCACTGGTGTTTTGGAGAAAAAGGTACCGAAATGTCATTCTTTCCACTAGATGAGCTCACAGTGCAAATAAAATTTCAAAATGGGATTTCACTTATTTTTTGGTAGATTATCGCCCCTGAAAATTACAGTAATCACTTGGTACAAGTTTTTCAGAGGCAGAAAGAAACAGTTTCAGGAGCTCACTTCTGCATTCAGTAGTGCTTAGAAACCAGAATGTGGCAGGGTGGTGTTTGAGTCCCTTTTCAGCTTCTGTGCTCTGCGAGCACTTGTTCTGTCCCACTGGACACTGCACATCATCTTCTGTGTCCCAGGTAAACTGAGTTTGAGAACACAAGGATATTTCAAACCATTCAGCCTCTTTTGTAGTGTGGCATTTTTATCCACTCCATCCTAGGAACCAAAACCAAGGAATATCAGTTTGTCAAATATACCCAGCAAAGTCTTAGGAATTAAAAATAGCAAAATGCAATTACAGGCTAATTGATGAATGTAATTAGATGTAGATTTGACCAAAACTAGGTTCTGCAGCATTAGCAATTTAATTACAAAATGCCTTGTGATTGTAAAACTAGCAAGAAATACTTTGCTGGTAGCTGTAGCTGCTCTTTCACATCCTGTTTTTCACAAAATCAGCTTGAGGAGCCATCGTATGAACAAGTGAAATATTTGAATTTGCACCAGAATGAATCTTGCTCCGGAAACTTAAGCACAATTCGAAATTGCTTACAAAATTTAAACTTCAGGAAAGTAACATCAGCTCTCACAGCTTTGGATGGTTGCACAGAGGTTGGATTTTATCCATCCTGTCACATGCCAGCCAGGGAGTTCTCTCAGATTCCATTTCCCTTAATTAAGCACCTTGCCCAGGATGGGTCTCCTCACTCCTGCCCCTTCCCCTTTGGGTTTAGGTCTCCCCCTTTCACCAGGGCAGCAGTGTGAGTCTCAGTTCAGGGGCTGACCCTGCCCAGGTAATTTTTAAAAAGCTGTTTTTAAGCTCATCTTTATTGGCTTAACTAAACCCTGTGTCTTGGAACTTGGATTTCAGCATTGGTGTGGCTGAAGACCTTTGCAGGTGAGGATGAGGAAGGTGGTGTGTGGTGGGTGCAGAGCAGTTGCTGTCCTGTGCTGGTTTGGGGTTTTGTTGATTTTATTCATTACCAGCATTTTGGAAAGGCCTCCTGAAGCCCCTGTTTGCTCTCAGTGAGGTTTGGCACCCCAGGGATTGCCAAAGGTGGGTTTGGAGCAGCCTGTGCTTGGTGTGCTGTGCTGCTGCCCTGGCACAGGGAGCCCTCCTGGCCTGGGCCAGGGGTTTGGGGACAGCAGTGGGAGCTGCCCTGGGTGGGCACAGGTGGGGCAGGACACACACGGGAGATGCTGCCCTGGCCAGGCCTGGCACTGTTACTGGAATAGTGTCAGGAAAGGGCACAGTCCTGCTGAGCCACTGGGAAAGGCACACAATCTCTTTAGCAGACACTGTGCCACCCCAAAGAGGATTACACAGCAATTATGGTTCATAGGGTATCTTCTCACTGCTCTCCAAAGGAGATTGATTTATTTGTCAGGTGTGGGAATGACAAAACACAAAACTTGAGTTAACTTATTTTCTTAATAAAACGTACATTTCATTTAACACTTGAGATGTGCTCTTCTAAATAACCTCATAATGATCTACAAGCTTGCCTTGCCTTAAGAAGATTAAGGAATTAATGTCAAATTACAGACACAACTGCAAATAGTATTTGCTGTGTTTGGTGTGCAGGAGGGGTAGACAGCTGATAAACATGAAATATATTTTTTTTTTTCTTAGAGGAAGAATCCTATCACAAGTGATAGGATAGTTTAATGTTGTGAATGTGTGAGTGGAAAGGGTGCCCTGGCCAGTGAGGTGGTTGTGTTGTGAGAGGATGCAGGCAGAGCTGCTCAGCAGCTGAAGGTGGCAGTTGGTGTGTGTCAGCACAGTGTGTGAGATCACAGTTCCACAGTCAGTGCTCCTGTGTGCAGGGGGTGAGTTTTGGGTGAGACAATGAGAAAATGCCTAAGAAGATTGTCTGTGTTACGTAATGCTAAGGGAATTATGGTTGGATAAACACATTAATATAAGGGAGGGAGAAAATGCCCAGACTTCAGCTGTGGGAGGCATAAAGGTTGCTGCTGAAAGCCGTGGCATAATTTCTGGAAATGGTTTTAAGTTCAGTGTAGCTGTTTAAAAATAACACGTAATAAGTTTTTGCTTCCAGAGCTGTAAATGGCTTACCTTAATCTTTCTATGTTGGTCAAGTGAAAGGGAAATGAGGTCTGAAGAAACTCTCTTTAGCAAAAGATGTGAGAGCCACCAAGATTACTGATCTGTCAGTGGAATTGCAGGTAATTTTTTTATGTGCACAGCAGTTTGCTCATGTTCAGAATAAGAGCAGGGGTGGTTTTACAGAAGGAATGTGTTCTGCCAAAACAGGGACTGTGCTGTTGATCCTCTGGGGAACAGTCTGTAGGTGAGGTTTGGAGCTATCAAAGGCTCTAGGTTTATCTTTCAATAGATGCTGTTTTTAGCCACTGTTCTTAATTATTTGTTGATGTTCTAAGGTAAATAAACTCGTAAGAAGGCTTGAGTTTAAAACTTCACGTTGCTTCTTGCACTGGGTGTTATAGAACTGCAGATTCTGTGAGCAGGAAGTCTGGGAGATACCTTGGCTGGCTGTGACACTGAATTTTGGCCTTAAAAGCTGTGATTGTCTTGCAGCAGATATCTCAGAGGAAGACAGTTTGTGATGGAAGTGTGTTGTATCCCTTTTGTACATCAGTGCTTTCACCTGTTTGTGTTGCCAAGATTTTTTCTGACCTTTTACAAATCTTTATTTTCCTGGCAGAGACTTTGTGTTGAAGAGACACATTATTTTCTTCTGCCTCTTTGGCCTTATATTGAACTTGTTTAAATATATTTTTTAGAAATCACTTTTATTTAAAGTCCTCGTTTTCCCTGTGATTTACTTTAAAGGAGTGGTTGTTTGGAGGGAGCCCCCAGTTGTTTGAGCCCTCAGAGCTCTGCCTGTGTCCAAAGAAAGGTCCTCAGGAGATCTCTCTGAATCCCCTCAGATGAAGGATGAATGTCCTCGTCAAGGCAGATTAGAAGGATAATCACAGATTTTCTGAAACCCAGGATAGGTTTGAGATGTGTGTGTGAGTGAAGCTCCAGAGTGTGACCTTGGGTGTTCCCCTGCCTTCCTGGGCTGGAACCTGCAGCCCTTCACTGAGAGCACAGGTGAGGCTGGTGAGGTGAAGGAAAAACATTCCCCTTATTT
This sequence comes from Cinclus cinclus, assembly GCF_963662255.1. Taxonomy (NCBI): domain Eukaryota; kingdom Metazoa; phylum Chordata; class Aves; order Passeriformes; family Cinclidae; genus Cinclus; species Cinclus cinclus. The sequence goes on along the minus strand of NC_085068.1, from coordinate 8,049,176 downwards.
TGGGATTGCCTGCCCAGCTCCCTGGGCATTGCTGGAGTTGTGTGACTTGTTCTGTGTCCTCAGTCAGCACTTGTGAGTCTGCCTGATTTGGGGATAAAACCAAAAATCATCATTAAATTCTTCACTCTGGTTTTTCTGTGGTCCTGCTCCTCCTAAGGGCTCAGATTTGGAAGAAATGAATCCCTAATAATTGAATTGGTGAATAGTTCCTGATTAGAGGCTCTCTGCACAGCTCCTTCCTTTTGTCAGTTATCTTTTACATGTACCTGCTTTAAGCAAAAAAATTTACAATCAGCAAGTGAGAACTTAATGATACATTTGCAGTTACCCTCATTTGAGGTTGAAATGGATCCTTTAGTCATAGTTTGGTAACTAAGTGGACTTTAACTAACTGAAATCCTATGCCTTAAAATCTTTCACTTACAAACAATAATAAACTAAAAACTCCAGTTGAAGGATGGCTCCTGCAGTCCATACTCAGCCTGATATAAAAAATCTGGGAACAGCAGCTTCTTTATTCACTTCAGTGAAAGGTGCATGTGAAGTCTTGAAAAACAAAGTCTTTATTCAGGATGAGGTGGTTAATTCTCCTCCAACTGAGAAATAGTGCCTTGTTTTTAATAGCTTTGCACTTTCATCAGAGGTAGTGTCTAATTTTGTTATCAGCACACAGACAGAACTTCAGGGAGAACAGAGATGAATGTGTGCTGGGTGTAAATTTAGAAAATACATTTATTCCCTGATGTGTGCCAAGCGCTGCGGAGTTTCCCGATATATAAAGGTAAAAAATTGCTGATTTCAGAGGTGTGCAGGGAGCAGGGCTGAGTGCAAGGGGACCCCGAGTGATGTCAGGGATGAGGAGCTGGCTCTAGAGGGTGCTCTGAACCAAGGCAGCGCCTCCTTCCCCTCTTCAACAGCCACTGGTGACGTTTTTGCTGAAAAAAAGCCAATAAAAATCGCTCTGCCTCCCTTCTGCCCTCCTCCCCAACACTTTTATTGCAAACCTGAATATTACTTTGGCCTGGAGAGTTTTTCTGGAAGGTGCTGCTTAATTATTTAGCTCTGGGGGGGATTCCTGCACTGTGAGCTCTAACATCCTTCTGTTCATTTTCATGCTGATTTACATAATTTGGATGTTTAAGTGTCTTTGGAGGTCTTTACAGAGCATAAATAAAAGGATGAATGGTTCAAACTTGATGGCATTTTCTCCCTTTCTTGGACAGGAGGTGAATCACTGCATTTTTGCCTCGATGTATTAATAGAGAAAGAAGCAGTGTCTTGACCTGCTGTGATTTTTAATATCCCTTTCTAGCAGCCAGTAATAACTGGTAGTAAAACATGTAATAATAGACAAATTCCACAGTGAGATTTCACACAGGGTTTTTTTTTTCCTGCTGGCTGTAACTGTCTGTGTGACACTTTCATATTTTCCTTTCATTTTCCAGTCCTGTGACCCTACCCCAGACATCCCTGGGAGGGAATTCCCTGGGCACTGCAAAGCCTCAAGCTGCTGATGGTTCCCAGTGCTCAGGGTGACTCCCAGGTCTCTAATTCAGGTAGATGTTTAATAGATTTTTCCTCTAAGCATGGCAATTGTTTCCCTGATTAAAAAAAAAAAAAAAATAAAAAAGAAGAGTTTAAGGCTGGAGTTTTTGGCCAGAGAATATTTGCATCTGTAAGTGTCATGTCTGTTCAGATCTCTGGTGTCTGTGCTGTTTTTTTGGCAGGGCTGTTGCATTTCTTTTCTAGCTTGAAAGCAAGCCTGGAGTGCAACTGGGCACTGTGATTGTTTGGGCTCCCCTTTTTTGTTCCACTGACTGTACTTTGCCTTTTTCCTCTGGAAAAATATAACTCTTTCCCCCTGAATATGCAATTGGGTAATAGAAATCTCGTAATTTTTACCTCTGACTTGAGTGGTTATGAGGACAGTAATTGTTTCAGCCTGATGGAGATTAAAACTTGTCTCCCATGTCAGTTATTAAATGTGGAAATAGCTGCAGGGTGTGGAATAAAATATTTGATTTACAGTACAACTCTGTGAAAGGCTGTAACACAAGAACTGTATGGATTTGTTTGGGACAAAAGCTTCATTTGAGAGGAGAAGCAGCAGCCTCTGGACCATTTCTGGTCCAGATTTCTGTTTTAGTAGGTGGGTGCCCAGTGTGGTGATTTGTGTGGTGTAGTGAGGGTAATTCCAAGATGGAAGATGAGTTCTCTGTAATTCTGAGACTGTCTCAGTGCTCCAGCTCCTTATCAGCAGAGTGAACCAGAACTGAACTGTCTGTAATTCATGGAGTTTCCTTTTCCTGAGTTAAAGGTTAAAGTTTCTACAAGCATGTGTGTGAGCTGTTGTTGGCATTGCAGAGTGCCCTGGATGCTTGCACATTATTGCTGAGGACATATTTTTCTACTTAACGTGGTGAGCAGTTGTTTAATTGGAAAAGCTGTTACTTCTCTTGATCCTGAGCATGGTAAAAATCAATGTCTTCTCTGCAGTCTGAACTAACAGGAATCAAACTCATTGAAGGATGAAAATGGTTTAATCAACAGAGAGATGTCTTAAAGCTTAGTTAAAAAACAAAAGCAACCACCAAGGCCACAAGCAAACCAAAGAGCCCAGCCCAGGTCTGGAACTAATGAGGAAACCATGGTGCTTCAAACCTTCAGCTCGACTAAGGAAGGGAAGGGAGGAAAGTTTCCATCTGCCCTGGATGGAGGGATATTCTTGGGAGCCATTTGATTTCAAAGGCTTTTCTTTTAAACACCACTTGTCTGTATCTTCAGCCTTTGTATGAGCTGACAAAAATGAGGTCTAATGATGGGTTTCTTTGTAGTGGAAGCCATGAAAGTGACTTTGTCTTTTCATTCCAAGAACTGAATCTAACACGATTGTCAGCCTTGTTCTTGACCTCATTTGTCCAGTGAGCTCTGCTTCTTTCAGATACATTTCAAATACATTTTCCTGGCTGGTTACTGGTACCCCAAAAGGGAGATTTCCTTGAGAAAGGAGTGAGAGGAAGGCCACCTGCATGTTTACCTGCAGCTGAAGTTACACAGACGTGTGCTACAGCAGAGAAGTGATTTCAGAGCTTTCCTCCTGAAACTTGATGGCTGAAGGTAATAAAGACCAAAATGGATAACCTGGCGTGTGTTCTGTGACTGCTTAATGATGATTCTATCAAACTGGAACAAAGTGTAACCTTTAAATTGTGGTTTTACCTCTTGATGTGCCACCCCAGGACGTTCAGATCCTAAACAGCAAAGCAGCACATCTCATTTCATGAGGAAGTTGCCTGCCAAGCTTTACTACAAGTCTTAGGAATGGATTGCTAATGAGCTCATGATGTGACATGTATACTTCTTTCTGATAAAACATTAGCATGAAAAGTGAACAGTTCCTGTCATTCACCTCTCAAAACCCAGACAGAGTGCTTGGAAAGGGAGGGAGCAGCACTCAGAACCAGGAAGGTGCTCATGGTTTGCTCTGGGAATTGCATATTGGGATTTGTGTGAGCCCCCTCTGGGTTTTTATGGGGTTTTTGTGGGGTTCCTGTGCCCCTCTGGGTTCCTGAGCCCCCCTTGGTTTTTGTGGGGTTTTTGTGGGGTTTCTGTGCCTCTCTTGGTTTTTGTGGGGTTTTTGTGGGGTTCCTGTGCCCTCTGCGTGCCAGGTTTGTTGTTCCCTAGCCCAAGGCTCAGTTGATGGAAGTGGCAGCTGCAGGGCAGCCGGGCACATTCAGGAGTGTCCTGGGATGTTGCTGAGCTTTGTGCTCCATGGATTTCCCCTCGGTGCTCATGGGGCTGTTGGCATCACCCTAGGGCAGGACTGAAATCCCAGTTTTCATGGCAGACTCGGGCTCTTGCCTTGGCTGGCAGTGCTGGCTGGGTTCCCCACTCTCTTTGGAGGCTGACACTAGATGGCAATGCTGCAGCCGAGCCCTTCTTGTGCCCTTTTTCTTCAAAGGGGGTTTTGGGTTTTGCTGTGTCTGTGCTGGCTTTCAGTGTTTGTTGTTCCATCCTCTGCAGCTCACCTGTGTCCGGGAGTGTTTGTTTGGATTTCATGCGGGATGTGTAACACTTCCTTAAATGAGTGTTTGTGCTGTGGGATTGACCCTCCGTGGTGTTTCAGGGCTCGCTTTGCAATCTGCAGGAGGTTATTTCATCCCAGGTGTGGTGACTTCGAGTGGCAGGGAGTGGGACTCGGGTATTTTACAGCTTTCTGCAAGGACTTCCAAGGAAATTTCATAGAATCTTCTCCCACATCCTTACTGCTAGGATGCCTTGGAATTATTTGCCTAATCCTGGTGAGGGTTATGTATTTGAAGTTTTTGCTGTTTTATCTCCGTATCACAAGAAGCTAAATAGAACACCTGGGATGCCTTTTATGTGAATTCTTTAATAGGCCACTGAAGGAACCGTGAAAGGGAAAAACTGATGTATTGCAGGTTTAGCCTTCCTAAAAATACTGAATTTAAAGGTTGCTGTAGTAGCTGCAGTACACATGAAACCAACATGAACGGAGTTAAGACTATTGTGTGTTTTACTTGAGAATTTGAAGGAGGTTCAGAGTCAGAACACAGCCATAAGAAAGAGATTTTTAAGCCTTCAGTGTGATTCTGTTGTTTTATGTTGAATACCAACAACGTGCATTGCGTTGACAAGCAGCATGAAGCTGATTTATGTTAAAATATACAGCAGGATCCTTTGCTTTTGAGAGTGTTTGCTAAGTTGGTGTAAGCCCTGCTTAACTATTGCCACTTCCTCATCTCCACTGTGAGCAGCATTGTGAAACTAATTTTGAAAAGCTTTTTTTGGCTGTTAATTGGTTGATAGCAGCTATCAAAAATCTTCTGCTTCCTTTCAGTTGACTCAAAGTTCCTGTGTAGGTGGCTGCAGACTGAGTGCTGTGTGAAACACAGCCCTGCACCAGTAAATCCCCATCTGCTGGAGAAAAAACAAATCCAAACGAGTCCAGCAAACTGCTAAAATAATAATGCTTCCTGTGGGAGTGAAGCTGTCTTGTTTGCTTACTCTTGGAAGCTGTGGAGGGAAGAGAAGAGGGATAAACTGAGAATCTTACACGATTCCATGTTTTGGGGGATTCTGGAGAGGTGTGGTGGAGCAGTGCCTGAGTTCCAGCCACTGAGTGTCTTGCCCTGTGATTTTGGGAAGTGAAGAGTTCCTTCCTCATGTAACTGAACTGGAGTTGTGTGGTTTCAGACTGTTGATATTTTTTGCAAGATTACAGTAGAAACTTCCTGTTTTTAGGGCTTATCTGCCTGTCTGGAGGGAGAGGTTATTATAGGTACGGTCACATCCTGTGGTTGTTGTCAATTGGGAAAAAAAAAAAAACAAAACCTATTGAATTTTCAGAAGCCTTTGAATGTGTGAGTGATTACTGCTCCAAAAACTGAGATGCAGCCACAGTTCCCATCTCCTCTGTGATCTCAATAAAAGGCTGTAAATCCATTGCAAATTTTACATCTCTGTTAGTTCAATTTCTGTGTTGAGAAAATCCCTTGGTAAAGGATCTGTCTGGCTCTGGAAGGAAGATTGCAGAGGAAGCATTTGGGAGTCATTTCCTTCAGCGTGAGTACGAGCATGCTTTATGCTATAATAGTTTAAACATTCCACAGGCTCTTGATGGAGGTATCAAGTTTTCCATTCCCAGAGTTACTTTTAGTTTAAACTGGAGGGAAGAACAGGCAAACTCCCATTGTTTTACAGCTGCTTTGATAGAGCTGAAAAAGATGCATTTGCTTAGTTCTTCCTTCCCTCCTTTGGCTTCACCCCTCCCACACACATTTAACTATTGAGAATTTTATTTTGTTTGCTTTTTTTATATTCATCTGAGAACAAAGAGCTTCTTGTTTGTTTTAATCCATTTGTTACATTTTCGAGTATGTAAATTTTTCCTTTTAAATTTCTTTCTTGACAAATATTTGGATTTTTTTTTTGTGCTGTGTAAGATAATACCTTCTAAAATGAGTTGTGTGCATTCCTTTGTGTTAAATTCAAGAAGCTGCTGAACAGGTTGCCGTAAATACCACAAAATCTGGCAGACACACTGGATTTTGTTTTAATATTCTTGGCTTACAGTTTACCATTCTGTAATGTGGAGTTTCCCAGGGCAGGGATTTTTTACAAAAACACTTTTGAGTTTAAGTGTTGGGCCCTACAGAGAAGAGGAAACAAACCAGAGGAGAAGTACCAGGGAAAACAAGGTGATTTCTTTTCCCCACTTCTGTCTTCCCAGAAAATGCATCCTGTACTTCTGGCTGAATTTTGCCCTATTTGAGGTGCAGCTATCTTAGATCATTGCCCTAGAATTGCGTATTAAACCTGCTGTGTCCCCTTTTCTTTCTCAGGTTTGCTTCTCCTTGGCCATGGGGGTTTGGGGTCAGGGGTTTCAGGAGGGTTTGGGGTCAGGGTTTCAGGAGGGTTTGGGGTCAGGGTTTCAGGAGGATTTAGGGTCAGGGTTACTCTCCTGGCAGAGTTGGGTGGTCAGGAGGGGGAGCAGGGAGCAGGGGCTGTGCTGGCACTGCTGGGAGCACTCATTTCATTGTATGGGCACCTGGGAGTGACCTCTGACAGGGCTGGGCACTTTCTTGTTGCCTGTGGTTGGTTGGTTGGGGTTTTTCTGGTGTTTTTGATTTGTTTGTTTTCCCCAACACTTCCTAAGCCAGGCCTTCCTGTAAAACCCTGCTTTTCTCACATGTTAGCATGTGAATTGCCTTCCTCTTCACAGCTCCCTGGGGGAGCCACTGTTGCTTTTTCATTCCTACTGTGACAGAAACAGCGTTCATCCAGGATGCAGTGCAGAAACAGCCCAGGGGATTTCTCCCAAGCACACACACACATGAGTTCAGCAGCCCTGCTATCCTTGGAGTGCCTGTCCCCGTTCCGAGGGATGCTCTGCCTGTGCCAGTGGCAGTTTTTGGGCTGTGGCACGGGGGGGTGGGGGGGTTGAATCCGAGGCAGTTTTTACCTCCTAAAAACCAGTTGTACTAAGGAGCAGAAAGGAGCAGAGGTGCTGGGAACGATCTGGGGTTCATTTCTTTGGGAGGTTTGGTTTGTGTTTGTGCATTGCTTGGCATCCGTGCCTGTCTGGTCACTGGGGTTTGCTCAGAGGTGTGACCCCGGGGCTGGCACTGGGGCTGGCACTGGGGCTGGCACTGGGGCAGTTGGTGGCAGTTGCTGTGACAGTTGCAGAAGGGCATTGCCTGCAATTCTTGGGCTCTGGGGTCGTTAATAAGAGGCTGAAGTTGCTCAGACTGTTCTGTGCCTGGGAGAGCTCTCTGTCCCCAGCCTTGATGCAGTGCTAGCGTTTAAAAGTGACCTGCAAGGACTTAGAGGTTGGCCAGAGGTCACCTGGAATATCCTGAGCACCACGTAAGTACTGGGAAGCAGTCACAGTTCTTGAGCCATAAAATGTGTGATAGTGTTGGTAATTTGGTTTAACGGGAAACCTCACCCCAACAAAACAAAATCTAACCCAGCAGAAAAAGCCAAGCCTCTTAAGGTCCGTGGTCTGTAAAGGGTACAGATTCCTTTAGGGGATTTGAGAGAGGCAAGAAAATGGCTCATCCCAATTCCAGCTGTAAACGAAAATAACCCTTGGCACGCTGGTTTGTGAGAAGTTCTGGGTGTGTAAATGTGGTGCAGCAGGAGGGGCTGTGGCTGTTCAGCTCTGTGCAGAGTTCACAGCCTCCCTGGGCTGCCACTGCAGCACCAAATGGCCTTTGGGTTGTGCTGGGGCAGGAACAGCATTGCCCTGAGCTTCCTCACGGGCTGCTGGAGGAGCTCCCAGGTGTACCTGGAGCACAGGCTGGCTTGGTGCTGTGGCTGCTGCAGCTCAGAGCAGGTTTCCTGTGGGTGCTCACAGATCTGCAAGTGCAGGCACGACTTCTCCTGCAGCAAGGGATTTGAAGAAATTGGTTTGTAGACAGCAGCAATGTCTTGTCAAGATCTGGGTATCGGTTCCTCTCGCTGTGTTTATGCCAAGAAAACAGCGTTATTTACACAAGAACAGAGCCTCACCCCTCACCTGACCAAAGGTTTTGTGTTTAGATAGAGCCGGGGTGCTTTGATGTCCAAGTGCAAACAATGAGAATGGGTTACAGACACTGCTGCTGCTGGGAGCAGAGGGAGGTGACCTTTCCTGCTGGCAGCCCAGCCAGCGATCCCTCTCCTCTGCTGAGACATCTCCAGGTGGCCCCTGGAATTCTCCAGCTCACTTTCAGTTTAAGCTGCCTCTGTGTCAGGTTTTTGTTTTACTGGAGGTGCCCTGGGGGTTTTGGCTGGGGTTACACCACTGACAGAGACTGGGAGACTTGGGATGAGCACTGCAGCTGATGACACACAAGGAAAACTGCTGGGACAACATGAAGCTGTTAGTTTATTCTCCATGAACCTACTCGTTCCTGATCCCCCCTGCCCAAGGCCAGATCCGAGGGGAGAGCTTGGTTTACGTGGAGCTCTGAAGACAGTGTTAAGTCCCCTTTAAACACAGGTCCAGCTTAGCAGGGGGTTAGTGTTAGACTCCCTGCTTGCCTAAAATGGAGAGTTGTGTCGGCTTGGCTTTTAGGAAACACTTGTCATGTTCACATCTCCATGCGTTATTAAAAAAGGAGTTCAAGGCTTTGTGTTCAGTCTGTGTGAGCCACCAGTTCTCCAGCCGGTTTTAAGAACTGACTGCATGGGTGAGCTCCGAGTCAGAGGGAGCTGCTTCCAAGTGTTGGTGGCACCTCTTTGTTGTGAATGTCTCTGGAAAAAAAAAAAAACAATGTACCCATTTAATCTGTATAATCTCATGAAGCCTGTTTAGGGTTAGTTTGTGTTCCAAGTGTTTGGGCACCTGGGAGAGCCGGAATTGCTCCTTTGGAGTGGTTTGGTTTTTCCAGTCGGTGGAATGTTTGTGTGCTCCCTGGCTCCTTCTGTCAGAAGTGGGGAATGCTGCTGATTGATGGGTCTTGTGTCTTGGAGGGATTACATCTTTATTTAATATTCCTCCAATTTGTGTGTCTGTGTTTAATATTCTTCCAATAGGGTCGGACTCGTGCGAAGTTATGAATTATTCGCGTTTGTTATGAGTCGTGCATCTCGAAAGCAGCACATTTTCCAGCCCTTTGAAGATACACTGTCTGTCACTTCTCAGTGCTCAATCTTTCATGAGCTGAAGTGCGTGGGTACAGGATACAAAGTGTTACAGGATTCGGGGGAAGTGCTGAAAGCCCAAAGCTGTGAGTTAACAGGTGCTTCCCAGATTTTAGCTGCGAGAAGAGAAGGTGTGCAGGGCTGCATGTGCACACGTCTTTGAGCAGCGTCAGGAATTACTGACAGCAAGTCAAAGCCTTATTTCTTCAGATTTCCAGCTTCTGTTGTTTATTGCCACGACCTTAATGTTTCTTCAGCTAGGTGTTCTATTTAATTATGATGTTTATAGTAAATATCAGCTCCCTTGGCTGTGTGCTCAGGCCTGTAGCATGCGGAGTGCTTTGCTTGTAACTGCATCCCTTGTCTCAGTTCATTATCTGTTAATGGTACTCGACATGACAGGCTTGTTTTGATAAATGGAGCCTGCCAAGAAAGCTGGGATGGATTTTGCAGGCGGTGGAGTCAAGCTTTGTTGCATTGTGCAACACCAGAGGGCTGATGCACCCTGGATCAAACACCACAGAGTGCAGTGAGAGGTCTCTGGGCAGTGGTTCCAGCCCTGGACATTCAGGGAATCTCCACTCAAGGTCTCCTCTTCCCAGTGTATTTTCCTGACCCACGTGGAAGTAGATTTTGCCTGGTCTTGATGGGCTTTGTGAGTGTGTAACTCACATTTCCCCCCCCTTTTTCAGATACCCAGCTGTCAGGAGGGATACAAAAAGAAATGCTCTTGTAAGTTTATAATGCTGTGGCTAGCAAAGGTGTATTTCATGACCAAGAAAAGATCTTTTCTAGTCCATTTTCAAAAGACAAGATAAAAAGTCCCTGTTGCAAAATGGAGCCTGAGGCTGTACTTGGTGCATGTTTTTTATTTTAGTCTCTGAAATGGGGGCAGATCTCCATATCTCTGAGGAAAGGCAATTAGTGAAAGTTGAGTTGTCTCTGATGTCGGTGATTGAGTGCTGTGGCTGTTCTGCTCATTCAAGGATCTCCAGCATGCTGTATACAAACAGATGGGACTTGAGACGATTTCTCTGCCATCTCCCACACTGCTGAATTCGGAAGTTGGTTTGTGTTGGATTTGCAAGACAGTGTCTGAGATTCAAGAATAGTCTCCAGTTCTGTTGCTGTGTTCAGACTGCCAGATGCTGTGCTCTGCACTGTTTGAACAACTTCATCCTAATGGGATACAAAGAAATCCACACATTGTAAAATGATTATTATCATTATCTGAGTGCAGTTTTCCAATGTATACTGACCTTAGAGATTTGTTATCCAAGCTGGCTGGGTCAACTGCCCTAGAGGGACAAGGTGCTTTTGAACAAGAACCATCAAACAGGGTATTTTTCAAATGATGAAACCTGGCCTGAATTAACTTCCTGCTGGAAAGCTCTTTTGGAAGTCATTAGGAGTAAATGCTGATTTAAATACACTCTGGAGCAGTCAGTTCCCTTCTACGATCTGCCAGGTGTTGGGCCACATTTGATTAGGAAATAGAGCAGTGAGGATAAAGGCAATGTGGTCTCTTTGTGCTGACTCGAGGGTTGAATTTCAGCTCTGGCAGGTTTGGAGCTATCACACGGCTACTGGGTTACAAAGCTTGTTTTGCACCAGGTCTGGCAAAGACAGGCTCTGGTTCTGGAGCTGTTGTACCATGAATATTGCAGGAGTGCAGCTCGTGCCTGCACCACCCTCAATTTGTATTGATCACAGCAGCCCTGCGACGCAGCGAGGGCGCCTTGGAATTAATCAGCTGCTCTGGCTGGCTGGGTGGTTTTTGGGAGCTATTTCTAGAAAGTACAGAATACATTTCAAACTTAGATCTTTGTCTGTTGAAGGACTCCTGGGCTCTAGTATGAAAACGGTGGAAACGAGCATGGATGAATAGTGGGAAGATACACAACTACAAATAATTAGCAGCCTCTGGAAAGATGAAGTTGGCAGGCAGTACTTGAGGGTGTTGCTCTAATTAACCGGGTCTGTGAACCTTAATGATTATCATTTTTTTTTCCTAATTTTTTTTTTAAACTTGGCTTTGTAAAAACTAGCTCGAATGTGGTGTGCTCCCATATTTGTTTTATAGGTAAAATACTACTGTATGGCTAGGAAATGGATTTGCTCGCCAGGGATAAAGTGTACATTGCCCCAAGGTAATGGATTACATAGATGACTTGTTTTGCATGTTACTCTGCAAGGGAAATAGCAGAGCTTTGCTCTAAAATTAAGTCGGAACTAACAACTGAAAGGTCATGGTTGTGGCGTTGAGGAACAAGACAAGACAACATTGGGAGATGAATTACAGGTTTGCGTGGAGATGCACAGTAAGATAAATATTCATTCTTTATAAAAACTCCAATTAAATGCAATTAAAAGGAACGTGTTCGGCTGAGCAGACGCATTTCTGCTCCAACTGCGGAGCAGAGGAGGGGGGGGGAAGGCAGGCAGGATTTTGAACAAAATGGCTCACTAATTGAACACAGCACGGCCGAGCGCCTCAGGACGCGTCCCTGGGCAGGCAGGCACCGCTCCCCGGCCGCACCGGGGCGGGCAGGGCTCCCCCAGCCCCGTTTATCCGCGTTTCCCCAGCCACCCCCGTGCTGGCCGGGGCCCGGGGGATGCTCGGGCTCGCCTCTGCCGTTCCCGTGCCGCTCGCCCGTGCCATTTCCCGCTGACCGCGCTCTTGCAGCGCTGCCATCAATCACGGGGCTCCCGGTTCCGGCGGCGCCGAGCAGGAGGCGGAGCGGGGCCGGGGCCGGGGGCGGCGGGCCCGGGACGGGACGCTCCGCTCCGCTCCGCTCCGCTCCGCTCCGCTCCGGCCGCAGCTGCTCGGCGGCGGAGGGGCCTCCTTTTGTTCACCAGCTGCGCCTGCCGGCCCCGCTTCCTCCGTGCCTGCCTTTCCCGGAGCCCTCCTCTTCTCCTCCTCCTCCTCCTCCTCCTTCTGCTGCTGCTGCTGCTGCTGCTCCTCCCGCCGGGCTCCGCCGGCGGCAGCGGGGCCGGGCTCGGGGCTCGGGGCTCGGCCGGAGCCGCGGTGAGTGCCCCCCGTGTGCCCCCGGAGCCCATGGATGGATTGCGTGACTCGGTGCTTTGCAACTTGTATTCCCCACGAGGAGAATTAAGGCTGCTCTGCGAGTTGACTTAATTGTTACCTGGCCAACGAGAACTGCCTGGATGGAGGAAAGGCTTGGCTTAATTCTCTTTTTCCGCTTTAGGTTGCTCCAGGTTTTTGGGATTTTTTTTTTTTTTTTGGTTGTTTTTTTATTTTTTTTTTCCCCAGAAAAAGTTGGATCGACTTGGTAGGTGAGGCGTGGGTAGGTTTTTATTGGCCTGGGAAGTTCAGAACGCTCTAAGGGTTGTTTCTGGTGTGTGGGTTTTTTTTTTCCATAACAAATGCTTTACCTCCCTGTTGTAAATATAAACAGTTCGGGTAACCGGACTGCTGTGTTTAATTCTGCTTTTTAAAAGCAAATGAGATCAGGAGATAAGGATTGCATTTTCCTTATCCTGGAAGAAAGCACTTTTTCATTACCCTCGGTACAGTGGAATGCCTTTGAAGCACTGACTGGGACGGTGTGCGGTGTAACTTTTTAACGATGTTTAATGGTGTTCTAAGGTAATGACAGGAGACCTGCTCGGCCACTTTGTTTCCTGAGGAAGAAACCAGCTCTGCTTTGTTTTGCGATGGGTTTTAAGCTGCTCTGGCTCCGTGTGCTTTGCCCTGCACGGGGCATTGTGTGGCTGGGTGGCTCCTTACAGCCATATGGGGCTGCTTTAATTGTCGGGGAGTGGAAATGGAGCTTGACAAGGCCACTTAATTTCTTTCTTTGTTGTTTTAAACTTAATGTTAATGTTGGGCATGAAGTAGAAGGAAGTGGCGAATGGAAACCTAGTGAAGTGTAGTTAGAGATGCTCCACAGATATGTTTCTTCTGGGAACGCAGTTTAAAGCCAGCTGGATTTCAAAGCCCACAGACAGCACTACTCCCATGTAAAGCTGTTAATCTGCGGGCAATTCGTTCCAGACGTGCAACCCACTCCACATTTCTCTCAGTTTTTGTTCTTCCAGGCAGTTTTTGGATCCTTGTGCCCAGTGACCATCACCACACAGACGTTTGAGATGCCCGACAGCAAGCTGAGAATGCTGCAGGAGCAGCATTTAAAAGCTTTTATTTGTTTTTCCAACCCTGTGATTTGGTAGTATTGAAACTATTTTATAAAGATCTCTGGGACCAGTGAAAGGTGGTTTTAAGTCCCGAGCACTTGAGTGCTCATTGTGCTCTGGCAGGCTGGGTGCTTGGCAGGCACTTCTGGAAATGTTATTTGATCTGGCAGCACGACAGAATTGACTTGGATTACACAATCTTTTTTCACCCCCCGGTTGCTGTTTGAAAGTGATGCATCAGCGAGTGTTGTTCGAGAGCGTATTTTAAGACCTAAACTGCGTGTATTGGCTTTAAACAGGATTCCAGAGAGAGGCAGTTCAGAATTTGTCTTGTTTTGTGGTTAGGATTTATGAATTGAGGCGAGGGCTGACGTAATCTATCCGACCACTTCCTTTGTGTGTGTTTTAGAGTTGATAGTGCTTTGTTTTGCTTAAAATAGCCAGGACTGTTTCTTGAATACTTTTCTATCTCCTTTCTGCTGTGGCCTTCAGTGTAAGCAGTCAACTTGTTCCAGTTGCATGTGATTGTCCCTTTGAGGAAATGGTTCCTTCCTTTTGTCACTAAGGTTCAGTGAATCGCTTGTATGCTAAGTAGATGAGACTTTAATTTTAATTAACATAATGATGTGTACAGCTGTTCTGTCAGAACGCATCGCCTGTCTTTGCAATTTTACTACAAGTTGTAGAGATTCCCTTGATGCGCCTCTCAAACCCTCTTTGCTTACTTTTGTTTGCGTAAAGGTGACAAAAATGGGGCTTTTTCTCCTGATGTGTGGTTAACAGCTCACTGCCAGAGAGCCTGGGTTTCATTTTTATGTGTGGGGAAAGCAATAATCTGTTTATCACTGAGCTAATCCTAAACCTCCTTGTCTTTTGGGTGGAAGGGTTTTATGCTACCCATTGTTCTGCTTCAGAGTTGCCAGAAGTAATCTCTGCATTTCTTATTATTTAATTCTGTAATGGCTATACACCTTTATAGAGCCAGCTCTGAGGTTTAGGTCGGTGTGTACATGTTAATTGTTCCTTGTTCTGGGACTTCTTCAGGAGATGTTGAGAGGCTCTGCTGATGCGGTGCGTGTTGGATTGGAAGGCACACACTATTTAGTGTTAAAAGAGTGCAGAGCAGCATTTTTGTAACTTGTTGATATATGCGTGGCTAACAGGATTATTTCACCCGAGAGCCAGGGACTGGTTAAAATAAGCAGCTGCGAAGGTGCAGAAATAGGTGCAGGTGTTGAGGTTGTGACATGCTGTTTTGGCCGGGTGATTTTTGGATGAAGGCTGTGTCCGTGGAGCTTTAGGCTGGGCTCAGACAGACCAGTGGGTCAGAAGGTGCTGCCTGGGGCTGCTGCTGGCCCCAGCTGGTGGCTGCCCCAGACTGGAGCTGGGCTTTGGGCTGCTGGTCCCATCCAGCACATCCAGTTGAAGAAATCCCAGCTCTGCTGGGCAGGGCTGCCCCAGGCAGGAGCTGGGATGGGAGCTGGCTCCCAGTGAGAGCGGCTGGGACTTGACTCCAGAGCCGAGTCATGGCATGGGACAGGACCAGCAGCGTTCTGTGGGCACTGGCAGCAGGAATTCCCTGTACCTGAGGTGCTGGAGGCAGTGCTCAGGCTGCAGAGTAGCTCTGGCTGCTTTCCTGGGGCTGGCTCACACCTGGGACAGGGTCAACAAGTCTATGAGTTTTTGTGAGTTGGAATGTTTTGGCCAAGATACCTATTCTTGCTTTAAAGTAACTTTTATTTTCACTTCAGCCATGTGTAATTGAAGTGCCAGACTCAGTAAATGACACGTGAGAGCATGGAGTAGTTCTGTTTTACGATTTAAAGGTAAATAAAATGAGAAATGGTTTTCAAGCCACTGTAGTCCTGAACAGCAGGCACCCTGATGCTCTGCTGGGAGTGGATATAAACGTTCAGTGCAGTGGGGAGACCTTTTCCTGCAGTAATCAGCAGCCCCTAACAGGCAGATTAACGTGCAAATCTTTATTAGTATGTATAAAGCCATGTCAGGAGGGGCACTGGGGAAGGAGGGCTGTGTCAGGGGAGCTGGAATCACAGCTGGCATAATTCAAACTTGTGTCAACTGGACCTTGCTTAGCCTTGCTCCTTGTTTGCCTCATTCTCCAGCATTTCAGAACACAGGGCAAATTTCTCTTATTACTAAAGACTGGAAAGGCCTTTAGTGATGTAACACTCCCAGATAAATAAAGAGGACCCATAAAATACTTGCTATCAGACAACTTGATGAAAAATGATGTCAGGCATCTTGAAATTAATCGGAGGGAAATCTGGTTTTTAAACTTCAGTTTTCTTGGCAGAAGTGAAACTCTTTCCAGAAGAGTGGACACAAAAATAGTATTTATTACAGAGGTTTGCCTGGGGTAGTAGATCGAGTTCTGACCTTTGGATACAAAGTGAGAACAAATAGTGTTGAAAAATGTAAATGATTAAAAGAAGCTGGCCTTCCCTGGGAAACATGTGTCAAGTTTATCCCAGAAAAGGGCTTGGTAATTGGATAAATGTTTTGCTAGTGGAATAGATAGTATTTGATTGTGATGTGTAGATTTTCTCATAATTTATTTTTGTGTAATTGGTGTGTTTGGAATTCAGGCATTTTCTAATGTTAGCAGAAGTACAGAAGTGGAGGCTGTAAATTCAGCAGTAATGATGTAGCTGTGCTCTTCTCTTGGGAAGGAATGGCAAATTTTGAAAGGAAACTTGGTTTAATTAGTCTTCTGTGAATGGATATGATTTTCATTTTCAGAAGATGACAATGCAGTGTAAAATAACAAATCTGGAATGTGTTAGTATTGGGGCCTACAAGTTTGATATTTGCAGGTTTTTCATTCCTTATTTTTTTCCTTTTTTTAAACAAGCTGACTGTAAAAAGCTGTGATTAGGTAAACCTTTCACTGAAAGCAACCAGTTTTGGTGTAGATAATTGCTGCTTCTGTAACACCAATTTTGTACATGAAATAGATTTTGTCTTAAGTGCTGATTTGAATTTTCTTGAGACCAGCAAGAAAGAAAAAAAAGCCTTGGTTTTGGCAGTGTTTCCTTGGTGAGTTTGCTTATTTGTAGAGATCAAAATTACTTGTATTTTTTTTTTTTTTTTAATAAAACTGAAATGTTGCTAATAGGCTGTAAGTGTTCCAGCAGCATCTGCAGTCTGAGGTGTTCTGTCCTCACTGGGGGAAGTTCACTGCATTTCTGTTCTTGCCCACAGCAGGTTTTTTTACCCAGGCACAAACTGAACCTGGGAGCTCAGTTGTGGCTTTTGCTGTTGAGAGGTTTCCTGGGTTTGCTCAGTGCCTGATGAGCACCAGCAGCCCCAGTGAGCAGGGAGATCACGAGACAGTGTGGAAATGACTGAGCCATAATATGAGTCAATACAATTCAGGCACTTAAGGATGGGGACTTTTTTTCCTGAGTTTGACATAGTAACAGATCCCTACAGAATTTATTCTTCCAAGCAGTCAAAACACACTGTATTTGCTCCATTTCCTATTGAAATCCAACAAAGAAGCCAAAAATCAGATTTCCATTTCCTGGTAATAAAGCTATTCCTTTGAGATTAGAGCTGGGAGTGGATTTTATATATACATATGGCAGTTCTGCTTAATAATTGAATGTTCTTCGGTGTCTTGTGTGCTGATGTGTGAGAGTATGTGAGACAGAACTCATTTGTCCTGTGTGTTTAATATCAAACTGCTGTAACAGGCTTAAAACTGGAGCCCCAGCCTGTAGTTAAAACTGGTATTTAAGAGCTAAGAGCAGCCCAGGGTTATCAGATTGTTGGGAAAGCAATTGCCCTTTCCCAGTGCAATAAAGTAATTATGAGTAGTGTATGAAAATGGGGTGCAGGCTGTTGGAACATTCTGGCTGCCTGTCTTTAGCAGGAATTGCATTGTCCCCTTTGTGTTGATCTCACCATTTGCACATTCAGAGCATGTTTGGTATTTGCCACTTGCAGCTGGAAATGCTAAGCAGCTTTTAAAATCCAAATTATGCCATCTGTTTGTGTGGGGTTTTGGGGAGGTTTTTCAGATCCTGACAGTGTTTTCACCTTGGGTCTGTTCTTTTTCCACGGGGAGGAATCAGTGAGGGAGTGAAGTGTTCTGGGTTAAATGGAAGGGATTCTTTCCCGAAGGGATGGAGGAGCTGCAGCTGAGCAGTTTGACAACTTCATCTTTTGGTATTTCTGTACTGCCCTGACATAAGCAAAGGTGGTGTTTGGAAAAAATCAGTCATGATGCTCAGTTTGTAACTCAATGACCAAACGCTCCCGTGAAGTTTTTAAGATTAAAAACAAGTTTTAGTCTTTGTGCAAAAATGAGATCTGTGGTTTGAATTGTTGTCATCTGTGACTACAGTGATATGAAAAATAAACATAGCTGTGATTTTAAATCCTGATTTACCTTGGGGTTGGTGGTTTCACTGGAATTGAAGAGGGTTGGGACCTCGTGTGCCTTGTCAGGTTTGTGCACTGGTACCTGGAGTCAGAGGCTGTCCTTGCCCTGGAAGGTGCACAACCTCCATGGAGTTGGTAAAAGCAGATACTTCGGGTTTTTAGAGCACATTGCTCTATAAAAGTCAGCAATATAAATGGGAATGCAGCTAAACATGTACACGCTGAACTTTAGACTTTGGCTTTTTTTAACAAACGCTGCTGTATAAAGTTCTGTTTTGGCACAAAACTTGATTGAATCCGTGCTTTTGGCTGGGTTCTTCCCTTCTGAGGGCTTGCTGTGGCATGTGAGATGCCAAAGGTAAATATAACTCTTGTTCTGTTCACTCGTGGGGGAGTTCACAGTGGTTCAGGGTTTCAGGAGCATGACAGAGTTCCTGACAGGGGAGTCTTTGCTCAGTGCACATCTCAATTGAAGTGGAGAGAGTTGCTGGGGATGAATTATAAGCTCTGTGTGTCAGGTTAATAAAATTCTGAGGGTTTTTTCTGCTCTGTGGAACCCTCACTGGGATGTCCAGCCTTTCCATGGAAGTTTAAAATGTTTATCTGCCCAAGAAGAACAGGTAGAACAAGTGCTTCAGCCCTGGGGAGACGAGGAATAAAAGAAATAATAAAAACTTCCTCGTTGTCCTTAGGAGAGGGTTGAAACTTTTCCTGCCTCTTCCAGCTTAAGTGGTGCTTGTGACAACTTTGATTTATTTTTGTTTTGAAGAAGAGTGTGTGAGAAAGATAGTGGTTATGTTAGGGGGTTTTTGTCTATATTTATATAGGGATTTTTTCTTAGACTGTTGCTGTGGGTTTTGCTTTGTTTGGGGTTTTCGTTTGATGTGTTGTTTTCTGGAGGTTTTGGTTTGGTGGGGTTTTTTTTTTGTCCCCTCTCCAAAAAAACTTTTATGGGAGGGTTTTTTTGTTTTTTTGTTTTTTTTTTTTAACTCTGAGCAGCATGTGTGGAATTATCCCTATCTGGGAAGCAATAAAGAAATAATGCACACAGCACTAGTGGGAAATAATGAAAAGTTTCTCACTTGGCTATTGGGCTGAGAGCTTGTGAAAGTCCCTTCTAAGAGTTTCTCTTTTCTTGGTCTTATCAATACCATTAGATACTAAAATGCTCTACATTACTTTTTATTTCATGTTTTGAATGAAAAACAGCGCATAACTTTGAGAACAGTTTTGAAATGTCACTTCTAGCAA
This sequence comes from Cinclus cinclus, assembly GCF_963662255.1. Lineage (NCBI taxonomy): Eukaryota > Metazoa > Chordata > Aves > Passeriformes > Cinclidae > Cinclus > Cinclus cinclus. The sequence goes on along the minus strand of NC_085068.1, from coordinate 8,030,204 downwards.
AGTTCATTGTGATTCAAAGGCCAGATCAGCATATGTGAGAAGCAGTCAGCAAGTAATAAATCTCAGCATAGCTGTGTGTGTTATCTCAGGGGAGAGGCTGGAGGACGGCAGGAGAAAACAGCCTAATCCCTCAAGTGCTGGCTAGATTTAATTAGGTCCCAGTTGCTTGGGCAACTGGCACCTAGTGAATTTTCCTGTGTAGTATTTTGAAAGTAGCTCTTAAGTCAGCTCCTGATTAGGTTAGTGTTTCAGAAAACACTGCCTGACAGGACATCCTTCTCTCTGCTGCTTGTTCAGCTGCTGGTGCTCACGTGCACTAAATGATGGAAACTTCACAGTCAAGAGTCTTCAAAGCTGAGCTTTTACAAGGAAAACTTCAGTGCATCAGATCCCTAATAAATCATGTAATTTGTTTTGCTGTCTTTGGTTGCTGAGGGATCACAGGTTTTCATTTGAAAGAACAAGGAGATAGGGTAACCCCAGTTTGTTATTGTGGGAATAAAGAAGGGAATAAAGACTTTCCTTGGTCAGAGATGGATCAAACACTGCTCTGAGCAGTTTATGGTGCTCTGCTCAGTCTGCTGTCTCGTCCACTATAGAGTACAGGTTGTTTTATTAAACATTTAGTGTTGTTTCAGAGCTGCTAGTGGTGTCTAACCTTAAAGCTTCACCTTGAAAATAGAGTCAGGAGTTTCATATTGTCTCATTTCAGGAAGATAACCTCCATTTGGAACGTGGTGTCAATATGAGACATGGCTTGTGTGATCTTCATTTGCATGCCGTGGAGTATTATGAAAGCTGGGAAGGTTTGAAGGTTTTCCTTTTTTTTTTTTTTTTCCCTTTTCTTTTCTTTTCTTTTCAATTTTATTTCACGTGTTCAAGGCCACAAACCCAGACTGCTGCCACAGCACCTCTGCCATGTCCTGGATTCTGCTGGTGGCAAGTGATGAGGTGTGGTGGTACCTCAGCCTGAACGAGGCCACCACATTTCATGTGTAGCTTAGTGGTTATTTGCACTGGTTATTCTGTGCTTAATGGCTTAAGGTCTTACTCTGCAGCCTTGTTCTCAGCAGCTTACAAGCTCAGCCCCAAACACAGGATCCAGCTCGTGCTGCCACAGCAGATCCTGCCTGAGTCACACTCGAGTTGAGAGCCCTGCCAGTAGAAATGATATTAATGTCTGCAGCGTGACCACAGCCACAAGTTATTTCATGCAGTGTTATGTATTTCCTCTTGGTGCAGATTAGAAGCAGATTAATCACTTGGAGTATTTCTTAATGTTTTTCTTTCTCCTCTTCTAATGGAAGATGGGGCTGGTGGTGAAGCCCCTTTCAGATGGGCTCTCAGCAGTGGGCAGCTGGGCACTGATGGGGTCACTCCTGTAGCACAGAGGTTGCTGTTTGAACATCATTTTATAGAATTGAAACACCCAATGTGTGAGCCCTGAGAGCTGGTCCTTTTTTTAAAAACAGTGCTTAAAATCTTCTCAGGAGCTCAGTTGGTTGGTGCCCAGGAGCAATGACCTGGCTGCAAAGAAGGTGAATTTGCCAGTTGTCTCTGAAACTTCTTTTTATTTCGAAGGAACCTCTGTGACTTCCAGAAAAGTGAACCAGACTTAAGGGGAAAACCTGTGAAAGTCTGTGCAGTGAGAAGCCATTGGATGGCCTTGGGGCAGTGGGAAATGTGGAAATGTGGGGTTTGGGAGCTGGGCAGCGTGGGGGCTCTTTGGGAACCTCACCTCGGGCACTGGGATGGGTGAGAGACTCCGAGATGCAGTTCTGGGGTGAAAATATGTTAGAAGTCAAAGGCTGACATTGACAGCTTTGGTTTCTCTCACTTAAGGTCATGCAAGAGCTCATATGATCCCTTGAAACACAGACCCTCTTCACAAATCCCTTTTAAGACGTGTTTGGAGCCCTTCACCCGCAGGGATAAGGAGCCCTCGTGTAGCAGACAAACTTATTTTTACTCGGCACTCCTTTGTCTCACAACTTCGTGCTTATTCCTCCTTGCACAGGATTGTGTCTGTTTGCTTTTCAAATCATTTTCCTGCTGCCTCGTGGCAGAACCTGCTCGAGATTAAAGATCAAAGGTCAGCCTCGCACCAGCGAGGTTTTAGTGCTTTAAATCCCGGGTATTTATGAGTGTTTTCTGGGAGTGCAATAAAGGAAGCGAGGTGTAATTGAATCCATCTCAGTTGTTCGGCGTTCTGGGCTGGTGAGGAATGGGCTGCAGCCAGGCTCTGATGTGAGCCAGGGCTCAAGCCTGCATTTCACACATGAATAAGCACACTTAATCTCCTGATTACAGCAGCTTGCAGGGAAGGAAACTCTGACGTCTGCTCTGTCATTAACCGAAATAAGCCGCTCCTCAGAGAAAATGAGACCAATGGCTGAAATTAAAGGCAGTTTCTCCAGACAGAAATATCATCTGTCTTCATGCTTATGCATAAAGTGTTTTAAAACAGTGGACAAGGAAAAATGTCCTCTTAATGTCTCTTGCTCATCCTGATAACCTTGTACCATCCTCCACCCTTTGAAGGAGCAGGATTTCTTTGTTTCCACTGTTAGGGAATTCTGTGGAGCGCTTAAGTGGCGAAGCTTTAGTTTGTCTTCCAGATAGTCTCTAAATCTCAGGATGCTGCTTTCTTTAGAGAGAAATTGCTTTAATTATGGGCACGTTTCCCTGGGAGTGTCTGGTCAGGAGCTCGTGGTGGGAGCCCACCCTGCAGTTACTGTTCCCTTCTGAGAAGCTCGGATGCACAACTGTGTCTGGAGTTAAATAAAACAGCTCATGTGGCTGAAGACCAGAGGTTTTGCCTTTCCTGCTCAGAGGGGTTTTCCAAAAATAACCTGATCTAGTTCTTTTTTTGGGTGATTTAAATAACTATAGTTTGAAGCTTTCTGGAGGATGAAAGGATTGCGAGGGGACAGCTGAGTGTTCAGCCATTTAAAAATGAAACATGCAGTGGAGAAAAGCTCAGCTAAAAACATGCAGGGAGGGACAGTTTGGTAGATATTTGTAGACGTGTCCCGGAGATGAAGGCACCAAAATAAAATTTAGAATGGGAGCTGGAATTAGTTGAGAGGAGAGTTGGAGTTGCACCTGCAAAGCAGCAGTGGGCTAGTTCTATAAACACACACAAATGAATGTGGTCAGTATTGTGCAGAGTTCATTTTTGTCTTGAAATAAGTGACTTAGAGGCAGCAAAGGGTGTGATGTACTGGTGACTTTGATACAGGCATCCCATAAAACCTGGGCTGTTGTAAGAGGGACACGTGGTTCTGTTCCATACTTTCCTGTTGCCATTAGCTTGGCTGTTATTGTGTGTCAGGAATTTCTCTTTATGCTTTGATTTCTTTGTTGGTATTTCCCAGATCTGAATTTGAAGCACTTTGGAATGTTCTTATTTCACCTATTTTAGTAACAATACTACAGACTTCTCTTTTTTTTGCCACAGACTTGCCTGTCAGGAAATCCAATGCATGCTTTCAGGGTTTACCCTTGTTGCTTCTCAAAGTCTGTCTATCTGTTCAAAATAAACTGCTGTGCATAACAACGAGTTTTTGTTCAACTTTTTATTTTCTTTTCTGTTTTAAATGTTGTTAAGCAACCTCATAATGCAGATGTTTTCATGGCTCCAAATGACTTCAGGTTCCCCAGATAATTGTTCTTGTTTTAACAGCAGCTTCTGCAGGTCCTGTGGGCCTGTTCTCCCCTAACAGGGGAGTTATCCTACATTATAGGAGGGAGTTATCTTACATTATATGGTCATTTTTTAAAGTTCTAGTTTTTAATGGTGTGATGGGATGGCTGCTCTACATTACTCAGCCCTGTATTGTGGTAATCATTTACATTAAGCCTGAATGACTACAGAGAAGGGTAAATACACAGCTTCATATTTATTGTCTGTTTGCTCCCATGTGTTATGACTATAGAGGCCATTAAAGCAGCTTCTGAAATGACAAGAGGAGCTCTGAGCAGGCACTTAATGGCACGGATCAGTGCAGTGGGATCTGGAGGGCTGTGCTCACTCCTGGCTCTGCAGCTTGGCTGCTCCCTGCATCTGAGCTCCCCTCCAGAGCACCCTGGAGCTCCTCGGGGAGTGGGATGGGGGGAAAGGGATTTGGGAGAGGCTGCTCTCAGTGTTGTGTGTGTCACAGCCAGGGCTGAACAGCTCAGCTGGTGACCAGAGCAGCAGCCCTGGGTCACATCCTTCCTCCCTCACCAAGCTCTAATAGAATAGAAGGCATAGCTCATTTATCTGCCAATTTTGGCACTGCAGACACTTTCTAAGGCTGTATTGATTCCATGTTGCTGCTCTTGAACCAGTGTGGAGAGACTGTGGCTTATTTTGGATGACATTATTTTACAGGAGCCTGTGTGTAAAACTGTCTAAAAGCAGGTGCTGTGGATGTGGTGCATAAATTGCCCATCCATTTTTGGGGGAGGTAGGAGCTGATACCTTCACTCCAGATCTCATCCTCAGCCCTTCAAAGTGCTCTGTGGTGAAAGCTGACTCTTGCAGAATTTCTCACTCAGTCCTTCCTGAATTTCTGACCTGGCACAAATAGAATGTTGTTCTACTTGTCCTCCCTATGCCCATTAGAATAACACAAAGGGAAATTTTACTTTGTCTGGCCAATCCTTAAAAATCCTCACGATTGCCTGGTATTTCCCTGGCAATTTCCTCTTGAAAATGGGACTGAAGACATGCCAAATAACCTGTCACTTCTCTCCATAAATGCAGGGATGTTTTTGCTGCATGACATCTTGCTTTTCTGCTCTTCCCCTGTTCCTTTGAGTAGTGTAGCATCAGGGTTGTGTTGAAGAGAGGGACTTACGATTTTTTCTGAGCTGTCAGCCTGCATATCTGGTGTGTCACCCAGCTCCTCGACCCGGATTTCGGAGCAATGCCACCAATCCCCAGGCAGGGCTGTGTGAGTGTGGCTGGAATGTGCAGGGCACTGCCCGCCTGGGAGCTGAGGTCTGGCTCAGAAATGTGAGATCTCCTGTTTGCTTTGCTCAGGTCAAGTTGGGTAAACAGCAGAGGGGAAGGAAAGGTCACTGCCTGTCATGGGAAACACCTGGAATTGTGTGCCTGGACTGGAGTGGCAGTGACCTCCCAGCTGGGAGGGGCTGATGGAGCCAGGGCTGCCTCTTGTCCCTGCCCTGGATCTGCTGGGGCTGGTGGGCACAGAGCAGTTCAGAGTGAACAAACACGCTTTAATTGCGTGGACTTCAGGGCTGACAGGGGCTGTGGGCTGTAAAAATGGAACTCGTGGTGAGCAGCGCTGGCCACAGCGTTCCAGGGCTGTGTTTGTGTTATAAACTCCAAACCAGGGGAGGAGATAAGGGAGACAACTGATAAGAGGCACATAAATCACTCGAGAGACTCCTAAGAGCTTTTTAAGACTTTAAGCAAATCTGCTTCCCAGGAGGGTGCCAGACTTTACCCCTGAGCTTTCCAGAATAGGCAGTGGGACCCCTTGAACACCCACTGGGTAGCAGCAGGATTGGCACAGAACGGAGGAGGAAAATGAACATTTTTACTGACTGGGGCATTAACGGTATGGGGAGAAAGTTCTGTGTGTGTCTGTGTACTGCTGGCAGGCAGAGATCTGTGTTTTGGCTCTGTGCGTGGTGGTTGGTTGGAAAATTCTCTAGGTAAACGCAGCAGGATCTGGATTTTCAAAGCTGGGGCAAATGTCTTTGGTAAAACCTCACCCAACAGTGACAGACTGCCCAAGAGTAGTGGGGTAAAACTCTTGCTGTGTTCCCTTTTCATTTTTTCTTGCGTTTCTCCCCTTTTATTTTCTTTCTCCTGCCCTCCTGTGCTGGTGTCTCTGAATTTGCCCTCAGTCTGCAGCTGCTGGATGTGCAGGTGTCAGGAGCACAGTGCCTGGCAGTTTGAGATGATGAATGGACCCTGGGAGCAGGGAATATTCTGAGGGACATCCTGCACAAGCTCTTAATAATCTTGGTCCCTCTGAATATCTGCGGCTCATATTTTCCATGGCAAACAGGCGATAGGGAAAGAATGTGGGAGAAAGTTGATAACAGATGTTCCCAGTCTTTCCTGAAGGCTGGAGGTTAAAGGTGTGTGGCTCTCCTGCAGTTAATGAGCTTTATCAGGGGGCTGGGATCAGTGTGGGCTGTGTGGAAATTCCTCTGCTCCAAGCAGGGTGTGAGGGTCTGAGCCACAGCTCCTGGATTCCTGGAGTTCAGATCTTCTCTCTCTGGCAGCTGGGATTCCCTTCCCTTCCCTTCCCTTCCCTTCCCTTCCCTTCCCTTCCCTTCCCTTCCCTTCCCTTCCCTTCCCTTCCCTTCCCTTCCCTTCCCTTCCCTTCCCTTCCCTCCCCTTCCCTCCCCTCCCCTCCCCTCCCCTCCCCTCCCCTCCCCTCCCCTCCTATTGGGGTTATTTTTCACAAATGATGTTGAACCTTTTCTTAAAGCAGTTCTTAAAACCTTATAAATACACAGGGAAACCTTTATGGGCTGTTTTCTCTGTTACCTTTTTTATTTTTTTTTTTTTATCCCTTGCACTTAAACGGAGTTAAAATTCTTCCTTGACATCAAAATTAGAAAAGCTCTGTGGCAGGAACTCTAGCAGTGGCAGCACATAGTTCCTTTAATCTGGCATTTGCTAAAAACGGTGCCTTTTTATCTGGCAATATGAGACTAAAAGCTTACAGAAGAATGGTCCTGTTGTATTTATTAGACTGGTAACACATGACCAAACAAATCTTGTTAACATATTTATCTGTCCAGCTTAAATAAGAAAAAGGAGCTCTTCTCCATATTTTTAGTTGCCCTGCATTCTCAGATGCCTCCCTGCTACAGTCTTGAAGCAATTCTGGTGGACTTGCTTTCACATTATTTTTATAACCTGACTCTTTAATTCTGGTTAAGAGGTTTAAGTACTTAATGTGCAGAGTGGTGCAGTATGTGCCTTTTGGTCTGACAGGGGTTTCCAGGTGTACAGACAGAAAAACTCTGGAGCAAGTAACTTGTGGGAGTAGCAATAGCCTCTTCTCCAGGCTGGGACTGGAGTGTGAGAAGGGTTTTGTGGCTCTAAAAAAGGTTGAAACTTTAATTTGAACTAGATTTAAAATTCTGGGGGGAAGGGGGGAACGGAACCGGGTGAATATGGGGTAATGATCAGTTGAAAATAATGATTATGAACTTCTGCACTTCAGATGATCAGATGAAGTTAAAGGTTAAATTGTGCCCTGCTGGATTTTTCCAACATCCTGGTGGGAGATTTTAATTTCCTCATCACTGGAGACCTGAGCATTTTAACAGGAATATCAGCCTTTGAATATGATGGGAAGTTGTCAGTATCTGCATTTCCTGCTACAAAGCAGAGAATAGGAGACTTTAGTGCAAACACATTTTTGGCTCATGTTTGATCTCTAAACAATTTAAGATAAAAAAGACCTTGCAAGTCTGATAGCAGAATGGGTGGAGATAAAGAGAGTTATCCCAGAGTCCATGTAGTAAACTTACTTGGAGAAATGGCCATATCCTGGGGCTGGAGTGAACAAATAACGACAGAAAGGTCTTAGAGTGTGACTGCAGTGAAGTTAATGTTTCTCCTCCTCCCCCTTTTCTGGTTTTTCAACTTGCATTGAACAAATAATGGACGGGAGCTATTCTCCCACTCCTTTTTATGGCACACTGAGCTATTGTGAAGTGACTGTTCCCCTTTTAGCTTGCAGGGCTTCTTGCTGGGATGAATTCCCTGTGCAGGGAGCAGTGGTGGTGCTGTGCTGCTGATCCCTGAGTGGCTTTGCTGGAGCAGAATGACAGAAGGAGCTGCTTTGGTGGGGTTTGGTGCAGGGAGAATGAACAACTGCCAGGGAAAAGTGATGGGAAGCCAGAAAAACTTGCCAAAACCCTGTGCAGATGTTCAGGGTGTTTGCCTGTGCTGCAAACATCTGGGTTTGACATGAAGTGTTGGCCCAGTTCACTTCAGGGGGCAGAGTAAAAGGCTCCCAATGCTTTTGTACTTTCTGTGTGGTGTTTTTTGGGCCCCATGTTCATTGCTAATTGCACAGAGAGTGGCACAAGTGCTGAGCCCACTCAGCAGCTGCAAGTGGTGAGTGATGTTGAGTCAGCAGATGAGTTTTCACAGTGCTCACATTTTGGTAAAGAGTGATCAGGCAGCACGTGGAGTTTGGAGCAGCTTCCTGTTCCTTGGTGGGTGAAGAAAGAATATGTGAGATGTGGGGTTTTTTCCCCTGCTGCAGCTACTCTGAAAGTTATGGAGCTGCTTTATTCTTAAGCAGAAGTAGTCAGTGCTTCATGGTGGTTTTGGGTTAATCCTGCAAAATCTTTGAAGTTGAGTATTTGGAGCGAAATAGTCTTGGAAATGTGATATATTTACATAAGAAAGCAATGGCTGCGAAAATTATTTTTTATGGGATCACCCTGTAATGGGAGCTGGGAGGAAAGTGGCCATTTGAGTGGAAATTTCACAGATGAACAGACTGAGCAAAGTGTGGCACACACTGATTCTTGCACAGCCCTCCAGTAAATGAAATAATCTGAACATGGTGTTTGTTTATTCAATGTTAGTCCTCTATGCAGAACTCCGTTGTGCAAAGGAAATAAACCCAGGAAAAAAAATTTCCCCATGATAATTGGACTTGTAATAAAACCACTGAAGTACTTTGTTTGAATGTAATCTGAGGGACCTGTGAGGATTTAACCCTGCAGCTCTGGGCAGTTCTGGGAAGGGCTGCAGTGCTGGTCCCTGGCTGCTGGTGGCCACAACTGGGTCCAGCAGGGTCCCAGCACTCAGAGTCACCCTTGGGTGTGGGGGAGCTCCTGGCAGGATGGGGATGGCAGAGCAGGGCCAGGGGAGCTGGTTTGGGCTGGGACTTTGTGTTATCCACCCAGAGGTCACTGGGTTTGCTGTGGTGTCAGCCTCAGGACAGGTTCTGTGGGTGTAAAGGGGTTCACTTGAAATTCACTTTCAAATTCAAGTTTAGCAAGGAGCAGCCTGCACTGGAATCGTGGCTTTCTCAGAATTGTTTGCACAGCTCTGGCTTCCTGAGACTTAGACAATATGAGGTAGAGCTCTGAGTGTTTTAGATGCATTATCTCTCAGTTATTAATCAACTTCTTTATTTGTCATTATGACAGGAACTTTAAAGTAATTTTGCCTTCAAGTTTGGAGGTGTGCAGTGGTTGGCACCCTCTTAGCTTTTCATCCTGAGGCTTCAAGGAGAAGCCCTGGAGCTGGCAGGTTTCAAACATGCTGTGTCTTTTGCTACCCATCCTCAATAATGAAATGGTGACTGATGGGGATTTTTTTTAATTGGAAACGATTTTAAAAAAAATGGACATTTTGCACTCGCCAGGCAAAGGAAGGTGCCTGTGCTGCAGTTGTGCCAGGAGAGGGGTGTGATCCTTTCACTGAAGGGAGCTTTGTATGAACAGCAGTAGAAAAAACCCCAAGCTTGGCTGCCGGGGAATTCCCTCACCTCTGGAAATTTCAGATATTTCTTTCAGAATCCCTGCAGGTGTTGCTCTCACCCTTGCCTGGCAGCTGGCAGGTTCATTGTGGTGCTCTGCACTGCACTTCCATCACATCCCCTGGGAGTTCTCAGAGCCATGGCAGCTGCTGCCAGGGCAGAGCAAACAGCATCATTTCCTCCTGATGGCTTCACTCAGGAGATGCCTGAGAGACCCCAGGCACTGCCTCAACTGCAGCAGCAAAAGCAATTTAATTTGTCTGTCTTGCTGCTGCCAGGAGCAGGGATGTTAGGGCTGAGGTTCCTGTAGGACTGAAGGAATTTCCAGTGCACAGCATCAGGGACTCCTCAGCTGACTTCTCAAAAATCAAACCAGCTTTTTTCCTTCTCTGATGTGGTTTCAAAAGCTTAATGCATGAACAATCAATGCTCTCAGGTCCCTGCCTTTCAGACATTCTCCACCGTGGGTTAATTCTGACTTGCAGCACGTAGGAGCTTCCTGGAAATTTAGGAATTGGATATGGGCAGATTCAGCATTATTGGTGAATTAGGGAAAAAGAAAAAGAAGATAAATTATCTTTGTGAGTTGAATGCCTCCTTTTTGAAATATCCTCCTTTCATGAAAGGTCCTGTTTTTTTATATGGAAAAGCAGATTTCATTAGCCCAGTTTTAACTACTGTGCTTTGGTTTGGTTTCAATTAATTAATTCCTGTAATCTGTGGATTACAGGTTAGCTCTATTTTTGGAAAAGCAGGGTAGGGACAGGACTTGCTAACAGATTGCCCTGAAGTGGCAGATGGCATCTCTTACCCTGTACCAGCTTTGTAGGGCACTGTTTGTGAGTGTTGGTGAGATGTAAAACAGTACAGCCCTCTGCTGAACTCCCTCATTTGCTTCCAGATAAAAGCTGGAGACTCTTCCTCTTTGCACTTGTCCTTTCTTAAATGTTTTATGGGTTCTGTTTTTTTGCACTGGCATGCTCCCTGTTAGCTCCAGGTATAAAGCAATATCTGCTCTCAGTGAGCTCTGCCCATCCAAGAAGTTATTACACGTCTGCAGTGGACTGAAGAATTTTTTTTTAAGGGGTTGAGGGATCTTTTTTGAGGATGGAGGTAGCTTCAAACATTTCCAGACACTGAAGTTACCATTTCTATAGAAGTCTTCAAAAGGCTGCTTTGTATTTTGCTGTTTGTGCTTTCCACGCTGAATTGCTTTAGGATGCGGGGGTTTATTCGGTTTTAATTTTTATCTTCAGGAACTGAAATAATTTGGAATACTAACATGGGCTTTTCCCTTCTTTCTCTCCCCTCACCTCTTCAAGAACCTTTTTAAAACGCTGGGGTTGTTGGAGTGGTTGAATTTTTCCTGGCTTTGAGTGAGAAATTCAGAAGACTGAAGCCCAGGCTCACTGTCTACCTTTCACGGAGGCCCAGCCGTGAGAGGACAGAAGAAGGCACGTGGCGAATCATGACAGCAGACAAGGAGAAAGACAAAGACAAAGAGAAGGACAGGGACAGGGACCGGGACAAGGAGCGGGACAAGAGGGACAAGGCCAGGGAGAGCGAGAACTCGCGGCCCCGGCGCAGCTGCACCTTGGAAGGAGGTGCCAAGAACTACGCGGAGAGCGAGCACAGCGAGGACGAGGACAACGACAACAACAGTGCCACCACCGAGGAGTCCACCAAGAAGAGCAAGAAGAAACCCCCCAAGAAGAAATCCCGCTACGAGAGAACGGACAACGGCGAGATAACGTCCTTCATCACCGAGGATGATGTCGTGTACAGGCCTGGAGGTGAGGAGCTGTGGGTTATTGGGTGAGGAGCTGTGGGTTATTGGGTGAGGAGCTGTGGGTTATTGGGTGAGGAGCTGTGGGGTTTTTGGGTGAGGAGCTCTGGTTTTGTGTTTCCTCTGGAAGTCCTCGTGCCCCAGAGCTCTGCCAGCACAGTGTGCACCTGGGAGCTGGGGTGGTCCCTGTCCTTCCCCTTGCACACAGATGTGGGTGTGCATGGAACAGCTTCTGGCTCTGCCTCGTGGTGTCTGATTTGGGGGAATGAACTGAGCTCTCCTTTGGAAAGGAGCCACCCTTTGCTTTCTACTGCATTAATTATCTGTGTATCATATAGAATCTCTGTCCCTGGGAGTTTGGGAACTACATTGGATAATGCATTAAATGCTTCACTCCCACTTTGGAGCAAGACCTGCTCTGAGCTGGGAGGATATGGAGACATCTTCAGCTTTTCTGGGAATCTCTGCTGTGTGGAGCTCTGTTCCTGTGCTCTGTGAAATATAACCCAGATGTCTGAGGATCTCAGAGCTGCTGTTCCACTGATTTCACCCTTCACCAATGGCTGTGGCTGTGCCCAGCTGTTGGGCAGAGCAGTGCTGGAATCAGGGGGGTTCTGGGGACAGCAGTGTGCTCTGCATGTCTTGGGTGTGCCTCTTAATTACTGCCAAGTTCACAGGAAGATTTTAGGGTCTACACGTAGGGTTTCAAGGTCTAACCTGTGCCAGGGAATGTTTTTCTCAAACTGCCTTTGAAATGACATTACCCAGCTCCCATTTTTTGAGTACAGACTTCCCTGTCTGTCTGCACAGTGCTTCAGAAGTGCTGCTTGGAGTTTGTTCCCCCAGAAGCTGTGGCTGTGTTTGGCTGCTCTCAAGGGTCCTGGCAGTTTGCTATTGCTGTGGTGCAGAGCTGCAGTGGCACTGCTGGGGTAGAGCAGAGATGGCTTCAGACTGAGAACAGGCAAGCAGTGAGGTCAGATCCCATCTGCCTTTGCAGGAGCTGCTGCACAGCTCAGCTGCAGCAATTTCCCGAGCTCAGATGGGAATGTTGGAGGTGCTGCATCCAGTTTTAGTGGCTGGGAGTGCTCAGAGTGCTCGTGCTGTGTGTGGGGACACGAGCAGCTGCACGTCCAGGTGGGAGATGCTGCGTTCCATCCTCCTCATCCTTCCATGGGAGCCTTGAGCAGTCTGGTCTTCACTTAGCTCCACCAACATTAGTCAGAACAGCTTCTTTCTTGAAATGCTTCAGCTCCAATTTCCACTCATTTCATCCATCACTGCAAAGGAGCTGTTCTTGCCATGGTGTCAGGGCTCGTGGCTGAGTAATATTTGTTTTTGAGCAGTGGCAACTGGGAGCCTGCGGAAGCGTCGGCTTTGGTGGCAATCTTATTTTCAGTGTCAGAGGATGAAAAATAATTCAGAATCTGTTGAGAACAGCTGTTGTGTGGGCCCAGGAGTACAGTGTGATACACTGGCTTTATTGCAGAAAGAGTTTGCTTAAAATGAAAATGGGAAATCAGTTTGTGGTCTCAATTTTATCTTGTAGAAGGATGGAGCAGTGGCTGTGGCTGGTCTGGAGGAGGTTGTCCAGGGAAAGAGGAGGGAAAGCCACACTATTTGTGATAATAGGGTATTTTCTAACTGTTCAGTAACTTAAACCCCTGCTTATTGAATTTTGCATTTTGTTAATAATAATCAGCCTAAGAAATGTACCCTGGCATTGAAACTTTTCTGTTGTGTTGGCTCTTCGTGCTGTTGTAAAACTCATCTTGGAAACTGCTCAGAGTGATGAGAGCAAACATGGGCTCAGCTCTGGAGGGACCTGGGCACGGCTGAAACCTTAACTGAATATACCAGTTTTAAAATTTGATTTTAAAGGTAATTTCTTATCAGGATCTTGAATACACATCCCAGTGCTGGAGGTGTTCTAAACCAATGTTAGCATCCATTACAGAAGGAGCTCTTCCAGCTCCTTAGGTACAGAGAGATGTAGTTGTGGCTAAGGGTAAAAAGTACATACATTTTAAGAGGGAGTAGAGAGTTTAAATTAAGGAGACACAGCAAGGATTAGAAAGATGAAAAATTAAAGGTGTGTGCAGAAGGGATAGTTGTCTTCAGTTTATATCTTCTGGGCTTTAAGGAAAGGAAATCCTTTCCAATAATTTGACTCTTTCTCCTTAACTGTTCTCATCTGATATGGACGAAAGTTCAAGGTCTGCATTTCTTGGTTAAAATCTCATTCTGTGTTTACCCCATTGCTGTAGAGTACTTAATCCAGCACTTAATTCTGTTTTTTTTCCCTGTGCTAAGATCAGCAGCTGTATTGGAGTAATAGCAAATAAACTGTAAATAAACAGACAATCAGGATCATTGAGTTTTTTCAAGGGAAAGGTTTCACTGTATTGTTACCATGTAAATATTGCTCTTATTAATTTGCATAGATATAATGAATGCGTGCACAGTTTTAAATAATGTATTAAAAAGAATTGAGTAGGGCTTAGACAGCACTATGCAATTAATCTTCTCTACTTTGCTGGAAATCACACAGGCCTATCCTAAAAGCTTGTTGGCCCAGTTCCCCATCTGTCCTCTCAGTTTCCACAACCTCCCTCCCATTTCCTCCCAAACCTAATCTCTGGGGTTTTCCTTCTGGTTTTTTTTTTTTTTTTTCCCCCTTGCAGTTCTCACCTTGCTGTTGTTAGAATGCCTGTTGGAGTAGAATTAATTTTTGTTGCACAGTGTATATTCAAATTTGCTTTAGGCTTCCTTACCATAGGGAGATAACAATGAAAGAGAGTTTTAGTATTAAGACTCAGAGTTATTTTTTTTTCCTCCTCTTAGATTTCAGTTAGATCATTTAATGCTGATTTTCCTTCTATTTCCCATGCAGACTGATCCCTTCCATGCCACTGGCTTTTACCAAAATCCACCTGAGGAAGGGCTATTACTGACTTAAAGCCATGGAATTGGTGCTGAGGATATTGGTGCTGCTGTGCTGGTACCTGGAGTGCTGGGTGAAAGTCTGAGTTGGTTTGAACAGGTGACTGTCACCTGCAGATGGGGACAATGTTGTTTGCTTTGCCTACATAGAAACATTTGAAAGGATCTGCAGGAATTAAAAGGATTGATGAGGATCTGTTCCTGCAGTGACATCAGTGGCTGCACAAAGAGCCCATCAGCAGGAGGTGAGGCAGGGTGAAATGCTGTGAATCAGTCCTCTAGGAGAGTCTGTGTGCTCTGGGGTTCCATGGGGAGAGAGCAGTTTGTCACAGCATGGAGCAAAGTGAGGTTCTTCATTCTGCACTTGGATCTCTTCTGGTTTAGAGCCTGTGGCCAGTGTTCAAACGAGCCCTGGAGAAGCTGGGGAGCAGATCCCAGGGTGCAGGGACTGACATGTGGGACTGCAGGAGCTGAGAAAAGTGGCCGTGCTAGAATTCAAAATAAAAATACACGTAATACAAACAGGAATTTTTTCTATTAGCTTTGAAGTTCTGGCAAGTATATTTTTGTGCTGCTGAAGCTGGAAGCAGGAAAGTTAATTATTTTCTGGAAGGTTTTTATTTTAATTTGTTGCTTGAGCAGAAGGAAGAAATGCAAGGAAAGGATTCTTTCAGCTGTACATTTTAATTTTAGCAGGTCTTTGGCCAGACTTTGTTCTGTGCAGGCTGTGTGGGGTGACCAAGTTTGTGATGTGTATTTTTTGCACGTGTGGTCTTCTCTTCCCTCGGAAGCTCCATAGTTGATATGAGCACGTGTTCTAGAGCAGTGCAGTCTGTATTTTCCTCTTCTTTTGAAAGTCTGTTGCCATTGTGATAGGAGATTGTTGAAACAATCCAGTAACAGGCTTTCAGCTGCTGTAAATAGAAGGAACCTTAGGAGCTGTGCTGCTTCATGTGGTTGTGACAGTCCCCTTGTTTTTCACACTTCCACCACTGTTTTCAACTTTTTCTGCATATGTGAATAGTGGTGAGGAAAACTAAGCAAAAATATTATCTTCAAAACTTTTGTTTGAATGGAAACAAATGCATCATCTGCCCATTCTTTCTTTAGTAATGAAAAGAGGAAGGGAAAACATTGGAGAAAAGGCCTGGGTTAGTAGGTGAGTCTTAAAGCATGTCAGGAGAGTTAACAAAATGCATGAGAACATGACAGGAGGGTTTTCTTTGAGGCTGGTTGAAGAGGGCAGGGACAGCCTGTTCCAGCCTGCAGCTGCTTCTGGGGACATCCCAGGGCTGGAATTCCTGACTGGCCATTGGGAGAGGGCTGGATTTTAGAGATCAGCTGAGCAGGTGAATAATTCTGAGCGTGGAAAATAATCAAGGCGGCACAAGAGCCCAGATCAGCTCCTGCTGCACAGAGGGAATTTTTGTCCCTGCTGTCAATACAAATGGTGAGCAGGAGCCAGACTGGACAGAAAAAGCCATTTACTGAGTTCCCATTTCCTTCTAGCAGGGAAGGCACTGCTGTGTCCAGGGCAGCTGCTGGGGCTGGCAGATGGAGCCTTAAGTGCAGATCAGGGTTGAGCTGGCAAATGGATTCCTCTGGCTTTGTTTGGCTCTGGATAAATCTCAGAGAGCAGCTCAGAGGGGCTGGGGGTGCCCAGGGCTGGGTGTGTGGCTCTGGGGATGTGCATTCACCATTAGTTTTCCATCCTGACCTCATCATTAGACATGGAAATGAAAGATAAAGGTGTCCCACCAGTGCTGGAACAAAATAAATACGTTTCTGCTGTAAGCTCAGCTTCACAGCTGCTGCCCTGATCTGTTCTCTAGGAAAGGCTTCTCAGAGCTATTTGCAAATAGGAAAAAGCTTTTCCTTTCAGGAGGTACATTGATTGTGAAACATGAAGGTAATTTTCCAGTGGGTGTTTGCAGCTCTCGGGCTGGCAGGCAGGAGTGAGGCTCAGGGTTTGCATCCCCACAGGTTCTGGGGCTGCACTGCTGGAAGCAGCATCCTGAAAATGCTCCTCTCTCAAGTGACACATTTAATTTTCCTCCTCTGGACATGTCTGTTCAGGGCTGCACCTACAGCTGATGGAATGGGCTGCTGCTGTGTCTGATCAGGGACATGAAGTGATGGCTCAGGTAGCAGGGAAATGGGAATGGCTGTAATTTTTCTACTTGGGGATACACAAATAAAGCCCATCCATATGTTGATGAGGTATTGTGCTGTGTTACATTTTAATTGTCAGAAGGACAGCAAAGGGAGAGGAGTTAAGGAGCCACTTGGTGTTTGTGATGGGCTTGGGAGTAGCAGACTTTTCCAAGCTCTCTTGGTGTGCCTGAAGCTGTTCAAAATAAATAAGTGAGGTCATGTTGTGTGTTTTTGGTGCTGTTTGTCCTTTGTGTCTCGCACATTGTCCATGAAGAGCTTTGGGAGGCAGGTGGCTCTGTGGCATTGGTGAAATATCACTGAGAAGCACCAGGGACAAGTGTGGCACCTCCAGCAGAAGATTTCTGTGGCCTGGAAGAGCCAGAAAAAGCCTGTTAAGAATGGCACGTGTGCAGCAAAGCTTATCTGGTGCTGGAGGAGGAGTTTCAGACTAACTGGTTATTTAATTAATTTATTTTATCAGCCTGGATTCTTGTTCCCACCCCTTCTCCTTTTTCATGTGTTTAATTGAAAAAAACAGGGGGAGCCCCTGGCATGAGGTGGGGGCTGAGCAGCCACGGTGTCTTCGATTGCAGTGTGGCATTTTTGGTGACACAGCTTCATGTAAAAACCTGTTTGCTTTGTACCAGATCTGTTAAACCAAGGATGTGTGAATGCTCCTTACAAGGAGAGCTGTGCAGTGTTGTGGACATGCTTGAAAAGTGCAGGAAAATAATTGGTGTGGGAAATGATGTAGCTGGGGGCCTGAGCTGCAGAACAGTTGCTTTTATGAAATTGGGAACTGCAGAGTACAATTAGCTGTCATTAATTTTGTTGAATAGAAATATGTTCCATTTATTGTACAATCAGGAGCCAGGCTTGAATGGGTTTAAATAGATGAAATCTAAATTATACTGACAGTCCATTAAACAGCAGCAAAACCCCTTAAAGAAAATGGATTCACTATGATACCAGTTTATAATAAAATCATTTGCCAAATAAGAACTATAGTCCAGGCACTGGGAATACTCCTGTGAGCTTCAAATGAACACAGTAAATTGGTTGAACCATTTATTGCAGAGCAGGGCTCGAGCTCGTCGTTCCCTGACAAGGAGCCAGCAGCGTTGCTTGAAATCTGCTCAGCAGGAAGTGACACTAAAAGATCAGACTGGCAATTTGTTTGTTGTCAGCCATATGGGGGAAGAGAGGCAAGTGCTCAGCTCCCTACCTGTCAGTGGGAATTCTGCTGGAGTCCAGAGCACGTGTTTGGCATTCCCAGGGCCCTGCTCGCTGTGTCCCCGTGTCTGTCACGGAGCCGCGGTGCCAAAGGGATCGCTGCTGCTGCTGCAGGTTTGTCTCCTGGTTTGCAGTTTGTCTCCAACTCAAAGGTTGCTGACCTTTGTCTGGCAATTTTCCTGCGCTTGGAATGCAGGCAAGTTCGGATTTCAGCCTTCGGGACTCCCTGAGTGCTGCGAGCCTTGGTGCTGATGTTTGGAAGGTCCCCCTTGCTCAGCAGTGGTGTTGTGGCTGCTGTACCCTGCTCCCAGTCCCACCTCGCTGCTCTGGGGGTGCTGGGGGGTGCTGCCCTTTGACCTGCAGCCCCCGAGCCACTGGCAGCATCCCGGGCTTCCCGCTGGCTCTGGCTCAGGGCAGTTTCTGCACAAGGATCCAGGATTGCCTGCTCTGGCTTCCTCAGGGCTGGCACAAGGCACTGGCACCACCGAGCCTTTTAATTCCAGGCGCCAGGGTGGAGGGATGGAAATATTCCTTAATTCAGGAGCGTAAATATCCTTCAATTGCTGCTCCCACGGCTTGAGGTCAGGGTTTATACGTGTCTGTACACATGTGCAGGGTGAGCTTGTGCCTGGTGCAGCCTGATGGGGAGGGATTGTGGATAATTCCTTGACAAAGGCTTTCAAGGAATATCTTCCCTGTGGAAGTGTGCTGCTGTGCTGAGAGCCCACGGCTTTTCCCTTGGATGATGGAAGTGTTGACTCGTTAGGTAAAACATGAAAGGATTCTAGTTGTGAAGATGGTTACTACAAAAACTGGAGCATTTAAGCTGCTAAGGGTTCAGAAAATGGAGCTGGTTGGGGTGTTTTTCCAAGAGAATTTTTCATGTCCATGCATTGAAGCTCTGATTTTAAAAGCAGCTTTTAGTGTGGGAATATTAATGTAACCCTTCAGAACTAGGGCACATCTGGTGAATATCACAAGCCCAAAGGCAGAATGACTCTGTACCATGTGTTGGGGAAATGCTTCATCTCCAGTGGGACATTTTTACATGAAATAGGGAACTGAGCGATGCACTCATGGCTGCAGACAGCCAGGGAATCCACTCAGTGCAGGGGACTCAACATTTCCTTCCTCTGCTTTGCAAAGGTAATGGAAAGCCCTTTTATTTTAATTTTTGTTAATTTTCTTTCCTTTTGGAGCATTGCTGGTTTGTCACTGCTGAACTCTGTGGTTTAACACATCAGATGTTGAACTTAGCCTTGGAAGCTGACACAGGGATGTTACCTGTGGGGGAAGCCAGAGGGGGAATTTGCAGCACACCCATTTCCCCTGTGCTTGCTGCCTTCATCCATGCTCTTATTTCCTGCTAAATGGGGACATGTGAGGATGGCTGTCCTTCAGTCAAAGAAATTCAATTGCACTTGACTGAAGTTGAGTAAGCCTATGCAGAAGCTCTGTGCAAACAGAGCTGAAATTGTTCCAGAAGTGTGTGGTCAGTGGAGAAAAGGGTACAGTGGCACATTCCAGGATGAAGAAGGGGCTATTCTGCAGCTTTCAGTGGTATAAATCTTACCTATACAGATTTGTTGCATATTAGAGAAATGATAATGCAGTTTTCCTTTTCTTGGGTCCGCGTGGGAGCTGTTTGGATTTTTGGTAAATGGAAGGAATTGCTCTTTATGGTGAGTTTTGAGTGGTTGCTGGGAGTGCACCTGTAAATATTCTCCTTTTCTGGGGGGCATCTTTGGAGTTTCTATCATCCACAACATTGCTGTGCACCTGGATAAACTTGTTTTTCTTATCTGCCTGGCCTCCCCTGCTTTGGAGACTTGTAACTGGATGTTATGGTTGTTTGTAGGGCTTGGCAGGCAGCCAGCAGTGCCTCCCTCAAATGCAGCCCAGAGCATTTCTCCATAGGAGATGCCACATCCCCTCACTCTGTGCCAGCCATTTCGCAGGGATGCTCTGTGTTTGTTCTGCCTGCTGCCTGATAAAACTCTGCAAAATGAGGCTTGCACAGGCAAGATACCGAGGGGGGGGGAAAAAAAAAAAAAAAAGATCTTGCAATTTTTGGTGTTGTGTGTGTGTGAAACCTCACAGCTCCCCAGAGAATCCCAGATTTCTCCTGCAGAGGGGTTTCTGGTGGAGCAGGATGGGAATGGATGGTTCAGCTGATGGAGAGGCTGCAGGCTTGTCCAGGTGCATGGAAATCTGGGATAATCAGGGCTGCAGGAGTTCTTGGATGTGCTTCAATCGCTGGAGCTTCCAAATAAATGGGATTGAATTGAACTGTGCTTTGAAACGTGTCTTGGAAAGTTCAGATTTTGGAGGTTTTCTGTAGAAATCCAAAACACATGGAAGATCCCTCCTAGGACAGTGGTGTTTGTCATCTCCCGTGTTTTGAGCAGCAGTTCCTTATCTGGGTGTGAGAGGGGACACCAGGATTGTCCTTTAAATATTTGCTTGGCTTTGGGGCTGGCATCTTTGTGTTTAGCAAGCTGTGTGTGAGTTTGCTGAGTTCCAAGGTCAGGATCATTAATCAGGCACTTCTCTCCCATCCGTGCCATGTTTTCATTCCGAGGGCACTGCTTTTGTTGTAGTTATTGCCAAGACTGTTTTGAATACAGCAGACCTTATGTTACAGCAGCCTTGGAGAGCCCAGTTGTCAAAAGCAAACAAAAAATAATTACTGTGTTTCTGTCTTGTCAAATGTAATTCGAGAAAGTACAGGCCTTCCCTGAGGTAAATCTAATTTAAGTTTACTGGGTTTCATCTATGTTTGGTTGCCTTGGTTTTCTTCACAATTAGAAGAGAAAATATGTTAGTGCTCGGTTCTTAATGGCAAGCTGACCACAAAAAATTTGATTACTTTCCTCTCTTATTTTGGTCTGGTTCATAGGCTGTGACCTGGTCATTGTTGTTAACTCAATCCAGAGTGGTCTTTAAATTCCTTTCTTTTTGTTTTTCTAGCAAAATGTCTATTCAAATCAAAGTTAATTTTTATGCAGTTAATTCCCTTATTTATCATCATAAATAGTTTCTACTTTTAGATCACACTCAGAATAAATTACACGTTATGCAAATGAAATGGTGGTTCTTTCAAAGTTTAAGCTGTATTTGAATTTATCCTTTTCTTAAGTTCTTTCTTGGAGGCACAGAAGTTAATGCCCATTATTCTAAAATCTTGTGTTTTTAAAGATTGCGTTTATATCGAAAGTCGCCGGCCGAACACGCCCTATTTCATCTGCAGCATTCAAGACTTCAAACTGGTAAGGAACATTTTCACATCTCCTCCCTTCCCCTGCCCCAGTCCCCAGAGGGGGGATGTTTCTCAGCCTGGATGCCATCCTGCAGCTCCTTGTGAGTGACTCTTTACCCTGTGGAACGGGAGCTGGTTTTTATTAAACCCCAGCTCTGTCTTTGGTGCAGCCTGAGTTCACTGGGGCAGTTCAAATTGTGATCCCTGTCGTGTTCAGCTGAACAGAAACGTGAACTTTGAGTCCAGTGTTGTCAGGAAACTGTGGCTCAGGAAGTTAAATTTGTCCCGGGAAGATAAATTTGGCTGTGCCTTCTCCAGCACAGCTCTGGGATGAGGACTGGCTTGTGGCAGCCTCTGCATCTCAGCTGACCATGGGCTGAAGGGACACCAGACCAAGGTTTAATCAGGAAAAATAGAAAATAACATTGAAAATCTCATTAGTTCTTCATTCTTTAGCAGTGACATGTCAGGGACCTGAGCAGAGCTGTTTGGCCCTTTCTGTGTGACTCTGCCCTCCTAAAAGGTTCTGCTGTCCCCCCTGGCTGCAGCAGGAGCTGCTGCCTGCTCACAGACAGGGCTCAGGGGCTCCTTTGGGACCTGGCAGAGTTTTGTGAGCAGGAGATTTGGGAACTTCTGGGAATTTGCTACTGCTGCTGTTCATTATTGCTTTATCAAAGTCCTGAGCACATAATAAACTCTCCTTATCAATGTATTGTCTAGAGATATAGATCACCACAGGCTGTTGCTATCAGAATAAACCTTCCTTCCTTCCTTCCTTCCAAGCTTTTCCAGTTATTCTGTGAGCTACAGGAGGGCACGGAGACTTTCTGGGTGCTGATGTCCTGGTGGTGCATGGCACTGGTGGGCTTGTTCCCTCTGTGCTCCCCTTCTTCCTCCCCCTCTTTTTAGGGAGTCACTGGATTTGTAGTTTGCAGTTCTGGCAGTGGGTTCAGCCCCTCCTGCCCACCAGCAGCTGCTTTTGGGTCTGCCTGGAGTTCCAGTGGGATGGTTCTGGGCACTGAGTTCCTGCTGAGTTGCATTAATTGCTCAGGAGATGAACAAAAGCTGAAGCCTCTTGTCAGCTTGGACTGGAGCACACCTTTAGGCTCTCTGCAAGAATGTGGGAAGTGAATTGCAGCTTTAGTACCTTTAGATGTTTTTGAAGTGGTTTCTCTTTACTCGTGTTTTCAGCACGCAAAGGACTTGGCACCAGGGCTGCTGGCAGTTTTGCATAATTTTTGGCATGGAAACAGTGTCTCTGTTCTGTGTTTACTTTCGCCTGCTCAGAGTTCTCAAATTTCTCTGTTAATTTAATTTTTCTTACTGACATAATGCATGAAAGGAACTTGTATAAATGACAAAACCAAAAACCTCTTGATGCTGATTATACCAGCAAAAATAAATCCCCAGTGTGTGTGTGTGGCTGTTGATTTTCCTGTTGGGGGAAAGGGAGGATGAGCAGTGGAAAGGACACTTGATTTCTCTTCTAGTGTGAGATACCAACAGGAAAACAGCCTTGTTTTGCCTTCAGCTAAATATGTCAAGTGAAGCAGGAAAGTTAAAGTCAACAGCTTTGAAATGTCGCCTACTAATTAAATACATTATCATGGTTGTCACAAAATGCAAGTTTTTGGCTGAGTGTGTGAGCCTTACCTTATGCTTCCCCTGGTTCTAGGTGCAGTCTGGGTACAGAAATTGATGGGGGTGTTTTACTGATAAAAACAGAACATAAACTTACATTTAAAAAAAAATGAGAGGGAGTTAAACATAACCCAGCCAATGGTGTGGTCCACTCGTGCATCATCCTGCAGGGTGGGACTAAAGTACCACTGAGTTTCATTCTTCACATAAACTGGGGTTTAATTTGCTGTTTCCACTAAGATCTGAAATCACAATTTATTTTATGTTTCTTGCTGAACTAGAAACTGGTTCTATGAAGTCAGGCAGTTTGTCTGGTTTAGCATTTGGGATCACTCCCAGCCTGATGCAGTCCCACTGCTGCAGAAGCAGGTGTTAAATATCATTTAATAAATAATAAATATCATTTCAGAGCAGCTTTGTACTCCAGTGTCTCAACTTTGTGACTTGGAGAAAGCAGCAGTTGTTTTCCTCTGCCTGCTCCCTGTAGCTCAGCACTTCTGGCAGGTGAAGTGCTGTTCTGTGATGCATGAGTTTATCCTTCCATCACAACTTTCTCTTGACATTAAGATGAATCAATCCTATTAAAAATTGTATGAGAGGAGCAGCTCTTTTCCTTTCCTGAAGAGCAATTGCACTTCAGCAGCAGCCATGAGCTCCTCACTCGTGGGAGGGAGCTTTGCTGGCTGCTGCTGTCTCTGGGAGATGTCTCCTGGGTGAGGCACAGGCTCTGTCTGGGCTGTGCTGGTTGTGTTGAGCTGAGCTGAGCTGAGCAGGA
Source organism: Cinclus cinclus (assembly GCF_963662255.1). NCBI lineage: Eukaryota > Metazoa > Chordata > Aves > Passeriformes > Cinclidae > Cinclus > Cinclus cinclus. The sequence continues at coordinate 8,006,934 of NC_085068.1, read as the reverse complement.
CTGGCAGAGCAGCAGAGGTGGTTCCCAGGCTCCAAGGGCACCTGCAGGAGCACTCTGGGTTTCTTTTCTCAGTCAAAACCCCAAGTGATGCCTTAAGGGAGGCCACGTGAGGTGCTGTTAAATGGTTTGATCAGTCCAGTTGAACTGTGTTGAAAACTGCCATGGATAACATTTTATCCTCTCCTGTTTACCATTCTTGTGGAAAGCTCTTTCCAGCTTCCAGAGATTCATGGAAATACCTCTGTGGAATTGAGAAGTAAAATGATTGATGCCTTAGGGGCACTTCAGTTGTTGTGTCCTTTCTGCTCTGCCTTTGCTGCAGAGGTTCCTGAAGTGCCTTTCCCTGCAGGATCAGTGACATCCCTCGGAATCACTTCCAACAAGCTGCTGATGGTCTGGATGTTTTTGGGGAAGGAGCTAAAGGGCAGCAGCACTGAGGGTGTGACAGGAGCACTGCTCTGCCGTGTGTGTTGAAAAGTGCACTGGCTGTTCCTGCAGCTGGAAAAGCACTTGGGAAAAGCTGAGTTTCAGCCCAGTGAGAGCCCCCCAGAGCTCTGCTGCTGTCCCAGGACCTGCTGGGGAACCTCAGCAGCAGCTGATGGCAAAGAACTGCGAGATGCTGATGGGGAGTGATTCCTCTGCACCCTGTCGTGCTCACACAAGGATCAGTTTTTCCCCCAGCTGCCCACAGAGAAAAGTTGCTTAAATAAAAATGACGTGGCAGTAGAGCAGACGCGTGGTCCAGAGGGAGAAAGATGTGTGGTGCTTGGAGGGAGCATCAGGTTCCTCTGCAGTGCAGTGCTGGGCTGCCTGCCCCGTGCAGCCTGGGCTCTCCCCATCATCCCTGGGTTTGCTCTCCCTGGAAAAGCAGGATACCTTTGCTGGACCTGATCACTGAGGGTTCCTGTTCCTCCCCAGAGCAGCTCTTGGGAAGGAAGGAAGGAAGGAATCAAAGATGTAAAAACACAGAATAATGTTCCAGTAGCTCTCGTGCTGTTTTGTTGCTTGTGATGGTTTGGGTTTTTTTTTTTTTTTTGGAATTTTGCAGAACTTTGAGTTCTCTGGGAATCCCACTGGTTTATTTTTGCTCTCCAGCACTGAAATGTTTGAGTGTTGGCCTTTAAAAGTGCAGCTGCTTCTCCTCATGGAGAAGGACGGGGTGGCAGGTCAGGTGTGAAGGTGTGATATCCATTAATGCTTTTCTTTGTTTGCTTCACCAGCTTGAATTACTGAATTTAAAACATTTTAAAAGTGAAATTGCTGTTGTCTCTCACAAGAGTATGAGATAGTTGTCTGTATTGATAAAAAGGGCACTAGATGATTTTTTTCTTTACTGATTGGGTTATTTTGTGCTGCCTGTGTCCCAGAACGTTTTATTAATCTCTTTTTGGTGCTAATTAATTTTCTTTGGATTAATACTAACCTCTTTCAGGATTCAAGGCCAGATTATTCTTAAGGACTTTGGTTAGGAACAAGCTGTGGTGAAGCAGTGATTAAATCTGAGTTTGCTCTCTTGCCTTGTGTTTTTATTGGTTATCAACTCCTTCTCCTTCGTTGCTGATAATCAATATTAGCTCTCCCTCCTGTGTCAGGGCAGCTGAGCCAGTGCTTTGGTTCAAGTGGTCTCCTGGAAATCTGGATTATGCAAGGTCATGATTAGCTTTAAAGAAACTTTTTAAACCTTGTTTTTCCCTTGGGCTGCACTTCTTTCCCCAGTTTAAGCCTGTGCTACGCAGCATACTTTCAAAATGTTGTTTTTTAAAAAAGGACTCAGCAAAATATAATTGGGAAGCTGGAAGGTGGAGAAAGCCTGTAAAGGGGCAGAGTAATGTGGCTTTAATCCTTTCCTGGCACTGCCTGTTAAACAGCTTTAAGAAGGAGGAAAATGGTGTTTCACAAAGTGGTAAAAGTGGGATCCTTAACATGGGATTCAGGGTTTGCTTATTGTGGGGCTTTTTTTGTTCCAGAACAATCTTACAGCTTGGGGTTTAAATTACCCAGGCAAGTCAATAAATTGGAAGCAGTTAATGCTTTGGTGCATTAAAAAAACATAAGTTTCTCTGATTCTTTTTTTTTTCTGTGAGAAAACATTTGGGTTGTTTACATCAGGAATTGTCTCCTGGATGTCAATCTGCTGCTTTTCCCTTCATTCTGCAATAGCACCAGTGCATTTTTAACAATGCAGTTGTTCCCACAGCAGCCTGCTGCTGTCAGAAATCCACATTTCCTATTCATCAGGAACTTAGGGAAGCATACTTCTCGTTCATTTTAATTTGGCACGAGGCAAACGTTTTAAAAATCTCCAGGCTTGACGAAGTATTCCTTAAATACTCTTTGGTGCTACAAATGCCTTGATCAAAGCACAGCCAGCAGAGCAGGGCTGGCTGAGCCTGCTTTAGTTGGCACAAGAGGGGAAGTGAGCTGGGAATTGTCTCCAGCCCTGCAGTTCTGAACTTCCACAGCTCTGGAAACAGGAGCTGGGAATCAAATGTTGCTTCACCCCCCCTGCCCCCAGTGTTAATTTTTCCTGAATTGATCCATTCTTCACTCATTTCTTGTCCTTCAGCCTGGCTGCTGTTGCTTATCCTGATATTGTGGGCTCTGAGCTGCAGCCTGAGCTCTGCTAAGAATTAATCAAACCTGGCCAAAATCACTTTGATCTCCTGAGTTTCTGGCACAAGAATGGTGTCTGGAATTTCTGGAGGAAATAGCAAAGGATCTGCTCAGCCAGTCCTGCTTATCATTCACACCCCAGAACTTTCTTTGTGCTGCTTCCTTCCACCCCACCACCCCACTGCCCCCCAGAAGGAAAGAAGTCCTTTTTAAAAAAAAAAAAATGAGTTCAAGAGTGCTGTGTTTTGAAAGTGGAAATTCTCACTGAATTGCTTTTCAGATCAGGCCATTTGAAGGAACAGATTTGTATTTTCTTCAGGCTGAGGGTATGGCTTCAGAAATAAAGGATTTTTTATTAAATAGTAGTATTTAATGTGTTTCATTTGTAGTTTACACTGATTGTAATGCAAAGAATTATAAACAGTGGAGTTACCTTTTATCTCTTTGTGGTTAACAAGTCCTAAGATTCTGTCCATTCTCTTTATCTTAATTAAAATGTTCATCTTGATTACTTGTGGCTGATGAAAACACACAATTAAAACTTAGCTAAGTGACTTGTGTGAGAAAACACAGTAAGTGTGCAGAAATTCAGTTCCTGTGTGCACCCAGTGGGTTAAGAGGCATTTTATAACCCCACACCCCCCCCCAGGTATATAAATTAATATATAATTAATCCTCCCTGCTTTAGGGAGAGCTCTGACATGCTGTGATAGGAAATCCAACAGGAATATCCTTGTGAATCCATCAGAATCTCAGCAAAGCTCTCTCTGCAGAGAGCTCAGCCAGGGAAGCTTTGTCCCAGGCTCTTGGGGTGTCCCTGGTGAAGGCTCCTCAGGAGTGGCTGGGAGCAAAAAAGAACCCTGCAGTGTTGGTTACAAGATTGTTTTATCCCAATGGAAGTGTCTCCCTCACCTTAAATAGCCAGCTGTTGGTTTTAAATATATGAAGCAACAGCAGTAATTACATTTCAGATATGAATATATTAATTATGTAGTGCCTCTAAACCCATGCGTATCCAGCTTTGATTAAGGCTCAATTTAAATATCAAAAGTAGTGCAGAGCCATGTCTGTGGGAAGGGGCTTTATCTGCCTGCAGAGATCAGAAGTGGGAGAAGTTGACTGAATTTTGGTGTTTTGGGAGAAAGGCACGAAGCACAAGGTGGGACTTAGCTGAGCTCATGCCAAGGGAGGTTGGGCTGGTTTGGGAATGATCCTGGAGCATCACTGGTGGGTTGTGATGAACCTGCTGGAAGGAAGGAAGGAAGGAAGGAAGGAAAAGGAAAGAAGACACTTGCACAAGGACAGGAGCAGTGGGGCTCTCATCCAAGAAGATGGTTTGCATTTTTCTCCAGGACAACAAGTGGAAGTGAAGGGAGAAGTGGAGCACAGAAGAACAGAAGGCAGTGGGTGAGGAGCTCGTTTGTACAATTCCACTCATTTTTACATTCCTGTGAGCACAGCAGAGCTGCAAACCTGCCCTCTCATCCTGCCTTCAGCCCTTTCCTGGAGCGAATTTCCAGCTTGGATAAATGAGTCCAAATTGCCTTTTGAAGGTTTTCCTGTGTTCCAGAGGGACCCAGAACCCGACCAGCAGATGGATTTCAGCAGCATGTTTGTGCTTTCTCCTATCCCGACTTAATTTGGTGTCACATTTAAAATGCTAATGGCCACACTCTGAATCGGAGCATCAGAGGGAAACTTTACAGCAGAAAAACGCTGAATTTGCCATACAAAAGGAAACGTTGTTAATTGTGGTGCTGTTGCCCTTTGTGCCTCTGTGTTTACTTGATTGAAGCATCTCGAGTGTGGAGCTTTCTCCTTGAAGCCTGATTTGAATGGAGTACACAGCTGGATTGCCCCAGGGCCTTGTAACAATTTATAGTCTGGATGGAAAGGCAGAAGTGCATAAAAAGACAGTTGTGAAATGCTGCTAGTGCCCTGTAATAGAAAATCTGTGTATGATGACCTTGGCTGCATGGGCCTTTGGGATCGCTTTACTCCGATCCAAAGGATTATAAAATGGGAAGCATTGCATCTCACCTGGAATAAAGGAGGGAAAAAATCAAAAGAAATTTGTTTTTCTAAATTGCACCGTTCGTGCTTCCTCTCCTTTGCATTCCTCCTGCATATGGCCTTGCATTTTAGAAAACATGTTAAATTTGTATCTGTTATTCTCTGCACTGTTACAGGAGCTGGGGTTTTTGCATGCAAATATCTGGGTGAGGTTTCTGTAGCCACAAGCATTTATGTATTTAAAAGCCTCATTCTGTTTGCAGATGAATTGATGTTCTGTTCCTGAACTGCAGCTGAATTAATTTGTGGCAAATTTTTCCTGGCCAGTTCTGAGGCAGTGTGACCTTTCCTTTTTGGTGTGGAAAAAATGCTGATTAATGCAGATTTTTTTTTTTTTTTTTTCCCCCGCTTCTCCAGATTTATCGCTCTTTCTGTGGCCAAGAAAAGGCAAAAAAAAAATTTTTCTTCTTCCTCCAAATCACTGCTAAACCTTTTCAGGGTGAGGTTGGACAGAGCTTGGAGCAAGCAGGAGTGGTGGAAGGTCCCTGCCCATGGCAGGGGTGGAGCTGGATGGGCTTTAAGGTCCTGCCAAGCCAAGCCAAGCCAAGCCAAGCCAGGCCAGGCCAGGCCAGGCTGATTCCATGGCTCTGGAAGTGCTGCTCAGTTCTGCCTCAGCACAGCTCAGCTGGCCATTAAAGGACAGAGCAGCCTTGCTAATAAGAGCCAGACGAATGAGGCGTTTGAAGGAGCACTGAATTATTTAAAATAAAAAATTTAGCCTGCAAATGAGATTGGCTTTTATGTCTAATGTGCAGCAGATTGAAGTGCTGCTGTGATTGCAGTGGGGCACGTGTGGGGTGGGAGATGAGGATGAAAATGGGGGTGCAGGGCTTTGGAGGAAGTGGCAGGAGTGATGGAGAATCAGAGGTGACAGTTTAAGGATTGCATGGCAGGGGCTGCTCAGTGATTAAATCCACTGATGCTGTCACTGAGCCGTGAGGCTGCAGATAACATTCTCTCCCTGTGCTGGAAACAAGAATCAATACAAACTCCTTGACAGGGGCTAAATTATTAAATAGAGCCTTCCTTACAATGTTTCATTATCTGGGATTTACCTCAGCTGGTGATTTGTCAGCAGCGCAGGGAGATTTGCTGGGTGTTTTGTATTAAAGTAATTCCAGATGCATATGAATCCATTTTGATAATTCCCCTCCTTTTTACAATTCTTCCCTGTGTATTTTTTTTTTTTTTTTTTTTTGGTTGCTATTACCCAGATGCCACTTTGAATTTTCCCACAGATCCTAAGCTGTGCTGCACAGTGAGGTTTGGGCTTGTCACATCTGTGTAAAAATAAATTCTTTTTGTATGGCAGGCTGTTCTGTAAGTGCTGCTTTCTGGCTGTTAAATTAGCAGGGGATTTGCAGTGTCTCTCAGGTGAGCTTCAGAATTGAGGGAAGAGGCATGAGGCTGCTCTGTGGATTTATGGGTACTGGAGTTTCACTGGACTCGGCTGAAATATAGAGCAACATTCTTTTTATTTTGTTGTACATCTTCTGAAGGGAGGCAGGAGCAGGAGCCATCCATTCTGAGGCAGCTAACACAGCATATTTTGCATTCCCAAGGTGCTCAGGGCTGTGTGTAAATGCTGTGCTCAGACCTGGCTGAGAATCTGTAATTTCATCAGTGCCATTATTTTGTCAATTAATGCAAGTTTAACATTTTTGTGCGATTTTTGGGGTTGTTTTTCTCAGTAGCCTTGACAGTGTAATGCACCAATGCAACTGAATGAATTCCTACAGAGCTGCAGTGTTATGTCACAATTACATCATTTTGAAGAGGCAGAGTGTTCATATTTGGAGGTTTGAAGCAGATGGCAGCATTGTTCAGAGCAAGGATTAAACAGCTGGAAGTTAAGGCTGTATCTGTGTTTTTGAGGGCTGGAATCCAGCTCTGCCTCCATTCCTTCCATATGGCCTGGATCCTTGCAATTGCAATCCAGACCTTACAACTTAGGGGCTACATAAAAAACAAACAAACAAACAAACAAACATACAAAACCACAAAACAAACAAAAAAACCCCGCAGAATAATCCACAGGGGGGTTTTTTTTGTTTGTTTTTTGTTTTTTTTTTTTAATATGATTGCCCTGGTGGGCAATTTTTGTGGCTTGTTGGCACAGGAGTACTGGGGCTGTGGGGGATTATTCCCCCTGGGCTGGCAGGGCTCTGGAGCATCCTCTGCTCCCTGTGCTTTTGATTTGCCCATATTTATAATTTCATCAAGCCCTTTGTCATGGCAGTCTGGTCTTTACCACCTTTAACTGTTTATTTTACCTTTTTCATGTCTTGTTTCCTCCCCCTTTCCTACACCTGTGCTGAGATAACTGAGTGCTAAATAAATCATTGTGTGCCAGCTGGAAAGTATGGAGAAAAAAAAATGTTATCTCTAGCTTTTAGGAAAAAAAAGAAGTATCAAATTTTACATTAGCTGGGTTTTATGTAGCAAGAGAAAATGGAGTTAGAATAAATGTAGCTGTGTCCTCTGGTGTTGAATAGTGAGAGCATCTGTCATGTTTAATAATGCTTCTGACCTTTAGGATTATTGAAGTCGAAATTTTCTCTCTGGTCATTTGGGGGTACTTGAACACTGTCAGATTTCTTGTGGCTCTGCTCAGCTTCCAAAGACACATTGTTATGCTTCGTGAGCTGCTGAAGATAATTCATTAAAGAAATTTGTTTTCCTGCTTTTGGAAGGGTTTCCTTGAGGAATGTGAAATGTCAGTGTGGCCACTGGACTCCAGTGTGTGCCCATCCCTCAGGGATGTGCTTGGAATTGCTCTTTAGGATGGAGGTGATGCTTCTGGTGCTCTTGTGGCAATAAAGGGCCCAGTGCAGGCTTTGGGGGTGTGGGACACCCTAAACCCCCCAGTGCCAGCCTTGCAGGGTGACCTGAGCAGAGCAGGGCTGTCCTGGCAGGTGAGGGGTTGATTCCCTGTGGGGTGAGCCTGAGGTTTGGGACCACGCTGTGCCAGGAGGGGCTGCCCTGTGTAAGGTTAGAAGATGCTGGGAAAGGTCTCCAGCAGGCTGAGAAGGACAGAGGAGCTGGCACAGGGTGGGGAAAAGGTGTGGATGGATGCTCTCTGAACCTGCTCTGTGCTGAGTGGCAGGAAAGGCAGAATCTAATTTTTTTTTTTTTTTTTTTTTTTTTAAATACCTGCTCTGTGCTGAGTGGCAGGAAAGGCAAAATCTTCCCTTTCATTCAGCAGGGACTGATGGAGCCATTTAGGAAAACGCTTCAAGTCAGCTCCACCTTGTGTCTGGCAGAGCTTCAGATGCTCTCAGGCTGTGTTTTGTCCCCTGCAGGACCTGGTGTCACTTCTGGGGTGCTGGTCCCTGCCTGGCATTCCCAGGGATGTGATGGATCTGCATTTTTGACACTGCAGTCACTGCACACTAATCCATGGAGAAATTGGACTTGTAATTTTGATTAAAGTGATTGATTTTTAAAGCAGCCTCAGTTCGTTTTGGGCCATTAGAGGGTATTTGAAAGGAAAATAACTTTTTAATTAAATTAGTAGTGCACAAGCATCCTGCTCTGCTTTCTAAGCAGAACTTCTGGGGTTTTAAAATCCTATTCCCTTCAGTTGTTTGTTGGCACATTTTAAGGTTAAAAGTGATGCAAAATTATTAAAACCAACAAACTTGTGCTGAGCAACTCTTAAATTTCAAACAAAGTTTTTCCTTTGGGGAAACACCCAAGTTATGTTGTGTAAAGCAATTCTTGTCCATCCACCTGCACGTGATATTAATATACCCCATGGAAGGAATGCTGTGTAAACAGCAAAGTGCTTCCCTTTTATTTGTAAAACATCCTTTTTAGACTACAAACACATCTGAAACGTTCAGTTTGTAGAAAGAATCAAATAAGTAAGATAAAAGAATATATATGTTTCACTGCTGTGGAATAGAAAGACATAATTTATGCTCTGTGTCTGCGATTAGTGACCTGAGGCTGTTGAACTTCCTCTTTATGGATTGGGAAAATGCTGTGACAGTTTTCAAGGGAATTGCTCTCTTTGAGTTTAAAAAGATGAAAATGGGTCTGCTAACAAGGACCAGCTTCAGTGTGTGCTTTCATATTCCTCATGTTTAAAAAAAAGAAAAAAAAGGAAAAAAAAAAAAAAAAGCAAAGGCAATTGGGTGCTTTGATATGTGTGAACCCCAGGACCCTGCGAGGCAGAAGCTGCAGAATGTGGAATATCAGACAGGGCTGCAGGGAATCTGCTGGAAGGTGTTCCCTGGGATGCTTTTTTGCAGTGTCTGTGGCTGAGAAGATTGAGAAAAGTGTTTTCCAAGAGGGGAGCTGCCGTTTGCTGCCAGTTTTCCTGTTCCGAGGTGTGGTGGTGTTTCCCATATTGGTATTCCAGGACAGGTCCCAGACCAGGAATTCCCTGTGTCTGTGCTGGGCTCTTGCAGCAGGGTGATGATCTCCAGCCTGGACTGGGATTCAGAGCTCCCCTCCCTCAGCTGGGGCAGATTTGTGAGGAAATACCCAAAAATTGCATCCCGATTTCAGGTGAGGCTTTGTGGGCGTTGCTGCAGCCTCAGAGCAAAATTCCATTAACTGTGGTGAAATCTCATCATGAATCTCTGATCTGGAGGTGATTAAACCAAGGGGCTGTTTGTTACTAAAGACATTGGGCCAGGAAAACAAACAGCTGGGAGCACATCTGGAGCGTGGCTGCGTTTGAGACAGGCACGGTAAATATTGAAATTTGAGCTAATACTGCGTTTTATTACAGATTAATTTATCATGTGCTCATTGGGAGGCACTTGTAGGACGAGTGCTGCAGTTTACACCAGTTCAAGTGCCAGGAAATGGCTTTGGATTTGTCACTGGTGCTTGTGCCAGGGCATGAATATTTGATTTCACTTTTGCGAGGTACTGAATACTCAGGGAGCTCCAGGACTTTTGGGGTCAGGTTCTCAGGGAGGTGGCACAGCCAGAGCTGCAGAGAACTGCACAGGCAGCTAAAATCTGGGTCCAGTTTGATCTGAACTGGCTTCTCCCTAAACTTGTGTGTCACAGAGAGGCAGAGCTCCTCGTGTGATCACATAATCTCTGCCACTTCATTTCCCCAAAGACAGGCTCCTCTCAGCAGTCTGAAGAACCAAGTTCATGGAAGTGTTAGGAACAACTTTCTGAGAGGATTGTCTCTGGTGAAAGGAAGCTGATGTAAATCATGAGCTCTCTCTAAACCATCAACCCAAGTTTGATACAAATCCCCTGAATAACCTTTAGTCGTTTTGCTGTTTTGTAAGGTTCCCTGCCAGTTTCTGTATTTGTGGGTGATGGTAGCACAGAGAATCCTCCTGTTCCCAGTGAGTCTGTGGAGAACTGGCTGTGCTGATTCCCTTGGGGTAAATCCCTGTGGCCAGGCAGGGGGAGGACATCCCCTCATTCCCATGGCAGGAGCATTCTGGAGTCAGAGCCTCTGGATGTGGCACTGATGGGTTCCATCCAGTGCCTCCAGTAATAGAGGAAATTAATTTCAGTTCTGCACGAGGACTGAGAGCTTTCTGCTGCTGGTCCTGGGAGTGAATTAACACCTTGACTTCTTTAATAGAAGTTATTAGTGGCTTCATTTGTTGAAGTTGTAATGCTGTGGTGATTATATGGCCCAAGACAAATGATTAACTTTGGAATTGTGCGGTAGCTTGGCTGGCTGTGCTCACTGTAATTCAAACCAGAGTGCACATGGTGGCCATGGGATGTGCTAGAGGTTTAAAAACCACATTTCTTTATCTCAGAACTGCTTTTCTTGTGGACCATCTCAGTTGTCTGTGTGTTCACACTTCCAGCACCCAAGGAAAGTGGTTTTTTTTAATTAGTATCTATCTCCCAACTTTTCCTTTGAATTTTTTTTTCTCTTCTGGCAGGTAAATGTATCCCGTTTATTCTCAGTGTAGTTATTTCTGATTTTAGTGTTTTCAATATCTGGCTATTTCCAGATGAATGGAGAGAGTCTTTCCAATCTTTAAGTTTAGATTAGATTGCAGCCTGTGGAGCTGGTTTGGGGTATGTTTATTTAGTACTGATTTACATATAAATACAAAGAAAAACTCTAAAGCCCAGTGTTGCTAATTTAGCTATTGATACCAGGGCAGCCGGCACCAATTTGTATTTTGAATTCCCTGTGTGGTGAGATACAGCCGTGTCTTCTGCAAATTGACATTTTTAAAGATTGCTGCTTTGTTTTCTTGATGAGCTGCTCAGGGTGTTGCCCATTAATTACTGGCAGGGTTTTTGTTGAGGCTGTGTCTGGTCCTGTTTGCTCAGCCCCCTCGTGTGAATTTTGGGTGAAAAGCTGATTTTGCTCTGCTTGGAAACATCAATAACACACATGTTGGGGCACTTTCTGAGAAGATGTAAACATTTCAGTAAGTGACCATTGCGTAAGTAAATGACATCCTCTGGGGAGCTGCACAAGGAAACATTCACTTTCCAGCCATTTATTTTCCAAACACACTTTGTTTCCTCCCAGGAACAGCGTTCGCTTTTGTGGTGAAGCAGCCAAGTCACAGGACCTGGCTGATCAGTGCATTTTCTTTCCTTTTCTTTTTATAATTTCCAACCCCAGCCTGTTGGCAAAGGTGCTTTAATTTTTGCTGTTCTAAAATCCCCCTGCCCACGAGGTCGTATTTTAGCAGGCAGTGACTGTTCAAACTCCAGGCTGGGTTTGCAGAGCAAACTCTCCTGATTGTTTTATCCTCCAGCTCTTGGTGTGTCTTTGTTCAAAGGTAAAGCCCTCAGTGAGACAGTAAAGAAAATGTGGCCTCTTGATATTTAAAAGGTGAGAAATCTATTTAAACTGTGTATGATGGCTTCGAGTAGCCCCGCTGCTGAGTGCTGCTTGTTTTAGTAGAAGTGATAAATACTGTGGCTGGTGCTGCTCTGCAATTAGATCTGAGCTCTGTGCTATAAATGACATTTAATGGCAAATGTCAGGCGGGGCCCGAATGGTATCTTCATTTCAGTCCTGCACTTCTTTAGCTTAACGCAAAAAAACCCTTAATGGAATTTAATTACTGGAGCATCCATTCAATGATCAGTTAAATGCATTTGTGATCCCATTAGCTGCTGGTGGCTGCTGCTCCTGTGCTGTGCTGAGCCTGTGCAGGGGGAGATGCTCAGGAGGGTCCTTGTCACTTCTGGGTCAGCAGCTCCCTCCAAACCTGCTGCTGTGGAAAGGCAAAAAAAAATCTGTAAATCTGTAATCAGAGTGGGGCTGGGAGCGAGCAGGAATACTGTGATCAGAAATAGTGCTTATTGCTTTCTCTCTCAGTGGTTTTAATTACAGCCCATTAATGACTCTGGGCGTGTGTCTCATTTTGGGATATTTGTGCAGTAACAGCAGGGATGTGGCTCCTCCACGGCCTCAGCTGGGATATATGAATTTATATGAAATATGGATTTGGAATTTATTGTCAAACAGGGTTTCCCTGCCCAGCTAGGTGTAGTGTAATGCCCTTTAGAGGCACATGTACTGTGGAGATGTGGGTGGGAAAATAAACCCAGGAAACCTGGATGGGAAAAAGGAAACGGAGCAGAAAGAGCCCACAAAGGGATTAAATGAGGTATTAAGCAATGACCCATAACCTTCATGGAAGATCTTAGCATAGTTTTATTTTAAGCCAGTCCATTTTTAAGCCTAACTGTTTTGGGTTTTTTTAACAAGATGAAATTATCTTTTGTCATTTAGGATTGCAATGAAATTGTAAGGGTATTTTTTGCTTGAGTGTATTTCACATAAATGAAAACAGGTGACTTGCTGGTTCTCAGCACACTGAGCAGCTTTGTTTCTGGTAAAGCTGGAAAGTTGATGGAATAAATAGTACAGTTTATTTTAAATACAGAAATCTCTCACGGTCATTGCCTGAAATGAATAATGTTCTTTTTCTCCTTTAAAACCCTGGGTGAGGCTGTGTTCAAGGTGAGACGCAGGAGTGACACTAAATAAAATAAAGGGCTTTAGGTGACACTTGTTCCGTATCAGTCAGCTTTTGCCAAAACGTGCTGGATTTGTTGAACTGTGCCTTAGAACTGCAATATTCTCATGGTTGAAGCACGAGGAATTGCAGTGCTGACTCCTGGTGAAGTGGATATCACTGCTGGGTTCAGCAATGCTCAGGCAGCCTTTGAGTGCTGTTTGTTGAAATTCCTGGTGGGTCTGTCCTTGCTTCAGAGCTGCTGTTGATGCCTGGAAAGGCTGCCTGGAGCAGAGACAGGGCAGAGTTAAAGGAATCAAGTAGGGATTTATTCACAGGATTCACCTTGGGCGCTGCGAGAGCCCGGCCGTGCCTCCCCCATCCCACCCAGCCTGGATTCAGAGTCAGGAGTTCTCACTGTTTGGTCCGTTCACATGTTGGGTTCACTGTCCAATTCTAGCTCCGGGTTCTGCAGTCCCATCCTCCCGGATTGTCTCCTCAATTCTCTGCCGTTTGCACTTTTTGGGGCTGGAGCTGCAGCGGTGTCCTTGGTTGTGGGGCTGGAAAAGGATTTTGTGTGACTGAGCTGTGAGGAGAACTTGGAACACTTTAGATGGAGTTCAGAGTTACACACCAATGCAGTACAGAATCTGAAAAACACAAAAGCTAAACCTTAAGGCATCACCATCATTCTGGTGCCATGTGCAGCCCTGCCTGGTGTGTCCCAGCAGAATTCTGTGCTCACTCCGAGCTGTGCTGGAGCAGCTCTGTCGAGCTCAGGGCTGTGTTTTTGAGCAAGTCTGGCAGCTCTGATGCCAGCCACCCACACTGGGAGACAGCATATGGCATCTCCTCAGCATTAACTGCAGATCAGGCAGCTTCCACCCTGTTCTGGAGAATGCTCCAGCCTTGATGGCTGGGCTTTGGGGCCATGGCCTCACAGGCACCAGCAGCCCTGCAGATGATGTGCTGTGATGTAAAACTGCTCTTGGGCACGTTTTGCAGTGTTTAAAGGACTGCTGTTGGGTGTAGGCTCAGCTTTGCAGGTGGGGCTCTGCTGCCTTCCCCTTTCCTTCTGTGAGAAACAAGGACATAAAAGAATGTCTTTGTGCTGTTTGCAAACAGTGCTGCTTCAAATTTTGTAGAAACTGCAGCAAAGATGTAGAAAAAGCCTTCTGTGAGCAGGGGTGTGCATCCCAGGTGTGTCCCTGCAGGTGTGCAGTGCTCCCTGCACCTGGGAGAGGCTGCAGCTCAGGGCGAGGTGAGTGTCAGGAGTGTTCTACATCTCAGAGTTACTCCTGTGCCAGGCTGAATTAATTTCCAGCACGCTGAGGTGACTCAGTGAATTCCAAGAGGAGTTTTTATTTGTGAATAAAAAGGACACGAGAACAGTTCTCACTGTAAACAGTCAGAAAATGTCAGGCACGAGCCATTGTGAAAAAATCCGATATTGTTTTGTCAATAAATTATGCTGTGCCCTCCATAGATCACAGAAATGGGCCTTTACCCTGGAAACAGCAATATTTGATACCCCAGGCAGCTTATTCCCAGCTCAGCTCACACTTGAGTGGATCTGCTGATCGATTATCCGCGGCTTTCCCAAGGCTTCTCATTTCCTGCCTCCCATTACTGCGCTCAATCAGCCCTGCTTTGTGCCCAGATAAGCCATCGAGGCATGTTTTATTAGAAAAGCCCTTGTAGATGGAGCAGGCATTAGATAACAGGAGCAGGTTTGGAGGTGCAGGATTTGTGTTGGCTCAGCCCTGCCTGGGCTGCTCCGAGCAGGGGCACAGAGGATTAATCTGCATGCGGCCACATTATTGCTTTTATTTCACATTTGTATTTCTTGCTGAACACTGACAATGCTGCTCTGTTTGCAAGGAGTAATTATGTGTTGCTATGCAGGCGTCTGAATTAAATAATCAAGCTGCAAAAATAACATTCATTTGTAGTAATATCCTCTGCATTTCCAGGCTGGGTTTGCTTGGCTTACAAACAGCTGATCAGTTTTCTTAATTAATTAGCAAACAGCCTACAAAAAGATACCTGAGAACGTGCAATTAGCGCGTGCTGTTGTGGAGAGGGAAGAGAAATAATCCTTGCTGTATTTCTTTAGCTCCTGATTTCCAGATAGGTTCATTTATGTCCCCTCTCTGCTGGTTTATTTTTTTCACCCCACAGTGAATCTGAGCGGTCTTTATTTTCCCTTTTCTCTCCTTTGACTATTGGTAAATGTCAGAATTGACCAAGAGTAAAAAAAAAAACCAAAACAGTTCTGTGGCAGGAGTGAGGTTTTGTGATGGAAAACGTGTTGGGAAGGGAAGATGTTCTGTTCCTGTTCTGTTCCTTGTCCCTGTTTTGCTGTTTGTTTCTCTGGAATTGCTGCTAGTCCCAGACTCCAGCGTGCCCATCTGTCATCTCCAGCATTTGGCATTTCTTCCCAAAGCTCGTTGTGATTTAACGTGGCTCTAAATAGGGCAGGGAGTGAAGTGCAGTGATTAAATCCCTCTGGGAGGATCTGCAGGACATCTGTGGTGGTTTGCAGTTTGGCTCCTCACCGCCCTGCACCGAGAACCTGGAAACTCTGAAGATCTGCTTTAGGGTGTGCAGTAACTCTCTTCTGAAGTGTGTCCCAGGGCAAACAGGCACCCTGGAATGGTCACAAATGCTGTGGAAATCAGGACATTCCTGCTTTTTTAAAAGAGAACTGCAGCATTATTTTTTTTCTCCTTTAAGGCAGACGCTCATTTTGAATAGAAGTCGACCAGATGCTTGTGAACTGAGATGCTTTAATCCATTTACAGATCCCATCTAATTCTTGTTCAATGTCCAAAACTGATTCATGCTGTTTAAAAGGAGCAAAACCCAAAATGTCAGCGAGAACAAAACCCCCAAATGAGCACTTTGTGAGTGCTACAGCAAAAGACAATATTTTCATTAAAGAGGAGAATGTGGTTTTGTAGCACAGGGAATCGTTTTGAGCTGACAGAAAGACCCTTGGAATTTAAAGCTCTTGCCATGGCTGCAGTTTCTGCAGGCCTGGATTTGGCATGTGACAGTCTGCAGCTTTTCAGATGTAAAGGTGTAAAAAAGGAAAAAAAAGTCACACTTTGGGAGGTAGGGGACACTTCTTTTGTGTGCACATGGTTTGAAAATAAATAGTCTGCCACAGAAGTTGGCGCCTTGACACCTCTGAGTGTAGTCTGCTTTCTAAATGACATACGTCTTTAGGAAGTTGGCTGACAAAATAGCATGTCTAGGAATTTCTGTGCCATGAGGGATGTAAATGTGAAAAGGGAGATTCTGACAGACGTTTTGTATTTTTAGCAAGATTGAAGCTTCAGGTTAAACCCCACAAAATCGTCTGTGTTAGAAAGTGGGCACAGAAAAGGGGTTGTCAGGGTGCAGCTTTTAAATGAGTTGGACCAAAAAAAATCCCAAAGAAACCCAGAACCCACAAGCCAACCCCAAGTGCATCATTGTCACAGACTTTCCTGTAAACAGATCCTTGCACATCTCATTGTAAATGATATTTTTGTTGCTGCTTTGCCTGTGTGTTGGAGGCAGGGAGCCATTCCATAGGCAGCATTCCAAATCTAAATGGGGACCAGTCTGAGAATTGTTCTGATCTTTACGGTTGGCCCCGTTTATCTTCCCATTTCTACAGCACTTAAAATGCCTCTCTGATAGAATTGAGGTGTTAGGAGTTAAAAGCCTGAGAAGTGAGTGCAGATCACTGAGAAATGGCTGAGAAATGCAGCACCTTTGGGTTGGTTGTGTTATGGTTGTAACTATATATATGTGTGTGTGTGTGTGTGTGTATATATTTTATGTATATATATATATAAACTTGTTTTGGTTATAACTCTAACTTCGTGTGTTTCCCCCATAGCTTTAGAAGACACACTATTTTTGTTTTCTGAGGTGAAAGAAAAGCAGTTTGAGTGTAATCCCCTTTGCTTTGCAGTCATGCCCTGTGCCCAGTGCCATCAGTCCCACCCTGATGTGCGATCTCATCTCTGAGTGATGAGCTGATAAAACTCTGCTGAACACCGTGAACACTTTGCCTTGTGTGTGAATATTCCTGACGAACTCTTGTGCAATCCCTGCTATTCCAGGTTTCAGTGCACATTGGGTGTTTGAACCGGGCCTTCCAGGAGTTGTGGCAATCAGCAAAAACTTCTTTTTGCCTTGCCTGCAGGACCAAATGGTTTTTTTGGGAGATGGGAGAGGATGAGGTGCTCCTTTATGGCAGCAGGGGGAAAAGCTCACTTTGAAGCACTGATTGGAACCCCCCAAATTCCCCCAAAGTCTGGAATTTGCAGTCCTGCCAGGTGTTTCCATGTGCAGATGTGCCTGTGCCTCCTTTGCAGTGCTGTGGAGTTGTGTTATTTGAAAGTCTGCAGATGCACAAACGCTGAAAATCAGAGCACTGATGTTTGTTGTAAACTGTCCTTGTGTGTGTGAATGGGTTTGGTGCCAGAGTGAAGCTCTCTGAGCATCCTCTCAGGGTTTGTGTAACAAAAGAATGGGTTTTTTTGTGCTCTCAGCCGAGAAACACAAAGAGAATTTGCAGAGAAATGCTGGGTTGATGTTTCCAATCATAAATAAATAGAATTTGTGAACTCTTAGCGAGAGGGTAACGGATTATTTACTCGGACTTTTTTGTCTTCAGAATTCAGAGAGACCGCTCATAAAAGCTGTGGTGCACAGAGCATTATTCCAGGAGAACAGACGAGCCTGCAACCCCAATTTTTGAACAGCAGGCAGCAGAAAGCAGAGCCGCCTCTCACTCGTTGTCCTTTTGAATTTTTTCCCGTGCATTAGACAAGCTTTGATTGGGAATGTTTTGTTTCCAGAGGCACGGTCGGGCTCGGGATGCTGGCGGGTTTGGGATGGGATGTGGCAGGGCTCAGTCCCAGCTTTCCTGGCACAATGCTGCCACTGGCAGTGGTGTGCTGGAATTACACGGGCTCTGCTCAGCGAGCGCCTTTCCCAGCAAGGCTGGGATGTTGTTTATTCAGCAGAAAAGCTCTGACACCCAGGCTGGTGCTCCGAGAGGCAATTCCCAGCCCAGAAACCTGCGGTTTAACTGGGAACTGGTGATGGGTTAGGAGCAGTCTTAGACGGGGATTGCAGAGGAAAACAAGCCTGCAGTTGTCTCATGGCAGAAGAATGTTCCTTTCCCTTCAGGCTTTTGTTTCTTCAAGTGTTTTGGAGCAGCAGGAAGAATTGCAGACCAAGGGGTTTGGAGATAAATTGAGCAGAGTCTGTAGTGACTTGATCTAAAAATTCTCTTTAAGTGGTGTTTATGCTTCGCTTTCCTTCTAAGAAGGAACAAATTGGTGGCTGGAGCTTCAATGAAAAAAAGAGCATTTGGGGAAGAGAGATTTGTGTAAATTTTGCTGTGAGGTTGATGAGCAGTCAGAGCCTGTAATTATTGTGATTGAAGTGCAGTATCCTATTCTTTTGTGTAATAAAGAACATCTATGATTATGTCTGGATCCATCTGTCCTTGGGGGAAAAGAAATATCTATTATCTCTTGGTTTCTACTGCTAAGAATGTTGCACTGAATGGTGCTACTGTGGGTATTCTTTTTTACATGTTTGGCCATAAATACTTCTTATTTGTAGAAATGAGCAGAGTGCATGAGGACAAAAATTGCAATCCTTTTCTGATCCCTGCCTTTTTCCTTGGGTTAATGAACACGAATGAGTAGATGGGGGTTTGCTGGTCAGATGCAGAGAGACACAAGCGCAGGGTGATGCAGGAGGCTCTCCCTGCCTTTGTCTGGGCTGGAAATCGATCTGTCACCAGCACAGGAGAAATGCTTTCCTGCCTCTGGGGCTGACCTGGGGTGAGGGCTGTGGGCTGATTTCCCTGCCAGTAACGCCCAGGGTTGTTTTTCAGAGCAAGAGGGACCATCTGCTGATGAATGTGAAGTGGTACTACCGCCAGTCCGAGGTGCCCGACTCTGTGTACCAGCACCTGGTGCAGGACAGGCACAACGAGAACGGTGAGTGGGCTCTGCAGGGCCAGCCTGGCCTCCTCTGTGTCCCTAATCCCAGTTCTGACAGATCCAGGATGGTGAGTGGGCTCTACAGGGCCATCCTGGCCTCCTCTGTGTCCCTAATCCCAGTTCTGACAGATCCAGGATGGTGAGTGGGCTCTGCAGGGCCAGCCTGGCCTCCTCTGTGTCCCTAATCCCAGTTCTGACAGATCCAGGATGGTGAGTGGGCTCTACAGGGCCATCCTGGCCTCCTCTGTGTCCCTAATCCCAGTTCTGACAGATCCAGGATGGTGAGTGGGCTCTGCAGGGCCAGCCTGGCCTCCTCTGTGTCCCTAATCCCAGTTCTGACAGATCCAGGGTGGTGAGTGGGCTCTGCAGGGCCAGCCTGGCCTCCTCTGTGTCCCTAATCCCAGTTCTGACAGATCCAGGATGGTGAGTGGGCTCTGCAGGGCCAGCCTGGCCTCCTCTGTGTCCCTAATCCCAGTTCTGACGGATCCAGGGTGGTGAGTGGGCTCTGCAGGGCCAGCCTGGCCTCCTCTGTGTCCCTAATCCCAGTTCTGACAGATCCAGGATGGTGAGTGGGCTCTACAGGGCCATCCTGGCCTCCTCTGTGTCCCTAATCCCAGTTCTGACAGATCCAGGATGGTGAGTGGGCTCTGCAGGGCCAGCCTGGCCTCCTCTGTGTCCCTAATCCCAGTTCTGACAGATCCAGGGTGGTGAGTGGGCTCTGCAGGGCCATCCTGGCCTCCTCTGTGTCCCTAATCCCAGTTCTGACAGATCCAGGATGGTGAGTGGGCTCTGCAGGGCCAGCCTGGCCTCCTCTGTGTCCCTAATCCCAGTTCTGACAGAGCCAGAACACAGGGATATGGAACCAGGACATGGTGTTAGAAAAAGGGTGGTGGTTTCTTACCTGCCTGGTCTCACTGCTGTGTGTCCTGTTCCTGTAATCCAGGGGCATTCCAGGTATGCTGGAAGTGCTGGGCTGTATTCATAATAATTAATAACAGCAGCAGCAAGAATATCAATAATACTGGGGTTTTTTTTAATTCTCTCCTTGAGAGAGGATAGAAAAGCAAAATAACCCTGGATCCTTGGTAGGCCTCCTGGACACTGTACTGCTAATGAACTGAGCACCAAATTATCTGCAGAAATTGGGGGTTTCTGGTTTTTGTGCTTCTGCCACAGTGTCAGGAGACCTGTGTCTTTTACAGCCATGCTTACACACATGAATATTCACTGAGATTAATATTGCAGTGAGGGATGGAACTGAAGCATCACTTGGAGCTGAGTTTCCCCTTTTCTCTTTGCAAAAACAAGTGTGATCTTGGGTTTCATAGAAGCAGAAGAAACTTTAGTACATATCCCAGTGTCATTTATCTCCTGCCTCCAGGGAAGACATAACATTTGCTTCTGTTCTTACCAGGATATTTCCTTGAGGCAACTGTTAAAAATGCTGAAGATACTCCAAGGTGAACTGTGATGATAAAAGTTGATGATTGAAATATGGAATGCAGCAACTTTCTGGTGCCTGACAGAACAAAGTTGAGCACACGTTCCCCTTTTAAAGGACATTTTGTGTGTGCTTTTAGCAAAAGCTCCACAAATCTAACATTTCTGTTACTAATTTATTTGAAACTTCTAACAATGAGATTACAGGCACAGTGTCAAAAAGTACTTTTGATAGCATGGCTGCTTTTTTATGCAGTCTCCTGTGTGTAGAGAAGTATTTTTGTGTCTTCCTCAAAGGTATTAGAAAAAAAAAGTAATGGAAAAAGTTGTCTTCCAGTTCTTTGTTAACACTCAGAATTTTCCGTGTTTGAACATGAATATCAATATTTACCTCAAAGCCAGAGCACTAGGCAGTTACCACTGTCAGGATTTTGCTGAACATTAAAT
The DNA here is from genome assembly GCF_963662255.1 of Cinclus cinclus. Taxonomy (NCBI): domain Eukaryota; kingdom Metazoa; phylum Chordata; class Aves; order Passeriformes; family Cinclidae; genus Cinclus; species Cinclus cinclus. The sequence continues at coordinate 7,986,413 of NC_085068.1, read as the reverse complement.
ATGCACCGAGCCAATACCTTATCCTGGGAACCAGAATCCATTTCCTTGGTTCCTTTCACCTGGGGGTGACTGCTCCCAGTGCCCCAGATGTGACACCCAGTGCCCTGAAAAGCTTTTTCCCTTTGGAAATCCCGGGAGAATTGATGGATAAGGATAGATATGATATTCCTACACATGAATTCTTCCATCCCATGCACACTGAGCACACGGACAGCGTGTTTGTCCCCTCGGAGTGTGCATCTGAGGAGCATCCCTGAGCTGTGAGCTGCCAGGAGTGGCACTGCCTGCTGGCCCAGCTGCTGTGTCAGGGGCTGTGTTTGTGTTTTTGTCCTGGGCAGATTCGGGACGGGAGCTGGTGATCACAGACCCGGTGATCAAGAACCGGGAGCTCTTCATCTCCGACTACGTGGACACGTACCACGCTGCTGCCCTCAGGTGAGGACAGGATGGGGACAGCCTGGGGCTGGGACAGAGTGTCTGGGGCTGTGGGGGGACAGCCTGAGAGGGACAGAGGTGTCTGGGGCTGGGGGACAGCCTGGGGCCAGCCTGGGGCTGGGACAGAGGTGTTTGGGGCTGGGACAGAGGTGTTTGGGGCTGGGGGACAGCCTGAATGGGACAGAGGTGTTTGGGGTTGGGGGACAGCCTGGGGCTGGGACAGAGGTGTTTGGGGTTGGGGGACAGCCTGGGGCTGGGACAGAGGTGTTTGGGGCTGGGGGACAGCCTGGGGCTGGGACAGAGGTGTTTGGGGCTGGGACAGAGGTGTTTGGGGCTGGGGGACAGCCTGAGTGGGACAGAGGTGTTTGGGGCTGGGACAGCCTGAGTGGGACAGAGGTGTTTGGGGTTGGGGGACAGCCTGGGGCTGGGACAGAGGTGTTTGGGGCTGGGGGACAGCCTGGGGCTGGGACAGAGGTGTTTGGGGCTGGGACAGCCTGAGTGGGACAGAGGTGTTTGGGGCTGGGACAGCCTGAGTGGGACAGAGGTGTCCGGGGGCACTCGGCCCCAGCCCAGCTGTGTCCTCCTCCCCTGCAGTGAAGCACTGTGTTCTGTGCTCTGCTGCAGCAGGGAGCTGCACTGGTGCATTCTCCTCTCCATCCCAGTCACTCGCTGGTGCTCAGCAGTCGTTGTTTGCCATCGGTGCTGGTTCCTGCAGCAGCACTGCCCTTCCCTCAGAGCCTGATGAGCAGTGGCACCTCCTGCAGCCCCGGCTCTCTGTTGCCCTGGTTAAATTGCATTAAAGGCTTTTCCTGAGTGCTTTCCATGGCCACAGCTCAGCCCAGAGCAGAGGAGAATCTGCCTGCCCAGGAGGGAGTGCATTGCCCAGATGTGTGCCCTGCACTCTGCCCTGCCCTGGGGCTGCTGCTCTTCCACCCTCCAGGCTTTTGGCTGCCCAACCTTGACAGGGCTGAGGAGACACCCTCCCTTCAAATGCTTTGGGATCCCAACAGCAAGGCATTATTTGTCAGCTGATTTTCGGCATGCCAAACATGCATGGATATTGTCAGGATGCAAATTGAATAATCTCCCTGATAATGGTGCTCAGATGGTGTTTCACCAGAGCCATCTGGAGACATTTTTTTGTTCGGAGTCACTTTGCTGAAGCCACTTACTTCAAGACAAACTGGCTTCTGTTCTGGCGGGGGAAGTCTTTGATTTACATATTAAACCTTTCTTATAAACTCAGAGCATTCCAGCAGTGTGTCAGGAGCCCCTGGAATCCCACAGTGCCTCTGCTGAGTCCAGTTTTAAATCAGGAGCTTGGCTGTTCTGATGGAGCCAGGCTGGAAATCTGCTCAAACACAGAGAAATTCAACTCTGTGGCTGCAGTTTTCCCTGGGACTGTTCTAACTCCCCTTCTCCATCCTTTCACTTATTTTTTTCCCTTTAAAGAAAAGATAGAAACTGAAAGATAAAAATGGAATCTACGTGTGTGCCAAACAAACTTGAAAAATAACCTCTGAGTGTACAAGATGAGCAGAAGGATAATTGCACATGGTGTTCTTGCAGAGAACATGGGGAGGCAGAATGTGTCGTGATGCATGAAAGGTTAACATGAAATTCTAATTTGTTATAATATGAGATTATTTCTCTGCCCTCTGCAAAACAAATGGCTGTGGACACACAATGAATTGATGACAAACTGGGGAATAAAACCAGTGATTTTAACTACTGATATTTTGCTCTAACCGGTGGAAAAAATTAACTAGAGGGTACTTGTAGATCTCTGTGGAAGTGTGCAGTAAACATTGTGTGCTTTTTACCTCTCTGGTAAATCTTCCTGGTGAAATGCAGAGCTCCTGGTCTGGAGTGCTGTGAGCAGGATGTGCTGCTGCCATCCATAGAGATAATGCAGCTTGTCTAGAAAATGCTTATGAGCTGGCAGGTGAATTATTGAAAGGAAGCTAAACCTCTTTCCCCAAAATACCTTTAAAATGTGAATTTAATGTGAAATATCAAAACAAACCCCCCTGCTCGTTGTGTGTCTCTCTAAATTACTAAATTTGGAAAGCAGCATCAGCCTCCAGGGAGAAAATCAGTGTTAGTGAGCAAGCCTGGCACTCAGTGTCTGTGTGTGGGGCTCTCACAGACCTTGCTGCTGGTCCTTTACAACCTGCCAGGACCTGGCCAGTGCCCAGGGCTGCTTTGGGTCTGCCAGGAGAGCATGGGCAGGGAGCTTTTATTAAACTGAAGTTTTATTTAGCTTCCTGTATAGAAAGCTGACTTCAACAATGTGGACAGTAGAATTTTGGAAGATGCAGCTGTAACAGGGCTGTAAAATCTTTGCAACTTGGAGTTTGCCAGGACTGCATTTTGAGCTATTGTTTGTTGGGCTGGTTAAGTTTGGGCTCCTCAGGACTGTGCTGGCTGAAGAGAATTAATGAATGTTTGTAGAAATGCAAATCTAACTGCATTTCCTTCCCTTCCCACCGTGGGAAGAACCCACATGGATTTTTGTTAAAGCAGCCTTGTATTTATGATGTTTTGAACATTTATGAGAGCAGGGATGCCTGTGGCTTCTACCCAGATTGCAGTGGCACTTAATTAAAGTAGCTGTTACTCAAGCTAGAATCCTAATGCCATTTTCTCCTCTTTCTTTCAGAGGGAAGTGCAACATCTCCCATTTCTCTGACATATTTGCTGCTAGAGAGTTCAAGGCACGAGTGGATTCATTTTTCTACATCCTGGGCTATAATCCAGAGACAAGGTAAGTGAAAATGGCTTTTAAACTCCACTTCACCACTGACCTGTGCTGGTGTTCACTCAAAGGTTGGACTTGATGATCCTGGAGGTCTTTTCCAACCTTAATTCTGTGAAAATTACTCAAGGGAAGGAAGGTTAAAATCCAGCTGGTAGAAGGCTGGGGTGGAAGGGGTGCCAGGGAGAAGATGCATCTTTCTGAGTGTGTGTTTATATAGGAGAAAAATAAGAGTAGAAAATAAAATTGTGCAATGAGTCCTGATATCTGGGTGCATCTCTGAGTAAATAATGTACTGCTTCTAAACAGCTCCTTGGAAATATGGAAGTTTTCTAAAGCTTCCAAACTTTAGCAGGAATTCTTGGCTGTCTTGCTGAATGTACACCCCTGAAAATACTTGTAAAAATAATTTGCATATTCTAGTCGGCAAGGTTGAAATTTAGATACTTCTAAGAAATCAAATTGAAAGTTTTTAAGTGTGGAAATTCCTGGTTTCATGTGTAAATAATCATCCAGGGTCCCATATCAGGAATACCTGGTTTATTGCTGAACTAGAACAAATTAAGAGGTACAGAAAGAACTTTTTTGGGAATCAGTTCATATTTGAGGAAGGTGTGTCCAGCATGCTCTTCAGTCTGCCTGGGGTTTGTCAGCTCTGTTTGGCAAGCTCAGTCCAGGCTGTAGCTTTGTTATTTTCTGGGTCCAAACATGACACTTTCCCCATTTGTGGGATTTTCTAACACAGAAAATGCCTCACAAGTGCCAGCCTTGAGGAGTTTGCTGTTCAAGGGGGACATTTCCATGAGCACTCCAGTGGAAGATGAATAATTTGGCCCAGGCCTGTGCCCACTGGAAGGGAATTTTTCTTTCAGTGCAGAACACAATCAGAGGGATTGTCCACAATATGGACCTTGATTTCCAGAGATCTCGTGGAGAAAAGTCTCGTTTGAAGGGGGGTTAGATAAACATATAAGTAATAAATATTTGAATTGTTCTGTGGTAGACTTTCTGTTTCTAATGCAGCTCTGAATCTTTGTGCTTCAGGGCATTGCCTAGCTGTTAGGAATGAGCTCCCTGTGTGGGTATTTATTATGAAATTGCCTTTTTCTGAGGCTTCCTGTGCTTGCACTGAAGTGTCTGGATCTGTCTTCCGTGGCTGGGAGGGGTCTGGACTGGTGGAACTCCCTCCTCGGGCATTTCCCATTCTCTGGGAGTCTCTTTAGGGTGGTGCTGAGCCCTGGGAACATCCCAAATTCAAACACCGTGTGTTAAAATGCTTCTGGAACATCACTGGTGTATTTTCTTTGGAGCAGCCCACCAAGGCAAGGCACTGATGAGGTTTTCATGGTGCCCCTCTGATACTCAGCACCATCCTGACCTCTGTGTCTGTCACTGCTTCAGTGCATTTTGGGTTGGAGTGTTGGTGTTGGTGGCTAAGGGATGATTTCTCCTGTGAAATGGCATTTTTGTTGCTGTCACTGGGGTTTTAAACCCACTTTCTGGGTAGAAGTAGCTGTTAATTCTTCCAGCTATTAGAGAATGACTGAGCCTGAGAGGATCGATGAAATGACAAAGCAGACACTTAGTGATCAGCTAATTACTCAGACTGGCCAGCTCTGCAAAGTTGGTTTTTCTTCCTTTGGTTGCAGCCAGGCTTTTTTTTTTTTTTTTTTTTTTTTTTCTCTTTCCCCATCCCTCCTAATTCCAGCTCTTCAAGCCTGTATTTTCTCTTGGAATGGGGGAGGTTCAGAGAGAGGAGCTAAAGGAAGGGGTTTTTTTGGTAATTCCTGACCTGTGTGTTGTGCTGATGCACGTGGCTGTGAATTTCTGCTGATTTCCATTGCTTTGGGAAGTGGAAAGTTGGAGGGAACATTTCAGGCAGGCTCTTGGGCCTTTGGCAGTTTTATCTTCACTTGATCTGCTTTCCTAAAGCAGTGTTTTATTTCACGTGGGAGGATGAGAAGCACTGCTGGCTGTTCAAAGTGATGGTGTTGAAGAAGGTTCTGGATGCTGCAGTGACCCCCAAACTGTGGGAATGTGGGGTGGGATCCACCAGAGACCCAACAATCCTGAGCTGGGGGTTGTGAGTGCCAAGGGCATTTCTGTCTGAGGGACCCTGGGTCCAGCAGGAGATGCTCAGAAACTTTCTCAGGACTTTGAGATGCAGCTCAGCGTGGTGGGAATCTATTTTAGTGTGTTTACATGTTTGCAAAGAAGCTATTTTTGTGTGTTTGTATATGCAAAATAATTTGAAAAAAACACAGACTGCAAAACCATCCCCAGCACTGGGGGGATGTGTGGGACGAGGCCCTTTTGTTGTTGGAGGACTCAGAGTTCAAGGAAAAGTATTTTTGTCCTTTCTGTGCTGTTTGAAACTTGTGATTCTCAGGAATATCAGCCCTGGTCCTGGTGTGCCATTCTCTGCTGTGGCATTGGTCAGCCTGGGTCTTTTGGGATAACTTCTGTACTTCAGGCTGGGTTTTCTCAGAGTTCAGCACAGGACTACGGATAGTGTGCCAGTAATTCTCACATCCCTGAGAAAACTCTGATTGTGGAATAAAACCCTGAGCTAATCTAAAAGGTAGAGGCTGAGTATTCTCACCTTGAGCAGTGTTAATCAAACCAGAGCTGCCTGGTGTTCCTGCCTCTGCAGAGTGGGGGATGCATCTCAGCACTGCCAGCTGAGCAAAAAAAAAATGCATTTTATGTCAAGGACTTGAAAGTAATTAATTTTGTGTCTCTTCAGAGGAGTGACTGCTCTGACAGTGACTAATTCCACTAAGAAGAATCCCACTGCCACCTCCAGTCCTTGCTTTTGTGCTCTGGCATCCAGTGAGGACCTGGGGAGCATCTCCCAGCTCTCCTGGAGGATGCAGATGTGCCAAACCCACCGGTGGCAGTGGCTCAGCTGTGTCATGCTGGCATCTTCCCAGCCAACACTGCTTTGATCCCAGGAGTAAATAAAGATACTAAAAAGTTTTCTCTGACATCTCTAAATATACACAGATTAGATTAAAAGAGCTGCTGAATTTTTGCTTGGAACTAGAAGTAGCCAGGTATTATTCTACAAAGAGTTTTGTGGATCAAAATTCCTCCTCCCCAGTGCTTTTTGGTGTTGTAAAAATAAATAATCCCAAACATTCCAGGCTTGAGTGAATTTCAGAATGGATATTTTGGGAAGCATTTGTTTGTGTTTTGGTTGTACAACTTTTGCTTTTGCTTTATTTTTAATCTTGTGGAACATTCTTGTTGGGGGATGTTGTGAGCTAAGTGAGTATTGGGGTGTTCTGCATCCTTAGGGATTGGCTTTAGATCCTTTCAGCAGAGCTGAAACACTCAATTTACTGAACATTTCAATTATTCTGGCGTGTTCATGGAAGGATCCAGGCCGTTGGTGAAGGTTCCCAAGGCAGGGTATGGGAGGTAACAGAGAATAAGCAACAAGGAAATTGTGTATCCACCTCTGCTACAATGAAAATTCCTCACTGGATTATTGTACCAGAAAATTAAGGCTTGTTCTGGGGCCTGATCTGTTTTGCTTACTCAAAATACAGTATTTAGGGAACTTTTTATCCTTCTTTAGCCTCACGGTAGATTGAGGCATCCCAGGAGGTGGAAAATAGAGGGATGTATCCCAATGAAAGTGCGTGTGCTGTTCCCTTCATGAAAATGGGTACCTAAGGGCATGTTTGGAATTTCCCAGTAAATGGAGGGGTCAGAGATGCAGGTTGGGCCAGGAGGTTCAGGCACTGAGTCAAGCCTGGCTCCCCCAGGGTTCACACTTTGTTCACACCTGCTGGCTGGGGGCAGAATATCCCTTAAATGCTCCCTGCGCTGCAGTGCTGACAGGAGAAGGGCAGAGTTCTGTGTCTCAGCTTCCTGCTCCACTTCCCAGCACACAATTGTGTGTTCAGCCAGGGCTCCAGGCCCTGAGCCCCTCAGAGCCTTGGCATGAAGGACATGAGCAGCAGCAGAGCTTTGAGGTTGCTGCTGGATCACACCTGGGGCAGGGCTGGACTGGGACTGATGCTGGCCATGAAGGATCCCCCAGCCAAGGCCCTTCCATCCCATCCATCCTCATCCATCCCTTCCATCCTCATCCATCCATCCCCTCCTGAGGTCAAAGAGGGCTCAGCTGCTCCCAGCTACATTTATCAAGCCCTGGCTGGGGTTGATTGATCTGTTTTTTAGCAGATCCCTGCCTTTATTAGTGGATCCCGGCTGTATTTATTAATGAATGGATCCCTGCTGTATTTAATCGTGGATCCTGGCTGTATTTATTAATTAATGGATCCCAGCTGTATTTGTTAACAGATCCCTGCTGTATTTAATAGCAGATCCTGGCTGTCTCAGTGGATCCCAATTGTATTTATTAATGCATCCCTACTGTATTTATTAATTATCCCAGCTGCATTTATTAATGGATTCCAGCTGCATTTATTGATGGCTCCTGGCTGTATTTGATCACAGATCTCTGCTGTATTTATTAACGATCCTTACTGTATTTATTAACAATCCTGGCTGTATGGAATCGTGGATCCCTGCTGTGTTTATTAATGGATCCCGGCTGTGTTTATTAATGGATCCCGGCTGTATTTAATCGCGGATCCCCGCTGTAGGAATGTGCGGGGCAGCAGCAGCGGCGGTGTGCCGTGCCGTGCCGTGTGCCGTGCCGTGCCGTGCCCCGTGCCGTGCCGTGCCCCGTGCCGTGCCGTGCCGTGCCGTGCCGTGCCCCGTGCCGTGCCGTGCCGTGCCGTGCCGTGTGCCGTGCCGTGCCGCGTGCCGTGCCGTGTGCCGTGCCGTGCCCCGTGCCGTGCCGTGCCGTGTGCCGTGCCGTGCCGTGCCGTGCCGTGCCGTGCCGTGTGCCGTGCCGTGCCGTGCCGTGCCCCGTGCCGTGCCGTGCCGTGCCCCGTGCCGTGCCCCGTGCCGTGCCGTGCCGTGTGCCGTGCCGTGCCGTGCCGTGCCGTGTGCCGTGCCGTGCCGTGCCGTGTGCCGTGCCGTTCCGTTCCGTTCCGGAGGAGGAGGAAGGAGGAGGAAGGAGGGAGGGAGGGTCACAGCACATGCTCAGTGCCGCCGGTCCGAGGGCGAAGTTTGTGCGTTCTGCGTGCGGGCTTAGGTCACAGCACAAGCTCAGTGCAGCTCGGCACTGCGAGGTCTCGCAGCCCGCATGTGCCTCCATTTTGAGTTGGTAGAGTGGAAAAGGCAGAGTTTGGGCCGGTAGGAGAGGGCTCAGCGATCCAGCCCAGCCCACAGTCATGGATGATCCATTCAGCCCCTGCAGGTAGGCTCCATCCCTCCGGCCTCCCCGAAACCACGGCGATTTCTGCTGTGTTCGTGACTCTGCGCTGCTGATGAGCTCGGTCCGTGTTCTGGAGAGCCCTGCCAGCACTGCCAGGGGGGCACGGGCACCTGCCAGGGGTTGGGGCGTGTTTGGGGCTCCAGTGCAGCTGTGGGCATGCAGCTGTGGGCATGCAGCTGTGGGCAGCTGCAGTGCAGTGGGGATGTCCGGGTGATGTGACAGCGGGGTCACAGCAGCTCAGCACAGCCCTGGGTGCTGCTCTGGGGGCGGAGGGCTCTGACCCTGCTGGCACTGCCAGGTGGGAACAGCAGGAGCTGCTGTGCTTCTGCTGGCCTGGTAGTGCCCTGCAGGTCACACTGGAGCATCTCAAGTGCAGCAGTGCTGCCCTGTGCAGGAGAGCAGCTCGGGGGCAGCTGCGCAGGCACCACAGGGACTCATCAGGCTGATGGAATAAAGTGCAGGGTTTGGTCCCTGAGGTGCTGTGGGACAGGCAGCAGTGTCACTGTGACAGGTCAGGGATGTGAGAGGAGCTGGGTGTTACCTGTGGGACAGGCAGCAGTGTCACTGTGACAGGTCAGGGATGTGAGAGGAGCTGGGTGTTGCTGTGGGACAGGCAGCAGTGTCACTGTGACAGGTCAGGGATGTGAGAGGAGCTGGGTGTTGCTGTGGGACAGGCAGCAGTGTCACTGTGACAGGTCAGGGATGTGAGAGGAGCTGGGTGTTACCTGTGGGACAGGCAGCAGTGTCACTGTGACAGGTCAGGGATGTGAGAGGAGCTGGGTGTTACCTGTGGGACAGGCAGCAGTGTCACTGTGACATGTCAGGGATGTGAGAGGAGCTGGGTGTTGCTGTGGGACAGGCAGCAGTGTCACTGTGACAGGTCAGGGATGTGAGAGGAGCTGGGTGTTGCTGTGGGACAGGCAGCAGTGTCACTGTGACATGTCAGGGATGTGAGAGGAGCTGGGTGTTACCTGTGGGACAGGCAGCAGTGTCACTGTGACATGTCAGGGATGTGAGGGATGTTGTGCAGCGTGGTCTCGTTCCCAGGGCTCTGTCCCTGTGCACAGCAGCAGGGTCTCTGCCCTGTCCTGCAGAGGTGACCTCTCCCCTGGGCTCTGGGCTGGGCGATGCCTCACTCAGGGCAGCCTTTTCTGGAGCTGGGCAGTGTTTGGGTTGAAAGGGGACAGGACTGGCTGTGCTGCTCACAGTGACACCTCTGGCACTGGGAGCAGGAGGGTGGCCCCTAGCCCTGCACACATTGTCACTCACCTGTGACACCCCAGTGTGGCACTGGGGCTTGGGGACAGGAGGGACAGCAACTTCTCACATGGGCACAGAGTGACAGACAAGGGGGAGCAGCTTCAGACTGGCAGAGTGGAGATTTGGATGAGAAGTTAAGAGGAAGTCCCTCCCTGGGAGGCTGGGCAGGCCCTGGCACAGGGTGCCCAGGGCAGCTGTGGCTGCCCCTGGATCCCTGGCAGTGGCCAAGGCCAGGCTGGACAGGGCTCAGAGCAGCCTGGGACAGTGGAAGGTGGCCCTGCCATGGCAAGGGGTGGAACAGGATGATCTTTAAGGTCCCTTCCAACACAGCCCAGCCTGTGATTCTTGTCAGAGGAATGAGTGATAAATAAACCTGCAGGATTCTGACCGTGTCAGTGCCACATCCCTGTCTGTATCCTACCCTAAGGGTCATTCTCATAATTCCCATTTCCTTTTATACCTGCAGAGCATAAAAGAAACCAAGGACACCTATTTCATGTGGATCATTGGTCACTCTTGCCATTGGCTGAAGCAAATTCCTGCTAATGATGAGAGAGCTCAGTTCCCCTGGCTGGATCACCTCATAGTTTGGAGAGGAGTCTCCATAGGCTGAGCTTTGGACACATTCTTATTCCTAATAAAGGAGCTCCTTGCTTGTGTGCAGGAATCCACCAGTGCTCTGCAGGAGCACAGGGATATGGCAGCTTGTGTCCTTAGCACTGGATTTAAATGTTCACTTCTAGGCAGAAGAGAAGGGCTTGGGCAGCCAGTTCATGACCAAGCAGCTCCTCAGGTTTGTGCGTAGGTGCACAAGGCTGTACACTTGGGTTAAAAAGACCAAACAGTATAAATTGAAACCCAACCTCCCTGTTCCCCCCACCCAGGCAAAACCCCCAGACCCCAGAAAAACCAGCCTGGGTGGCAGTAGGGGTGGCTGGGAGGTGTCCTGGTGCTGGCAGGGTCTGCAGTGCTCTGAAGTGCCCCGTGCTCCCTGGGCAGCCTGCAGCTGTGCTCCTGCAGTTATTCTGTTCCTTGGGGACACTTCTGTCCTGGCTGGATGCCCAGCAGATTCTCCCAGTTCAGGCACTGCTGGGAGGTGGTCTGGTGAGTTAATGCCACTCCAAACAGCTGTTAGAAATTGCAGATACATCATGGGAAGTGCTTGAATATTGTCCTTTGGATGAAGAATAGGCTCTTCCCTTTGTTCTGCCTTCATTTCAGCTTTTTTTTCCTGGCATAAATCACTAAGATTACCTCTTTCCCCTTCCTTCCAATTCTTTAGGATGTAATTTGTTTTAATTAGAGCTTGTTTCCAGGTGCGTGGTGGAACTGGGGATACCTTCCAGCTCCTTTCCTGCTTCCCATTCTTCATGCTTATGACCTCTGACACGAGCTGTTGCTGCTGCCTGTGGTTGCTGTTCAGCAAAGCTGCAGATCTGTTTTGTGAGGCAAGTTCAGAGCCCCAGAGGTTGATCACTGCCTCTGATCTGCTGCAGCTTTATGGAGAAGGTCCCTGCTGTGCTGCTGCCCAGTTCAGCTGTGCTGCCCAGGAACTGGGGCTGTGCTGGAGCAGTGCTGCTGCTGTGGAGCTCAGCCTGCTTTACCAGTGGATGTTTGCTCTGGGGAGTGCAAAGGCACTGCTGGCCATTTTAGAAACTGTACAGGACAAACACTGAAACACCATCAGTCCATGCTGAATTCATTTACACATTCACTCACCAGTGTCAACAACATTCTTGTTCTATTAAAATCACATGTAGCCACATAAAAACCTTTGCACTATGCAATGGTTCCCAGTAATTTTTTTTTTTTAACTTAGGATCAGAATGTTGGTGTCTGCCTTATCTGGAGGTAAACTGGTGTTGGAGAGGTGCTCCATGCACCTGCCAGCAAAATATTCCCCACACAGGTAATTCCTGTGTGGAGAGAACCTTCCTTCCTTTGCACTAACTTGGCTGAATTATTGTCACCTCCATCCCACCTTCTGGGGAGGGGACAACGCTGAGGACTCTCTGTAGGCTTTTTTTTTTCTTCTTCCTCTATAAACACGATGAAAAAACAACTTTATCTAGAAAAAGCTTTTCCTGAGTCGAGCTTGTGCAAGTGCTTCCTGCTGCAAGCAGCAGCAGGGTGCAGAGCAGCCTCCAGTCCTTCCCTGCAGCCAGGAGCAGGCTGGAGCTTGCTCTGGAGGTGCAGGTGTTGGGACATGTTTATTCATTCCTGCTCTGGACTGAACAGGGACTGAAAAGGTTCCCTTATAAGCTCATTAACCTGAAATGCAGGTTGGATTTTTCACCCAGAAGACAAAATTGCTTCTGCTTTTTTTTTTTTTTTTAATATTACAAGACAGTTACAAGAAAATATTTTCTGAGCATTAGGATACTATTTCTATAAAATGAAATTTAAAATCTTGCTTAAAGAATGAAGGTTTAAGACACACAGGTGAATTCAGGGCACTTGTTCCTCTGAGGTATTTAACTCAAGTTTGAGGTAGTTGTGGGATTTTTTTTTTTTTTTTTTTTGGTTAAAGGTTGAGTGGCCTGAATGTGTTTGTCCCTTTTGTGTTTTGAAGGGTGCAGTGTTTGAGCATGACATGCATAAGATAATTTGGGGTTAAAATTAAGGATCCCCTTGGCTCAGTATCCTGCCTCCCAACAGTGACCACAAACAGATGCTCTTGGCTGCACTGCCAGTCACTTTCAGGCCCTGATAAACTGATTTTTAATATGCTGAAGTTCGAGTGGAGTAATTTTGTTCTCCCCTGTTTTGTCCCTCTGGAGCTTGAACAAAATGATCCTTGCCAGATGTTTTTAGAGCTGCCTCTGAAGAGCAGGGGTCTTTCATCTTGGGTATTGGACTATTTGAATTAAAGGATTTTTTTTTAAAAAAAAGCCTTTTCTTGGGAGATTCTATTAATTTTACAGAAATCACAAGTATCTAGGAATTGCTTTGCTGTGTCACACTCTCAATGGATGTGAGTGATTGTCTGGCCATGAATAATGGCTGGTTAATCAGTGCTAAGTGTATGACTGCAGTTTATAATCTATTCTGTAACACCTGTATCTAACATGGGCTTGGTTTTATTCACTAATGCCACTGGTGTTGATCCCTGGCTTTATACATAACCCCAGATCTCATCAGATTCATTGTTCAGTGCTACAGCTTGTTATTGCTTTTTAAAAACAAACATACAGCCCAAAACCCTTGATATCCTGGCTTTAAGATGTGTATTTCTTATTTTAATATTTATTAAATATTATATATATATATATATATAGTTGATTACCTTTTCCAGCTGTTTTTGGACACTTCCTTGGCCAGTGACCTGTCCTCACACGGGGAGGGCTGAGAGCACAGGAATCCCTGTCCTGGGGCCACCTCTGGTGCCAGTTCCACACCCTGAGTCTGCTGCAGCTGCATTCCAGGCTGGGGGCACTTCAGAGGAGGATGGCTGAAATTCCTTCTGCACATCAAGTTTGTGTCCCTGATGTGCCCATGTCACACCAGGCCGTGGGTTTGCTTTGAAAACCCTCCTTGGATTGCTCCAAAGAGAGTCAGAAACGCTGTTTGAGAGGAGCCTTGTGGCTGAGTGGAGTGGCTGGTTTAAAACCCTTCTGTTGAAGCATCCCTCTAATTTAATTAGGGATCCCCTCAATCTGCAGAGAATCAGGGATGCTGCTGCCCGGGGTGGTTACGTGGGTAGCACACAATGCTGTCCTGTGTGTGATGTTTGGGTTCTGGTTTTGTTCTGGGGTTTTGTTCTGGGTTGTTGATGTTTTTTCAAACTTAATGGCAGCTCTGAGTTATCTCTGTGGGGTTGGAGCTGTTGCTGGCTGGCACAGGAGCTGTGAGAGCACCGAGGGCAGGGTGACCACAGCAGGACAGATCAGCCCAGCCTGTGCTGGCTGGAAGGACAGGGCTGGGCACAAACCCCCAGGGGCCTTTTGTCATTGCCTCCAGCCTTGGGAGAGTTTTGCTGTGAATTCCCAGCCCTGGATCCTGCCTGGCTCTGGGTATTCTGTAACAGAATGCTGAGCCCAGATTGTCCCCAGGGCTGTTTCACTGTGTTTTGGGGCAGCTCTCATTGCCATGTCCCAGTCCTTCATGGCACTGTGTCCATGGCCAGAGCTGCCAGCTGTGCCAGCCTTGGGTAACTGGTGAGTGAACAGAGGGAGAAGCTCATTTCTGTGTTAGGAATTGTGCAGGAATTGCTGTGCCAGCCTTCCTCCCTGTCTCCTCCTTCCCAGAGCTGGAGAACGAGAGCTCTGCCCCAGCCCATGCTCAGTCCTGCCCATCCTCACCTCTGAGCTGTTTTGTCTCGGTGCTGCTGCCCTTGGCCCTGGACCCCTCCCCTGCAGCTTCAGCAGGGAGAGGATGAGGCTGGATGGAGCTGGAGGTGCTCCCTGCTCCCAGAGCTCTGCCCGTGGCTCTGTGGGTCAGGGTGTGCTGTTTGCCCTGCTCTGCCTTCTGCCTTTTTGATATTCCAGCGCTGGCTCCCAGCTCCTTTCTGACCAGCCCCTGTTTACTTTGCAGAGCACAACGTTGCCATGGCAGCAGGTTACTTTTCAAAGGGAACATCTTGTCATTATATTTAATCCACTGCAGCTGAGGAGGACTGAAATATTAAGTTGTTGTTGCTATGGATACTGCTTTGTTACAGCAGTTTCTTTTGTGTCACATTTCATATACAGTGTTGGCTCCTTTTTTTCCCTTTCCCATCGAATAAACACAGGATGCCATTCCATTCTCATTGTAATTGCTCTCACCAAGATGATTTAGCTTCAAATCTGCAGTGCATTTTAGTTTCCATAGCAAGAATTTTTCTTTCCATTTGAAGCCCATTCCTGGGGATGTGGAAACAGCAGAAATTCTGGAGCAGATCGTGTGTCCTTGAGGAGCCAGGGGCTTTGTGCCCTGTTAAAATCCAAGTGGGATGTTGAGCAGCCTGCCAGAGCTTCCTGCACAGCAGCTCAGCCCAGCCCTCACCTTTTGGGCAGGGGAGGGAGCACCTTGAGCTGTGAATATTCCCAGGAAATGGTGACTGGGTGAGAAAGACACACAGAAATATTTGTGTCCACGCTTCATGAGGAAGGGTTGGAGAGCCCCACTGAGTTCCCACAGAAAGAGCTGGGAGCAGAGATCCCATCCCAAACTTTGCTTTTCACTTTGCAATTACGGGATGTTCCAGCCTTGGTTCTTAAATGTCCTGTTTATCACGTTCAGTGTGGTGCAGCTGAAGAAACTGGGAGCTGGGGAATGTTTGGTTCTCCCTGTCTGAGCTGAAAGCAGCCCAGGAACCCTGCACAGGAACCTTGTGAGCTTTACCTGCACCGATGAGTAGGGATGTACATGGCCTTAAAATCAATTCTGGGAGGAAAGGAGGAGCATCAGCATTTTCTGTTGTCAGCTTCCCCTTTGCTCCTCACAGGGAAGAATTCTGACACCTTGTAGTAACCTGGTATTTAATGTATAACTTTGTAAATAGAAAATTGATTTCCTAGTTCAGTCATTTCCTTGCATAAGCTGAAAACAAGAAAACAGTGTCAGGTTGTCTTGCAAAAATGTGCATTGAGGGAAACATATTGATATGTTCTCACTGTTTTCTGGAGGCTTTTGGCTCATATTTGGAGTGGATTTGCTTCGTGGGGGGGTGGCACTGTCCCAGTCCCTGCCAAGGGTCACCTTCCACAGATCAGGTTACTCAACACACCTGAACACATCCCCTCTTGTTTTCTAAATAATGTGTTATTTCTGCTTCTGCTCCATTTGCATTGGAAATGCAATGACCAAAAAAAGAATATGACCCTGAATTTCATTAATTGCAATTCTTCCTCATTGCTGTTTTTTCTTTGCATCTTAGGAGGCTAAACAGTACCCAAGGTGAAATCAGAGTTGGACCCAGCCACCAGGTAAGGGGTTTTGTGTTCAGCATGCAGAGATGCTCTTCCTCTTGATCTGTGCAGATGACAGTTGTTTAAAATTGCATGTGTTCAGATACAGTGAGGGGTTTTAGAATCATCTTCAGATGATTTTAGAGAGTTCTTTAGTATTCCTAGCTCAGTTACTGAGATTTTTCTGTGTCACATGTTGATATGTTAATGATTTTCACTGGTAGAAGTGCTATGGGGTTAATTCTTGAATAAGACTGAGGGAGTGTGAGTAACTGCTGGAAGTTAAAGAAGTGCTTTAAGTCATTTGGATTGTTAAAACAGAAGTTGAGGAGGCTGCTGAGTGTGTTCATGGCACTGGGAAGCAGAATAAGGTTAAGACTCTAGATGTCCCTGGTATGTTAATTCTAATTTGAGAGAAATCCTTCATAAGCATTGGAAATAATCTGTTCTTAAAGAGTATTAACACACAACTTGCTCTGGTTCATAGGGCCAGATCTGTCACTGGGAACTGAGGCCTCTCCTTTTCCTGAGGAATTGACTTTGTAGTGTCCAAGTGCTGGAGTTTTACATCCAAGTGATGAATATTCATTCAGGCCCTCTTCAAAACCTTGTTTAAGAACTAGTGAAAGTAAATATTTATGGAACCTGATGTCACATTCTTGAGGATGTTTTGCCTTCAGAGGAAAGAAGTCCTTGGCAATTAAACCTGTAGTGTTCTTTTCAGGAGTCATAACAAGGGTACTGTAAATGATACCTTCAAAACAACTTTCATCTCAAATTGTCATCTAATATTTTGGCAGGCATTAGTCACCGTGCTCTAAGGTATAATTACCATGTGCTTTATGGATGGGGAAAAAAAGGAGGAAGAAGGTCCATTGATTTAGAATACTGTTAATTCTTGCTTGCTTCATACTTTAGACTTCCATTGTTCCCTCACTCATCCTTGTTTCTGACAAATGTCATCACTGACACTCCCCTCAGGGAGCAGAAGGTGAAAGCAGCAGAATCCAGAGCCTGAGGTCCCAACAGGGGTTCCTGGTGGCTCTGGTGCCTTGGTTTTCCCCCAGCTGTGCTCATCCCAGATGTCAGGGGTGTTGGGTTGGGTTGGGTTTTCCTCAGTGCACAGATCCCCACAGCAGCAGGAACACCAGAGATAAATGTTCTGTGGGATTGCAGAATTCTGAGAATTCTCCTCCCAGGGGAGCAGAGTGGGTCTCTGCTGAATGTTCTCCTGGGACAATTTCTGCTACAAATACCAGCCAGGGAGGTTTGGAGTCCCCAGCCCTGGACGTGGCACTCAGTGCTCTGGGCTGGGGACAAGGTGGGGATGGGTCACAGCCTGGAGCTCTTCTCCAGCCTCACGATGCTGTGCTGAAGAGGAAGCTGCTCCTGGGAGTACCTGCAGTAATGAAGCACATTCCAAGGGTACAGGAGGCTGGACATGGGCTTGTGCAGCCCCTGGTGCTGGAGTGCCTCTCCCTCACAGAAATCCCAGTGCTGGCTTATCCCTTGCCAGAAGAGAAGTTCAATGACATACCCATTTTCCCAGGCAAGAAGTAAAATAAAGTACAGATTAAAGAGCAGAACATGAAAGACATCTGAACCTGTGACTTGTAATTACTGGTTATGTATAAATGTTGCCTCTCAAATACATTTAGCGTTGTAAGTATAGGAGGTAATTATAGGGCTTAAAAGCTGTTTCTGAAGAGGCTCTCAGCTATCTCATCTCAGAGCAGGAGATGACTAAAGATGCTAATTGGGTCTCTGGATAGAGTGTAATACTTGTTTAGAGGCAGTGTTCATTTCGCTGAGCTATCTCCCTTTCAGGAAATGTCTTTGTTTCTCTTCAGAGTTCTATGATTTACTGAGCATTTAATGTTAAACTTGGTGTCAGATGTGTAGGGTTTCTTGCTGATCTCAGAAGGGACACATCTGCTCTGTACCTTCCTGCCTTCCTTCACGTGAGTGTGTTCTGTGAGGGTTGCAGCCTGGCACAGCAGTTGGATCAGCATCCCTGGGACAGATGCAGCTGCTGTGTCTGGGGGGAATTGTCCATCAGCTCTGCACTGCCAAAGCTCGGGCTGTGCAGTACCAAATGCTTTCCTTTCCATCTCTGCTGCTCCTGTGTGCAGAAGGGCTGCACTGGCAGTGGGCTGAGGTGCTGTTAGCCCTGGATAATGGTCAGGAAAATCACTGCCTTTCTGAGGAAGGGATGCTGGATGAAGGGGATGGGTTGGGGCTTGATGCCTCAGCGTCCTCAGAGCCCTGAAAGTTGGAACAAATCCCTTCAGCACTGTTGTCTGAACATCTTCCACCTACCAGATCCTGCTATTCCAGAGACTGTATGAACCTGTGTGTCCTCCTGACACGAGGAACAAGTGCCATGTGTGTGTGTGACTTCGTTTTCCAGGCCAAGCTCCCTGACCTGCAGCCGTTCCCTTCCCCGGACGGGGACACGGTGACACAGCACGAGGAGCTCGTGTGGATGCCAGGAGTCAACGACTGTGACCTGCTCATGTACCTCAGGGCAGCCAGGTGAGTTCAGCCAGCATCCTGCCGTGCCCGTGGCCTGCTGAGGTGGGGATGGGCAGGGTTGTGGTGGCTGCAGCCCCTCCTTTACTCTGGGGTGCTGCGGGTGCCGGTGGCATCAGCTGAGATGTTCAGTTTGAGAGCAGAACGCTCGGGTTTGGGCCAGCACAGCCCCCTGCCATCATCTGTGGCTCCGGAGTTGAAGTGCAAAGCCAGCAGTGTTGCTGTGGGATGGCTGAGGAGGGAGGAGCTGCTCTGGGTGGAGCAGCTGGGACAGCAGAGGATCCCTGCAGGGAATCCCTTTGGGAGCTCCGGTTTGCATTTCAGTTCTTCCCTGGTGGGTTCAGCAAACCCACTGGTGGGCTTCACAGTAATTCAGAGTCTCAGTAAATTACTTGTAGCTTACAGGAATTCAGAGCCTGGGGAATCTGTGGTTTCAGTCAGTTTTTCTGGTATAATAAAACCAAGATGACAGCACAGAGTTTGCTGTCTCTGCTGAGACTCTGTTCTCCTGTGTGCAGGTTTCAGCTTCTGTAATCCTGATCAGGCTCTGCTCCTTTGGCAGTGCAGACTTTTAGCTGATGAAAGCAAATTAGATTGGATTTTAATGCTGGATTTATTCTGTTTGCTGGGGTGACTCAGCTTTGCAGTTTTCTGGTGCCTTATTTGATCCACAGTGTCGCAAGGCCCTAAAATTCCTGATTTAAGGTGTAAATACAGTATTTGTGTGGTGCACTGTGGGAGCTGAGGAATTCACCCTTTTTCCCTGGCACTGCAGGAGCATGGCAGCCTTTGCAGGGATGTGTGATGGGGGATCCACGGAGGATGGATGTGTGGCTGCCTCCCGGGACGACACCACCCTCAATGCCCTCAACACAGTAAGTGACCCTGGGGAGGAGCCTTCCCTTCCAGGAGGGGCTCCTGGAGCAGGGAGAGCATCAGAGATTTCTTGTCTAAGCCCGATTTTGGGGTCACGTTTTTTGGTGGTAACTTCCTCTCAAATGCCAAGTGATTTTCAAAGCTCTGAGCTGCAGGAGTTCAGTGGGGAACTCGTGGGTGGTGCCTCGAAGGTGACCCCAGTTTTTGGGAAGCTGCTCAGGTCAGGGCCACCAGCTGGACCTGGCGCTTGCTCCTGACCTGGCTCGTGGGGTTTCCACTCAGCCCAGCCAGTGTGGGGTTTTAGCTGGAGTTGAAATGCCTGCACTCTGCACAGGGAAAATGTTCCTTGTGCTCCTTTCCCTTGCACTGGTGCCTCACCACTCTGCACTTGGCTCAGTTGTTCCCTGACTTCCTTCTCAGAGACTCAGACTTCTGTTAAGGACAGTAATCATTAAAGAGGTTTTGGAATTGGAATTTCTTTCCCCTTATCTATAATAATAGCCTAATGCAGAAAATTCATTTAACTTCACTGCTTCTCTATCTACTTTAATTACTCCCTTTAATCGCTTGGCAGCCCAAGGAATCTGCAGTTGCAGTTGTAGAGTTCTTGCTTCTGAAATTAGATTAGTCCCAAAATATTTTGGTTTTGTTCTTCTGGTTCTTTTCTCTTTGTGTTTCTAGTGCATGTCCATTTTAGAAAATGCTTTCCTTGTCCACTTTGAATTTTTCTAGAAAAGAATTTCCTTATAAATAACAGTTCTGTCAGGGATATTTTAAGAAACTTTTGACTTATTTCTGAGACCCTGCTTTTTTTGACTTTAAACAGTTTAGATAGGTCACCTGTTGTCCTGACAAAATGAGACCTTTCTTATCTTTCACTTCACCACCTATTTAAAAGAGATCCAGTTTATCAGATAAATGATTTGTGAGCCTCTTAACCTGCACTAAGTTGTGTCTTTGTTTAGAAATTATCATATGCAACCCAGAAGATGAATGTAAAAGAAAATGGTGTGGTATGATTTCTTATTATGGAAATCCAATAAACTTCAGGCTAGCACTTCACATAAATCAGTCTTGACAAGCTCCTTTGCTGCTGTTTTATTTATGTAATAACAGGTGCTGTAAGCCCCCAGAATGATTTATTGTTAATTATGCCAGATAGAAATGAAGATTATGGAAGGTAGAATGCAACATGCAGACATCACATACATGTATTTATATCTCAGCTCACTGAAATGAAATGATTATTCACTCAGCATTCCAGGAGAATTCCAGCTCCTGTTCCTTTGTTTGGCTCTTGGGGTTTCCTGCCACATTTGTAACCCTTAGGAAGGAAATAAAAGTTTTCATTTGGAATTTGCTGCCCTTGTGGTGGGTGCTGGTGTCAGACTGGGAGGGCTGGAGGAGGACACAGCAGCTCCTGCAAGTGTTTCACCATAATAATGGTGAACAAATGATCCCAGAAAGCTCATCCTGCTCTGTGGGGGGAAGGTGATGCCAGGTCTGACAATCCAGGGAAGGGTGGAACAAGGTGAATATTGAGCACAAACCTTGCTGCTGCTGGCAGTGCTGAGGAAGGAGAGCTGGGGGAAGTTTTGGAGTAGTTCTTCCCCTCCTTCCTTCCTTCCTTCCTCTTTGCCCTCCAAACTCTGATTTAGCATCAGATGTGGTTTAAGATTATTTCTGTGTCCACACCAGTGCAAAGCCACAAAGTCATGACCTCTTTTATCCTTGTGACCTGTGCCTGCTGGTCAGAGGTTCTGCAGTGCTGTTCCCAGAGATCCCAGGAGTTCATTCACAGCTTTGTGCTCAGGTTTGACAGAGCTGCAGAGGAAGAATTCATTCCCAGAGGTCAGCCTTGCCTGCTGTTCTGTGGAACAGCAAAGCCTGGAACAGCCCCTGGGGCAGACAGGGTGCAAACTCAGTGTGGAACATGGAATCTCTGAGGTTTGGTTCATGACTTTGCTGGGGAAATCAGAGCCAGACACTCCTATTTATCCTCTTCACCACTTCAGCTGGTGTAGTGCTCCATGGAGGAGAGCCCCAACAATGATATGCTAATATTGTGTAAATCTCTCTTTACTAATAGTGTTGTTGTGCCTTCTCATGGCTCTGCTGCATGGGAACGTGTCATTATGAGTGACAAACATGACAGGCTAATCTCAGTGCAAGGAAATTCAGTTCTAACTAAGATGTCACCCAGACAAATTACTCCCTGTTTTAACTTGCCCTTAGACCAGATTTTCTTGTTCATTAACTACAGACAAGGTTGAAAGCATAAAAAAAAAATATTTAAATATATGTTAGCATTTCTCCTTATGACTGGTTTTCCTTGTGGATGATGTTAATGAGCAGCTGCTCTCCTGGTTCACATGAGGCAGGGCCAGGCTCCCTGCCCAGGCTTGTCCCAGGCTGGAGCCACCTCAGTGCAGGAGACAATTCTGCCACCTGGAACTTCCATCCATCCTCATCCTCGCTCTTACAGGCAGGGAAAAAAGGGCCAAACCCAGCTGCTGTGATTGCTGTTAAAAGTTTTTGGTGAGTATGCAAAATACTCCTGGTTTTTTGAAAGGTATTTTCAAAGTGCTGTCATCAGTTCTGCAGGTAATTGGCAAGTTGTTGCCTGGCTCTGTGTGGAGCACTGGCCATGCCTGTATTGCCCTACAGCTGTTTTGCAGCTGCTTTTTGGGCTGTTTTGGCAGCTCCCTGGCAATGCCAGTGCAAAGTGGCTGCATCACAAATATTTTTAATGTTCATCATCAACTCTTCAGATGCTTAAAATAGATTAGAACTGGGGGAGAGAGATGGAAGTTGGTTTTTTTTTTTCCCCTTTGGTTTTCTCTGATAACCAAATTATACCCTAAAGGCTGCTCGGGGCTCTTGTCTTGCTGGGTTTTAAGAATGACTGATAAAAATTAAAAGGAGCATATTCTGTTTTCATAGTAGGGCAAGATGTCCACAGCTATACAGAATATCCACAGCCACTGAAATCTGTCAGCTCTGCTACTGAAAGAAGTGACCTGAATTGCATTTTGTATTAAATGAGGTGTTAGGTTGGAGTTAACCACATCCAAAGATGGAGCTGCTCATAATCCTCATCCTGCTCTTCCTTTTCCTTGTGTTTTTCCTTCCCCCTCATCTTGGGATGTGATTTGTCCAGGACAAGTCATCATCCCATGGAAGAGCCAGTCCTGGAACCTGGAGAACTCTGGAATTCCAGTGTTGTCCTATCAATGCTGGACATGCTGCAACTCCATAAAAATGGGTTTGGCTGAACAATCCCTTCTGCTTTAAGGTCCAACCCAAACCAGGCTAGGACTCAGTGACTGTGAAGCAGTGCAGTAAAACTCTCATGAGATAGCAGCAATTTTTCCATGGAGAAAAAGGCTCTGGGACCTCAGTGTTCTTAATGGACTGCAATTATTTAATGCTGAGCCCTGAATGCAGCCTCTCTGAGCTGGGATTTTCAAGGAAGAGCATAATGGCTGTAATTGCCAAAGGAAGCCTTGCTGGAGCAGGAGCTGCCAGATGCAATGGCACTCTGCTCTAAAAAGGTCACAGGAAAGGGACATTTAAATTAAGTTATAAATTACAATTGAAGAACAATATTTTGATGAGTAAGCCCAGAGATGTCAGAGCTGCAAGATGTAATTCATGGGTTCATTACAGACTGGAGGTGCCTGACAGCTGAGCCATGCCAAAGGAGAATTTATTTGCAGCATCACCCAGGCAGAAATGGCAGCTCTGCTCAGAGGCTGCAGCAGGAACTGGAACCTTGTGGGAATGTGCAGCCCTGATGGTGAAATCCCTTCCCTGAGACCTGGCTTCCTTTAACAGCAATGTAAAGGAGGCTTTTGGACATCCAGAGAATGCACATCCAGAATTCTCCTTTAATCCTGTCCAGTGGTGCAGAAGTTGCTGCATTTTCTGGTTTAAGGTACATTTGTGCTGGTTCCCTTTGTTGCAGTTGTTCACAGATCAAATCTCACGATGGTGCCAAATTTGGATGCAAAGTTAATGCTAAAAATGGAGATTCTCTGGCTGGCTGGACAATGATCCAGTGTTTGTAGAAATACCTGGAGAAGTTCAAGCAGAAGTTAATGAAACCAGAGGCAGTCATCATTAGCTGTTATTTTTACATTTGAATCTTGCCAGTAAAGTGCTCAGGAGCACTAAATGGCTGAAAGTAAAAAGCAGAGAATGAACCAAACTGCAACATGAAAATTTAACTCCAGCACTTAGAGAAAATATTTTTCCTTTCTGCTGCATTATTCTACTCCTGGCATTTATAAAGCGTTTTTGGTTTTGTTTTTTTTTTTTTTTCCTCACTCCCAGCTGCTAAAATTAACATTTTTCAGGAGACTCTAAGCCTGTATCATGTTTTCACTGGGGTCTTCTCTGTTCTGTGGCTCTTCTGGCACGTCTGTGCAGATGGGGTTTGGGATTGTCATTAATTACTTGCTCACAAGTTAATGCCCATATTATCTGGTGCTGATCTGGGACAGCCTTGCTGGCCTGTAAACTTTTCTTTTTCTGGAGTAGTTGCCTGTCAGACCAGGCTGTTCTTTCTGGGCTTGTCTGGTTTATTTTTCTTGCAGATTGAGCTGCTTGGGCAATGGGGCTGCCAGGGAAAAACACGTGTTGTCCTTGAGGCAAAATAAAGATGCCCTCCAAGTTACAAAGAGGCTTTGGCATCCCTCCTGTTTTGGGAGGGAGCAGGAGGGGAGGGAAACAGGAGCACCATTCTCCTCAGCACTGTCACATCTCCTGAGTGAAAAATCTTCTAGGTAGTGGCATGCACAGAAAAGAGGCATTTGCAAGGTGAGCTGGCAAAACAAACTGTGCTTTTTTTCTTTGAGATGGATTTGTTCCCAGTGCTGGAGTGCAAACAGGGAGGAAAATTAATGTGTACCCAGCAGAAAAGGCAACATCTTATTTTCATGCCTGTAAGCAGACATTGCATACCAGGGGAGCCTTAGAACTACTTTTCTTTAAAAGTTTTTAGTTTTTTTCAGGAAGTTTTGGTGCTTGGGCAGAGCCAGGGAGGGCTGGCAGTGCAGGCTGAGCTCTGGGCTGAGGTCCCTGTGCCCCTTGAGCCCAGGTTTGCATCATCCCCTGCTGTCCCCAGGGACCTGCAGGGCTCCAGTGCAGGGAATTAATTCATTAGTTACTGCAGCCAGTGCCTGTGGCCTCCCTCAAGGTGCCAAATAAAAGCTCAAAATTAACAGAAAACCACTGTAGCTTAGTTTTCTTTCTTGCCCACCTTCTGTTATTGAAGCACTGGTTTCGCTGCAGAAACCCTGCTTGTATTGTTGTTTTAGTTGTTGGTGAGGAAAAAAAGTTCTGGCTGCCAGTGAAGGACCATTTCTGTTTATTCCAAAAAAACACACTGCAGGTAACAGCAGATGTCTGGGCCCAGGAGTCACCTTTTATTTTTAGAAGTAGTTTTTTTTTTTCTCTTTTAAAATTCCCCTAAGTATTCCAAACTAATGAATGCCCCAATAACTTGGTGGAGGAGGAAGAGCACCTTCAGCAGTTCAGATCTGTTCCTGCTGACGACAGGAGATTTGAGCCAATTTGTGTGAAGTCTAACCCATCTTGTATTAATTTTTATTGTATCGTGGCTGACATCACACTGAGCCCTGTGTGTAGAAGGGAGCAGCATGACTTTGGCTTAGACATTACCTGGGACAGGTTTAGGAAGGAAGGGTTGGTTCAACACTGCTTCTTCTCCTGATAAAACCTCAGTTACCCTTCAGGATGGTTAAACTTCACTTCGTAAAAAATACAGTAAAAATAATTAGGCAGAGAACATCTCATGTGGCTTCCCTGTAGTGGTTTTTTTTTTTTTTTCCCTCCAATATCAGATCACTGCTAATTCTTTTGAATGATCTGTTTGTCTTCTTTATTTTTCAGCTACATGAAAGTAACTACGATGCTGGAAAAGCCCTGCAGCGCTTGGTGAAGAAACCTGTGCCAAAGCTGATTGAGAAGTGTTGGACTGAAGATGAAGTGGTAGGAAATTATTTATCTCCTCCAGCCTTAATGGTTCACGTTGCTGCTCTTGCTTTTTTATGTTTTGTTTTTTTTTTTTTTTTCTTAAAGAGGTTATCTTTATGAGCAAGAAGAGGGTAGGTGTGAAATAAAAATGCAAATGCATGGGTATAGAAATGAAAAAGCCTAATCCAGTGCATGACAGAATTGCTCATGGAAAACTGGCAGGAGAAAAGTCTGGTTCTTTATGTTTTGGTTTTGTTTTTTGCCTTGAGTGGGTCAATTTTTAAGTTGGCTAATTGGTGAAGTGTTTAAGTAAACAAATGAGAAAGTGATCTTGTTAAGCTACTAATAAAGCTGGCATTGGTGTTAGAAAATAGAACCGATAAATGGAGGAAACTTTCATGATCTCTTAGTGGTTTTAATTATTCAGGCAATGGCTGGAGAGGTTTTTTTAAGCTGTAGGTTCTCTGCAAGGCTTTCAGGGAGTTGTTGCAGTGTGCTCTGCTCTCTCCTCATGTAAACCTTCCTGCAGGAGGGCTGGGCCAGCCCAGAGCTCCTGTTTGGGGCTGGTTCCAGCCCAGCAAAAAACCTTTGTGGCTGCCTGGAGCCAGGGAGGGTCCAGTGCTGGCAGAGGTGCCAGGGCACGAGCAGAGCCTGGGACTGGCTCTCATCAGTACTGCACTTCTCTTGTCCCAAAAGGGAGATTTGTGTGGGGTCTGACTGCTGGAGCATTGGCTTGAGATTGCTCCAGGCTGTTCTCTGCACACATCCAGGGGTAAATTGTGCCAGCACCTCTCTTCTTCTCCCTGTGTAGCCTTTTTTCCCCCCTCTCATTTTTTTTCCATCAGCTGCCCTGAGCTGTGAGTGCTGGAGCTGCTGCACTCAGGGGTTTTGATGATCCACCCATGTTAAACAAGAGAGAATTGAGCCTTACCAATGGAAAAAACCAAAGTTTGTTGAAAAGTGAAGCATTACTGCAGAAGTGCAGCCTGTGAGCACAGAGTAATGATCACTGCTCTATAAATCATTGTCAGCCCCAGCTCATTTTATCATATTTGTTCTTGTTCTGCTCCATCCAAGTTTCCAGAAACATTTGGCAGCCCTCCAGCCTGGGCAGAGCCAAAGATCAAACTGTGCTCTTATTTATAGACAGCAAAGCTCCACCTGCACAGCCTCAGAGCCTCTTGGTCCCTGCAGCTCAGAGACAGCTCCAGCCTGAAGCAGCTGTGCTGCATTTTGGGGCATTTTGGGGAAGTTTCTTTACTGCAGGCTTGGGAAACTGAGGAGAGCTCTGATCCACGGGGTGCTAAAGCTGCATGGGAATGCTACAGTGAAGTGTTGGTCAGAAAATATTCAGGTGTCAAACCCTAAGTCTGGCCAAAACAAACTGTGGTGACAGCATTACCTGTGTGTGTCCCTTTCATCTCAGGTGGTGAGGGATGTGGTGGGTGATAATGCCAGAGTTCTCAGGGAAATGGAGACCCAGGTCCAGTACCTGGCCTTATTTGGCCTAGGCTTGTCATTAATCTCTTCTTGCAGCCCAGCAAATGTGGCTTACTTAAATTTAAATACTTCAATTTAAGTTTTGCAATTGGATAAATAAGCAGATCCCACACCTGATGCAGAGCTTTGGTCAGTTAACCTGAATAATAATGATAATACCACCACCAGATTTAAACCTTTTTTTGGTGGACTCTCAGCTGCCCAAAGACAAAGCCTTTGTTTTTCATTAGAATAGCTCTGCTGCCTGTGTCCAAAGTGTGAGGTAGGAGCTGCTTGGCAGTGTCAGACCTGATTAAAACAAAGGATGGGAGTTGTGTTATTTTTCTTGCTGCTGATGTGGTTGCAGATGTTTAGATGGAATTAAACAGGGGATAAAATTGGTCACTGATTGAGTTACACGAGGGCTGTGTAAATATGAAGACTGAGGTTTGTTGTCTCCCTCGTGTTTCTGAACCTGTGGCTATTTTTAAGCCTTTTTTTTTTGTCCCAGCATGTAAATTCAGAGGCTCAGAGTGAGAGGCAGCCTTGCACACTGCCTGTGAGAGGGCTCCAGCCCCTCCTGCACTGATGTGTGCAGCTCTGAGCAGCTGTTTCCTGTTTGTGAAGGCTCCTTCCCCACCTGACAACATCCATTTCCAGCAGAGATTTGATGGGCAGGGCTGGGTTTCTCTTGCAATGCTCACAAATTCACTTCTGTGGGCAAGTTGCAGCAATTGTCACATTTAATGCCTGATTGAGGCTGGTTCTGAGGACACACCAACCTCCAGCAGCATCACCTGCTGCTCAGGGGCTGCAGTTTGCTGAAGGCAGGATGGAGGAGGGCATTATTTGGGGACAAGCCAGGAGCAGAGTTTTCTGGGTTTAATGCAACTCCTACAGGTTTAAATCTCCTGTCAATCCCAGCCCAGGATGTCAGAGCAGTGAGTTCTGCTCTGCACCTCGTGGTCACCTCAAAAAATGCCCCTTTAAGTCTTGGCCAGGTGTGGGGTTTTGGATGCAGGCAGTCAGAAATCCCCCCTAGGATGGAATGGTGCTGCTCTGTTCTTGTCCACTTGGGAATCTCTGGAGCTGCTGTGGGAGTGGAGTTTGGAGCCACGGGATGAGTTTGACAGTGCCTGTTTCCTCTGGTGCTTGCCCTGATGATGGAGTTGGGTCCTTTCCACAGATCCCAAATCTGCTGCCAGGATCAGGAACTTCTTCAGCTGAGGTTGAACTGAACATCCCCATTCCCTGCTGTGGTTGCAGTGGGAGCATCTCCCAAGACAAATTGTCCTTACAACATTTCCACATGTCCCAGGAGAAAATATCTGCAAAATGGCTTTTATACCTCAGGGACCTTCAGTACAATTCTGACCCTGCACTTGCTCCTGGTCCCAAAAGGAGCTCCCATTTTGGATCAATAACCTATCAAAGAGCTGGGATTTATACAGGGTACACTGATCATCTCTAGCTTTGGTAACCTAATGGTGACCTTCTGTTCTGGAGTGCTTCATGAGCTGGAAATGTGGAAGGAGAGGAGCTGGTTCTGACTGCTCCTCACCCAACAGCCCCAGTTCCAGCTCACATTTTTATCTCTTCATTCAGAATGTGCTTTTTTCTCTCTTTATCAAAAGTTCTGAGGACGAAATCAATAGGGCTTACAGGAGAGAGAAATCCGAATCAGAACTAAAGGAACCTCCAGTTTATTAGGTTTTTAATTAAACATGATGAACACATTTTAAATACCACAAAGGCCTGGGGCAGAGCTGCATCTAATCGAAACAGATTAAGTCACCCGTCCACACTTGGGTAGTTATTAATTCTGTTTATTTATGCATGCTTGCTACAGGCAGAGTTTGCTGCTGCTCTGCTGCAGTTTATTGCACAGGGATGCTCTCCTGCATGGAGCTGTGCTCTTCATTAGCATTCAGATGTTGATCATGAAGAACTGGTGAGGTTTAATTGAAGCACCTTTGGAACTCGGGGCTGTGTCTTCCAAAGTTAAAGGAGATCTGGGTGAAGCAGTACTTGAACATCCTTTATTGGGCAGTTCCTCCCTTTTCCTCTCCACTTTGCTCCATCCACGTTCAGTTCTCTAAAGGAAGTTGCCAAGTGTTCTTAGGAAGGTTCTTTCACCGTGTGCATCTCTTTGCAGAGCTGTCAATGCCTCCCTGTGACATCCCTGATAACTGCCTTTTATCTGCAAATATTCTGCCTTTTAAATATTTTACATCGCTCTCGATGTCGAGTAGTTGAGGTAAACAACCTCCATTCAAACAACCTCCTCAATTTATCTGCAGGGTAGTTAATCCTGCCTGGTGCTAAATCCTAATTGGCCGTGTACATCCATTTACAAGTTCATAAATTTTAAAATATCCACACCTGGCTTCAGCTTAGATTCGTTTATCATAACATACAAGTGGAGATCTTTCTGCCAGAAAGGACAAGATACAGCAAACGACTTTCCTGATCTGTTTGCAAGTGTTTGTAATCCAGCGTGGCAGGTCAAGGAGTTACTTATGCAAAACCCACAGACTTATTTGCTTGGCTTCTTTGCCTGGAATCCTCCTCAGATGTCTCATCCACCCTTTTCGGAGTGTGTGCTCATGAAAACATTGTTCTCATGTTCTCCTTTGAAACCAGGGCTCTTCAGATGTGCTGGGAGACAAAGCTGCTTACTGGGGCAAAAACACCATGAATTTTATTTACTGTTTATGTGGCAGCTATAGAAAATGGAATTCAGAGCCAGATTGAAACAGAGCCTCTGGAATGGCTGAATGGAAAAAAAAAATCATAGAGAGGTATTGGAAAAGCTGGGCAGCATTGCAGGGCTGACTCCTGGAGTGGGCCTGGAAGGTTAAGACAGCAGTTAGTGCTCAGTTTCATTGTTTTACTCACAAAAAAATAAACATTGCAGCTTCCCAGTGGTGTGAAAGTCCCACTAAATGAACATTTTCTGGGATTAAGTGATCCAGCCACGTTTGCAAGTGTTGAAACTCAGCTGAGCACTGAGATGAAAATCCACCAAACTGAGATGGCTGTGGCCTTGCAGGACCTGTGTTTTAAGAATAAATAAGATTTTAGTCTAAGCACGTGTGGGAAGGTCTTGTCTGAGTCTTATTCTAAGAGCTCAGAGTGGAAAAGAACCATCAGCCCTCACAGTCAAAAGTGCCCAGTGAAGGGTGAAATTATTCTGCTTGGGGGAAAAAGTTGTTATTTAAAGGTTGCATAAAATTACAGTTACTGAGTAGCTGGCAGGTTTACAAAATGCTGAGGTGCAGTACAGCTGGAAAATACAAGGTGTATTACAGCTCAAAAAGGGGAATTTGGTTTAAACACAGGTTCCTAGATGAAAGATAACAATCTTTTGTTTGTGATTAACTTGCATCAGTCTTTGATCCAAGCCCTTGTTGAAAGGGATCAATACTGCACATACAGCACCGAGTTTATTGTCAAGTCCTTTTGGAAATAAGGCAGTGAATTAAAAATCAATTATACGTGCAGAAAAGTTTGTGTAGGGCAATCAATTCTGTCCTTTTAGTTTGCCAAAAGATTCCATTGTTTAACCAGCTGTGAAAAGGAATGAATTTTAAAAGCCTCCAGCAAATGAGGGAGCCCAAAGGGGCGGGGGGAGAGATTAAAACAAAAATTATTTCAGCATTTCATGTTCAGGAAAGGCTCTTCAGGGATAAATCTGTAAATCCTGTCGGTGACCTTGGCTTCAGAATGGGTGATTTCTCTGCTTTCCCTGATGTTGATCTTTGCCCAGCTGCCAGAGAAGTTGCTGTTTTCTTAACAATATCATTTTGGGGTTTGTTGAACTGCCATGTGCTTCTTGCTCTGCCGTCTCTCTGCCTTCATGTGGAATATTTTTATCTGTTAAGCACTTCCAGTGCTGCTGATCCCAAAAAAACAACAGCACAGCTCCCTGCCCTGGCCAGGAGCCACGGCTCAGGAGCTGTTTGTAGTGGGATGGAAGAGAAACTCCAAAGCCCAGCTCCAGCAGAAACCAAAGCATCCCCAGGTGCCTTCAGGAGCTGCTGGTTTGTTTTGCAGGGCAGGGGCTGTGCTCCACAACCCCCCTGAGCTCCCTGTTGCCAAGGGGAAGGGATCTGCAGCTTGGGAGATTAATAATAAACACGGCAGAGGTTGATTGTCAGAACCGCGTTTTTCATCTCATTTTCAAGGGCATCTGAGGAATGGCACATCCTGGTGCTCTCCATCATCCCCGTGTGAGCATTTCAAAACTGAATGAGTGCTGGGGATGTGAGGGATTGCATTTGTCCTCCCAGAGGGCTGGGTTTATAAACAGGGGCTGTTTGGTGTCCGTGGGTCTGTCCCACCCCGTGGGCAGAGCAGGAGCTGGTGCCCTGTGCTGGGCACAGAACAGCCCTGCCAGGGACACGGCTCCTGCCTGCACCACCCTGACCTTTTATCCAGATTTTATCTGCTCAGGGATCCGGAATCTGGGTTAAATATAGCCTCGTGCTGTATCCTGTCCTGCTCCGAAAGGAAACTGAGTCATGACATTCTGAAGAGCAGCTGGGGAGTGCAGGGATCATCACAATTGGGGATTTTCTGAGCTCAGTGCTTCTGGCATAGCGAGAGAACCAGGGAGGGATTGCAGCTCACCTCTGGTGCTTGTGCTGAAAGTGCAAATGAAATACAGTCATAAATAGTGAGGTGCTTTGATATTTTTCTGGGTTTAGTGTATGATAGAAATCTGCAGCTTCTTTCCAAGTGATTTTGGCTTAGTCCAGGTTGATATAGGTGCAAGTGTCTCCTTTTCAAATGTTTATGTTGGAATTATGCTTTATTAAACTCGCAGAGCCTGGGAATGGATTACTTGACGTGGCAAACGTCTGTTTTATTTTGGAGGAGTTGTTTGTTGTCTAAATGGCAATTTGCTGTTCCTAACAAGATTGCTTTACAAACACAAAAACCCCAACCCCTAAAACAAAGTGAGTGCAAGCAGATGACAGCATTGTCTGCAACTTGACAAGCTGATGCTTGATTTTTGAATGTTTTTTCCCTAGTAGTTTGGGTGTCTGTCTGAGTCTTGACTTTGATTCTTTGTTTGAACACAGAGGCTGACAGCCCCAAACCCCCAAACTTCCTGAATGCCACTGGATCCTCTGTGTTCTGCCCAGCAGCTTAGCTTGGAATTATTTTGTCTGGCCCAGTGGCCATTGCAGCTGCAAATGACAAAATGCTCTTCAAATGGGTGTAGTGACATAATTCCTATTGAAGAAATGTTGATTACTGTCACAATGTGGCTGCTCTGTGTGCTTTAGTGCTCAGGGCTTATCTTTCTTGCACAACATAAGCAGTATGAATGCCAAAATACACCTCATTTGCAAGTGCTGTTTGCATGATAAATTTTATTTTTCTAATCTCCCCTATCAACAGAACCAATTTTTTTTTAATCTTTCTGATGACATAAAAATGCATTTTAATGAAGCAAATTATCAAGCTTTGTCTCTTCTGTGTATGAGCGGGGCGGCCACATTCAATTAGGCTGAAAAATGATCATTTGTTCTATTACAGGCTGTAACAGCAAGTGCAAAGCCATGATCCATCACCAGTTGCTCAGCTTTATGTTACTTAAATCACTTGCCATCCTGTCAGGGGCTCGGAATCCTCCACGGGAGCCATTATTTAATTTAAGTTTGTAAAGGTGTCACTTGTTTGATAATAGGCTGCTTCTGTAGTAGATGAATAGGGACTAAATATTCATCATTTTCTGCATCCATCCCAGATCCCTAATGAGCTACAAGGATGGCAGTGCCAGTAGAGCTAATGATGATAGTGCCACAAAAGGAATTTGACAGCACTGAGGACTTGATCCAGGGGGAACCTCCACACCTTGCAGTGGGAAGAGGCAGAGGGTGGTGGGCACTGGAAGGCTCCCCAGGGAATGGGCACAGGGAGGGATTGCTGGGGTGTCCTGGGCAGGGCTGGCTGTTGGATCCACCCTGCTGTGGATCTCTTCCAGCTCGGGACATTCCAAGATTCTGTGAGTTCTGCTGGAGCTGGAGAGGCTTCCTTTGTGAGCCTGGCCCCATGAGGGGATTCCTGTGAGCTGCGAGGACACCCAGATTTGGGAGTGGAGATGCCCCCCTGGAAGGGGGCTGGGGTCCATCCCTGGCCACTGGAGCTTCCTCCTGAAGCCGTGGCTGGTCCAGCTGAAGGCAGAGCAGCTCCTGGATGCTGGGCCCAGCTCCTCTCTGCTTCCCCCTGTTCTGTGCTGTCTCACAAGTGCTGATCTCTGCCCGGGAGGCTGCAGTTGAAAGCTGCTGCTCCTGCCCAATGTTGTTTTTGTGCCTCGTGCTTGAGACTGTTTTGTGGTGAAGGCTTTGTGGTTGTTGTTCAGCCTCTCCATACCTCCCCTGCTCCCCCTGTGCTGTGGGTTTCCCCATCCTTTTGTTCTTTCCTGCTGCCCCCAGCCCTCTCTGCATCCCTCAGATTTATATGGCTTTTAGGCTGCGTGGGGAGATTGATCAGCCAGGCCTGATGCATTTAGAGGGGCTGATAAATGACAGGGCAGCACATTCCCCTGCACTGCTCTGGAATAACTTCAGCGCTCAAATCAAACATCCCATTTGCCACAAATTGGGGAAGGCAAAGAGGGCACCTCTGGTTTATTAAGGTGCATATTTCATTTATCTGGTATGGGAGGTATTGGCCAGTTCTACGTGTCTGGGGAGGTAATTCCACAGTCCGAGCACCACCTCCCCCCTGCCCCCCTCCCCTAAAATCCACCCTCAAGGTTTCCTTTCCAGCGTTCACCTTTGTTACAGCTGTGTTTCTGGTCCTTCATTTTCAGGTCTTTAATTGTTTCCTCTTTTATTTGTGGTCCCTTTTTCACAACTGGCCCCATGCTCATCCTCACTGAGGATGTGTCCCTCAGCCTGGGATGTGATTTTGTCGTCACCAGGGTTTCTTCCACCCAGATTTACATTCACTCCACTGCAGCCAGTGGCAGACTTACTCTGAGAGGAATTTAAGGAGTTTCCTAAAGTTGCCTGGTGTCATTTTGGCCAGGGTCAAAAACTGGAATTTGTATCTGAATTCCAGCCTGGGCATTGCTGCAGTCACAGCCCCTCTGTTAATGATTTACCTGGGAAGGCACCGACAGAAATCCCTGCCTCTCCAGAGGGATCATTTCCATTTTGTCTCATTTTTCTTGGATTTGTTCATTGCTCCAAAGTCTGGGGGCTCTTGAAGTGCTTTTATTTATTTCCTTCTGCTATTTGCATAAAAATCCCTGTTTGACAGCAGAAACTGTCTCCAGAATAATTGATAATAGTGGTTGAAATCCCAAGGGAACAACATTTCTGTAGTAGGGAGCAGTCCTGAAAATGCTGTGTTTGAGCCTTGAAGGAACACACAAGATATTTCAGGTAGTCCTTGAAAAGGAGCATGTCCAGCTCTTTCTTTTTACTTGCTCTTTGGTTTTGATGCACAAGAAGACTTTTTGTATATTAGCATTTTAACAGCAGTTTAAAATCACCAGAAATTAATCTCTTTGTGTACAGAAAAGGCAATCTGAAGTATAATCAAAAGCTTTCTGTTGTCTCTTGTCAGCAGCACACTGTTTTGCTTTTCTGGGTCACAAATGTGCCAGACCTTTGTTCTGTTTAACTCTTAAAAGGCACCTTTAAAAAAATCATTTCTGTTAAAACACACTCAAATCATTTTAGCTTTGTTTGCATCACTGAGAAACTGTTGATTGCAGGAGACAGAGAATGTTGGATAAACAGAAAGTTCTTTTGTTAGCGAGGGCAGGCCCAGGGCTTGTTGCTCCCTTTGGAAGATCCTCCTGCCCTCACTGGTTTGGAAAGGGAATGCCTCCTCTTCCCACTCTTCTTTGAGCAGAAATTGCAGACTGAGCAGCCTTCAAACGAGAGGCTTCATCTCTGCCTTCCTCTTCATCCCCTGCTGGAATGTGGGACCCTCAGTGACCTCACCAGGCTGGTAATTCCTGCAATAATCCAGGAGCTGTTCTTTGGTTCTTTGACAGTCGAAGCTGTTTATCCAACACCCCTTGCAGAGCTGCAGGAAAGCAAAGCCAGGTTTCCTTTTCTCCTCCTCCTGCTGCTGCTTTAATGCCCAGACAGGGTTGATCCAGCATCAGCTGCTGGGCTCAGGTTGGGTTTCAGATTTTATCTCGTGTAGGGAATCACATTTCTGCTGCCACACTCCGTGGGATTGCTGTGGGATCTGTGGGATTGGTGTGGGATCACTGGGAGATGTCTGGGATGGCTGTGGGATCACTGGGTGATCTCTGGGATCACTGGGAGATGTCTGGGATGGCTGTGGGATCACTGGGTGATCTCTGGGATCACTGGGAGATGTCTGGGATGGCTGTGGGATCACTGGGAGATGTCTGGGATGGCTGTGGGATCACTGGGTGATCTCTGGGATCACTGGGTGATCTCTGGGATGGCTGTGGGATCACTGGGTGATCTCTGGGATCACTGGGTGATCTCTGGGATGGCTGTGGGATCACTGGGTGATCTCTGGGATGGCTGTGGGATCACTGGGTGATCTCTGGGATCACTGGGTGATCTCTGGGATGGCTGTGGGATCTGTGGGATTGGAATGGAGCAGGGAGGCTGTGTTCCTCACAGAAGCCTTGGCAGTTGGACTTCACAGTGGTGCTGGAGCAGGGGCAGGGAGGCACAGGGACCCTGTGTGTGGGTGCAGCCCCTTGGCTGTTTGTCAGCAGCTGCCATCCATCCATCCATCCGTCTGTGCATCCCTGCATCCATCCCTGCATCCCTCCTGCACAGGTTGCCTGGCAACCCAGTGCCTGCTGGAGCCTCCCCAGCAGGTTGGGGATGATTTATTGATGATTTATCGGTGATTTATCAATTATTTAATGATTTATCGATGATTTATTGGCAGGGCTGGGTAGGGACCCACAGGGCAGCACCAGAGCTTTCAAGAGGAACTGCCTGGAACTGAGGGCTTGGGAGTGTTTGATCCTGGATGTGCAGTGAGAGCACCCAGAGCTGATAATCAGGGTGCAATTAGAGAAAACAGAAAGGATCCTCGTTTAGACAGAATTGATTTTTATTTTAATTATTATTATTTGTTTTCTTGCTGGTGTTTTTTTTTTCCTCTTTCCTGTTGGGACTCCCCCACAGACACAGGTACAGAATGGGAATCCAAGTTTTGCCTGGTGCTTGGGGTGAACCTGTAATCTTTCTCTTTATAAAAATAGCTCTGGTAAAAATCCTGGTGGGAAAATACAGCTGGGGTCAGCACAAAAGGTTAGCAACACCCTGACAGCTCCAGGCCTGGGGTGAAGGAAAAGCTGAATTCTCCTGCAGCTCTGGAAATGTCTGAGAGCTGTTGTGTCACCTTCAATATCATGTTGCCTTTCATGCACTCTTGCATTGATCCCTGGCATTAAACAGAGGAGGGGAAGAGCAGTTTTGTAGACTGGCATTTAGGTAGTGGTTCATGCTGTGGTCACAAGGATGGCTCTCACCCCCTTGAAACATCACCTGCAAATAAAAGAAATGGGAGGAAACTGGGGCAGCCTTTGGAGTGGGCACCTCAGTCCAGCTCCTTCTGCTGCCTGGAGCCCTTTTCCCAGCCTGGCTGTGAAGCAGGGTGGGCAATCCGTGCAAAGCATGTTGACAAGAGCATTTGTGTGTGTCTGAGGAGGCAAAGAGGAGAAAAAGGATGATGGATCCACTCTGACCTCCTGAAAAGCAATATAAATACTTTATTGAAAATTCTAAATAAATGTGTTTGTAACCAGTAATCCTGCTCTGCATGCAATCTCATTTAGCCAACTGGGTATGCAAATGTGCTATTAATGTGTTTGCATCCAGTATAAATACACAAATCTAATCTGTTTATATATGTCATTTACACACAGCTGTGCTCACGCTCACTTAATACCAATATTTCCAGCCAGCCAGAGGTACCATGGGAGCTCCATTGTTCCCAACAAAAGCAGCTCGGTGCAAGGGGGGTCATTATCATGGCAGAATCTTTTGGCATCCCCTCGAGGGAGGCTGCTCGTGACTCTGTGGCTGCTGTGGCTTCTCAGAGCTCTGGCTGGGAGCTGCCTGTCCCCCAAAGCTTTGGGCTCAATCCCCCACACTTTGGGGGCAGCCGCTCGTTTTTCAGGATCGTTTTTCAGGAAGACAAAGCGATGCAGTTGGGAGGGAGAGAGCAAATTGTTGGGCACCTTGAAGGCTTTCAGCTGATGTATTCCTTGTCAGTTTGTTTGGAGAGGACACTTGATCTCACGGGCAGATGGCCTGGGGAGTGTAGGGTTTGTGTCACTGTGGGTGACCAGGGCTGCACTCTGCACAGGAGCTTGGAAATTCCAGTGGGAACGTCCGTGCCTTGTAATACTGAGTGGTATCTAATGAATACCACCAAAATATTTTGGTTTTCTGTGTCTTTTGAGTGAGAAAACTGGGTGAAAACATGATTTTATTGTCAAATATCTCTAAATGTGTTGCACACTGAACAGAAGTTTTGCAGCTTGTGAAGGCCAAGAAGTAAAGATGCTTTCATGTATTTAGTGTTTATCTGCTGTTAACTATGAAAACCCCATAAATTTTCCTACCATATTTATTATAAGCTTTAAAATGCTTATTAAATATGGAAGGAGGTGACAACTTCCATTGTCATCTGCCTGGAAAACCTCGGGCCTTTCCAGACATGCATTAAACCGTTTGCTTTCATAATAACATTTTGTTTGCTTAGAGTTAAAGAAAAGGTTGAGATAATAACTTGCTGTTCTTGGATATAGGTTAAAGAGGTGATTTTATTTTATTTTTTATTAGAAAAGTTAAGAAATAAGATCCTTATTTCCTGGATTGAGAAAGATCAGAAGAGGCCCTGTGTGTTTGTAAATGTTTTGCATTACACAATGCTCTTCACTTATTAACCAGGTGGAAATCCTAGGGAGGGAATGAAACAGCACATGGAATTTCTTAGAGGAAATACATTCTATCTAAACTCGACTGCAGCACCACATCAGAAGAGACATCAGTAGCAGTGATGAATTTGCAGGTTCATCAGAGTTGTGCTGCCTTTCTGAAGGTTTCTCTCGGAAACCTTCAGTTGGAAATGGATTAAACAGATCGCTTGTTGTTTTTGCAGTGGATGTTGTGGGTGCAGGAGTTCAGCCACCAGCTTTATTTGGGGTTTTTGAGGTGGAGAAGCACTCGGGGAGCTCAGCTGGCAGTGAAACGTGGGGTGCAGGGTTTGCAGCAGTGCCAGGCTGTAATCTGGGGATAATGGAAACCCTGACGCACGAGCTCTGCACTGGCACTGCCAGCCCCGTGACAAACGTGCCAGCTGAGCTCTGTCAGGCACAGCAGAATGGCTTTGTGTATCTTGTCAGGAGATTTGTTCCTCGGGATAAAATATGGGACCTGCAAGTAACACACAGGCAAACATTAACATGCTTGTTCCTTGTTCTCCCTGGGTTATTTATAGCTCCCTGTGTACAGGCAGGATGCTGCAGCATCTAATGCATTTCATCAAATTATCAGATGGTATTGGGAGGCCTCGTGCTGGGGCTGGTCAATAGCCATGGAAACCACTCCATAAAACAGAACCGTGTCTGTCAGCACCGGCCGCCCCACAGGCCGTGGGATTTCCTAAAGCTGCTTCACAGCACTCATTATCCAGAGCACTTTTTAAATTGTGGCACAGTTTGTCTTCAGTGAGCAGCACAAACAATAATGCTGACAGAATCCTGTCATAAGCAATCTTTTAAAGTTGAACAGAAGTGGTAAAATCGAAATGTTTGTCCTAAAAATCCAAATTATGTACTTGTAAAAATGAAACCATTGTGCTCCAGAGCCACTTGTGCTTCTTACCCAAACTCATCCATAGGTCTGAGCCTCGTTCTTCCCCCAGCCCTGTGTTTGAGGCTGCTTTAGCTCAGCAGCTGTCGCTCTCAGATGCCTCCTGTGAGCAGTGCAGCATCTCCTGCAGTGTTGACACAGGGACGTGGAATTTGGTACATGTCATTTGTGCAGGGGAGAGCAAATTCAATCAGTGTCAGGCAGTCTGCTTTGTGAGACACTGGGGAGCAACAGGTCACCTCTGATTTGGTGTGCAACTATTTCCTTCCTTTATATTTAAAGCCATTTTGAGGTCTCTCTTGGGTTTGGCTTGGAGAAAAGGAGTAGCTATTCTTGCTGCAGGGAGAATGGGGCATGATGCTGAATTAATGGAAGACTAGAATAGGAAGGAAAATCTGAAAATGTTTTTTTTTTTAAAGTACTGTTAAGCTTTAGAATTTTTGTCTGAGTTTCTGAAATTATTTTATGTGTGCTTTGTTGTTATTTGTATATTAAGAAGTGTCTCTCACCTTTCCAAGAGGCACAAAGCTCCTTTATATTGGGTACCTCACAGTGCCTCAGTGGCCCAGGGATAGTTCTGTACAATGTCAATAAAGGTGGCAGCAGAACTGGCCAGAAGGATTGGCTTCATTCCTACTTGGAAATTTGGAACAGCATTCCAAGGTCCCTCTAATTCTGTTATTTCAGATGGGCTCTGTGCTGGGCTTACATTTCCAGTAGGGACTTCTGACATCCCATGGGGTCTAAAGGAACACAGTTTGTCACAGGTTTTGTTAATAGAGTTGAATCACAACACAAACCAAATATAACATAGTTTGGTTAAAAGGAATCTTAAAATATGAATTAAATGGTTCCCTAAGACTTCAAGAGCGCCATAGTAAGTCTTGGGCAGAATAAGGAATAGGAATTGGGTGTTCTCATTTTGTGCCATGGACCAGACTGAGCTCTCCTGTCTCCCCGAGCTGTTCCATCATTGGCTGCAGAGTTCCAGCTCTGGTTTCTCCTTATTCCCTGCAGCTTTTTCGGTCACCTTTTGCAGTGTGTGCTGTGAAGTGATGCTGCACAGGCAGTCCCTCTGAACCAGCCCAGGAGGCAGTGATGGCAGAGCAGGGACTGAGAGCATCCTGCAGTGCCCTTTGCAGTGCCTGCCTGTCGATGTTTCTCCATTTAGCTGGTTTCCATCCTTTGTGAATTCCTGCACAGGGGAATTGGGATGTTGGGAGCGGTGTTGGGCTGTGTTTGTTACTGCTGCTGCCACCTGCTCCTGCCCAGAGCACCAGCCAGAGGTCTCTGGTGCCAGGGAGTGATCCACCCACCCACCGTTCTGCATAACGAGAATTCCTTGGGAAAATTCACCTGATAAAAATGAATACGTGAGTGCATTAGGAACCAGCTTGTGTACACCTCTCTGTGTACTCAGTATCCTGCTCTGCAGGTACTTGGGCAACTTTTGCCTGTGTCTGGGGGCTGGTACCTCGCTCTCAGTAAAATTCTCTGTGTTTGGGAGCTCAGGCACCCCTTGAACACTTAAATCCCGGGTGCTGCGTTGGCTGGTGTGGAAGGAGCAGGTGGGTATGAGTAAATCACACACTGGAAGGGACTGTCATCTCCGAGCCTTTATAACCCGTGGTTAATTCTCCTCTCCGTGCCCCCGGGCACGTTCTTGGCAAACTCTGCAGTCTTGCTGGTTTTGAGGGTCAGGGTTAGGTGAGGATAGATCCCTGTGGGAGCTAACCTGCAGGATGCTGAGCTGGAGGTTTCTTCTTCCCTCGCATCCAGGGCGGTGGTGGGAGCTGCTGGGGTGCTCAGAGTGCTGTTTGAGCACTGAATTTCACCTTTCTGGGGGTCCTCGTGCCTTTCACAACATGGAACTCTGATCACTGCCCACCTCCTTCCAGCAGATGTTTGCAAAAAGATGCGATCCAAAATGCATTACGCCAACTTGAGGCTCGTTTCTCTTTAGGGAATTATCTCATCTCCCTCCCTTCCCTGGAAATAGTAGGGTCCACGTACTCAGCATCCATTATCTTTTTCTGCAGACAGAATTTATTATTTACTCATTGTTTATACCTGTACACAGTGTTGACAGGAAAGGAAAAGGCCTTTTATTTTCTTGCTTGTTCCTTTTTAGGGAATTATGAATTCTCATTTCCCTCCTTCCTCTCGAATAGTAGGGCCCAAACACTCAACATCCCCTGTCGGTTTTGCAGGCAGAAATCTGCTATTTGCTTGTTGTTTATACCTGTGTACGGTGTCGACAAGGCAAGGAAAAAGCCTTTTTGTTTTGGCGTTCATAGGAAAGGAAGAAATCCTTCTCTAGAATGTCCCTTGCAGAGAGAGGCACTTTGTTTACCTTTAAACCTCCGGGTGCAGTTTCGAGCTGCGGGGGTCGTGAGAAGGGGCCGGGCAGGCGCTGGTGCCCCGCGGGCCGGGCCGAGGGAAGGAGCGGGGGAGAAGACGGGACGAGGACGAGCGAGGAGGGAGCGGTGCCGGCCGAGGGGCAGCGCCGGGGCCCGGAGCTGCCGGGGGCGGTGTCGGGGCCGAGCCCGGCGGGCGGAGGAGGCGGCGGGGCCGGGCCCGAGGCTGAGGGGGGCCGGCGATCCAGGCCGCCTTTTGCGGCGCGCCCCGCGGAGCCGCCCGCCCAGCCCCGCCGCCATCACACGCTGGGCGCCGCCGCCTCCGCCCGGCCCTGCGCGGCTGCTCCGGGGCTCGGCTCGGCTCCGCTCGGCCCCGCTGCCTGCACGGCCCCGCTGCCTGCACGGCCCCGCTGCCTGCACGGCCCCGGCCCCGCCGAGGAACGCGGAGCTCCGAGCTTTAACCCCTGCGGCACCTGCTCGGCACCCCGAGCCCGGCACCCCGCATTGCCCCGGCCCCGAGCGGCTCCGGCAGCCCCGGCTGTGGCGGAGCTCGGAACGCTGGAAGTTGGACGTGCCAAGGGGATGCGTTTGGGGGGTTTTCGGTGCCTTTGCCAAGCCCTTTCCCCCGTTCGCAGCCTTGTAGGTGCGTTCGCTTCCCCGGCAGACCTTGGGTTCCCGGCGCCGCTCGGCTCCGCTGCCGATTCACGGCAGCCGTTCAGGGGATTTTTTTTTTTTTTTAATCTTCTTCTTTTTTTTTTTTTTTTTTTCTGCTGCTGCTGACACGCTGTTTTTGTTATCTTTCATCACAGAAACGGTTTATTAAGGGGTTGAGGCAGTACGGCAAGAACTTCTTCAGAATCCGAAAGGAGTTGCTTCCCAATAAGGAGACCGTAAGTACATTCGGACTTTATGTAATTCGCTTTTCGCTGTTTCTCTGTTTGATCTTGCGAAAGTCTTTCCTTTTTACCCCGAATTGTCCTCGGATAAACGGAAGACAAATCCACGAGGCAGCTGCTGATTTTTTTAGTGCAGTTTTTAGGTCTTGGGGTATTGAAAGATGTTACATAAAATAATCGTCATGGCTGGACGGAGCCACTGAGCCTGGGCGAAGTGTATTTATGGAGACCGAATCTAATTTTAAATTCTGACATTATGACTGGATAATATACTTTGTGTCACACGGTCGGGCTCGAGTGGCATCGGGTAATTAATTAAAGAAAACCTAAACCAAGAGGAGATGGGGTCGGGCAGCCCGAGGTGCGCTGTGACCCGCGCGGTGCCGGGCTCTGCTTAACTCCTGCCGTGCCCTGGAGCTCGTGTTCGGGGATGGAGCTGGGAGCTGCCCAGCCTTCTCTTACGTAACCCTTCAACCCTTTGTAACCCTGTCATTGCACCCGAAATCCCAAATCCCGGCAGGGCTCCGGAGACTCCTGCAGAGGACACAGGCTCTGGGACGCCTGCAAAGCCCGCTGACTTTTCCATTTATCCTAAACCAGCCTGGCTTTCTGTCCTGCAGGTGTCCTTTAACTGCCAGGAGCCTTTGGGAAGGTGCTTTCGTTTTGGTTCTGGATTTACAAAGGAGGTAGCTCCATGAAAATGGAGTTGGACTGTTTTCTAGCAGTGTATTAGTGATGTGGAAAACACCGATTTAAAGCATCGCAGAGTGTTTGGACTTGTAGGTGTGGAGTCTGGATGTGCACTGGGGAAGAGCATTGCTGAAATAATATTTAAAAACCTCTCAGTTTCTGTAGGATGATTCCATTCTCCTGCGGGAGGTTCCTGTGAGACAGTGCTGTGATAACACAAATCTTTGGGTGGTAAATAGTAACACTGTGTGAGTTAAAAAGGAAGGGGAGGATGAGACAATTACGAGTTCACTCATTCTGAGAAAGGAAACTCCAATTACTGCTCGGGTGTTGGTGGACTGAGGATTCTGTGGCATTTTGAGGCGTGGAGGCCCAGTGCTGGAAAGGTGACAGCTGGGGAGGAATGCTGGAATAGGATGGATCTTATCAGTGTCTGACAAACCTAGCACATCATATCGTGCCTTTCCCCTTCCTCCAGAATATCTCCCAGAATGGATTTAGAACAGATTGGTGGTTGCTTTTGGAAGTGAATTCTGCTGATGCTAAAGTTGCTGAGGGGCAAAAGTCCTCTTCCAAGTTGGAATTACAGCAGTTCTGAAGTATATAGTGTTTTTATAAATTGAAATTTATATTTTAAATATGAAATGGGGGTGGGGGGGTTGTGATGGAGAAAAACATTTTGCAGGCAGAAGGAAAAAAAAACAGCTCAAAAATAGAGAGTTGGGGGCAGGTGCCTGTCCCTGTTTGTGCTACTTAACTTCTTACACTGGAGCTTGGATATCAGGCTTAGGGGTTTGGTAAAAGTTTTGCAAGTGGTGTTAAACCTCACACAAGGTCTTTTTTTTTTTTTTCCCCAAGTGTTATATTATTGTTTCATTAGGTCTAATTCTTTTACTACAGAGAAGACTAAATATTAAGTCTGAGCTGTGGGAAGTATCATGTTGATGGGTTTGGGCTTAGGGTTTTTTTTAGCCCCTGTGGTAACTGATCTACAAATAACCTTTGACCTACAGCGGGTTGTTTATAATCTCCGCTTCCTATTTTTGCCCACAGACCTCACTTCTGCTTTCTTTAATTCCCAATTTCTTTTCAGTCAAAA
This sequence comes from Cinclus cinclus, assembly GCF_963662255.1. NCBI lineage: Eukaryota > Metazoa > Chordata > Aves > Passeriformes > Cinclidae > Cinclus > Cinclus cinclus. The sequence continues at coordinate 7,942,992 of NC_085068.1, read as the reverse complement.
TTTACAGCCCTTTTGCTATAGGAAGACATTGCAGCATAAAGGATGCAGTAAATATTTGACTGTCCAGTTTAGCTTCTGTTCCTTGAAGTGGAATAATGACTAATGTAAATGACAAGGCTGTGGGATTAATTTGTCTGCATTTTTTCATCACCAGAATAATTTCAGATACTTTGCTTGCCATTTTTCTGATGCAGTGTGAAGTAAGCCTGTAGCAATTCCAGGAACACCAGAAAAGGGCTTTATTCTCCCATTCAGCCTCCATATTAACATCAGTGAAACTTCAAAAAGTTGTTACATGGATGCTAAAGCAACTTCCAGGTACTTAAAGATGTGTCAGGGGCAGTCTTGGAGTGACTTGTCCTAATGGCTCTTGGGCATCTTACTAAGAGTTTTTCTTTCTGCTCACTGAAGGTTTTGGGGAGGAGACCCAGGGGGTTTTGCCTCTGCAATCCCCACCAAGAGTTAAATCTCCTTATTATCATGATTTCTGTGAAATGTGTCCTTTCCTAGACCCTTCACTGGGGGAAAATTCTCCCTAAACCCTACAGCTGGAACACGGGAAACAGTGGAAGAAAAGGAGTGCAACAGAAATGCAGAATTCTTGTAAAGACCAGGTCTATTTTATGTTAAATCAAGCTGAGGCTGCTGGGCAGAGTCGGGCTGTGGAGGTGAACATGACATTGTATTTCTTTTCCACTTTGGGAAGGTGTAAAGTGGCTGTGGTGAGAGATGAGAATCAGGCCATGCTGTACTGAGCTTTCACAAGTGTGTTAAGGAATGCCCTATTTGAGTTGTGCCTTGGCTTTTTTCCCTTCCATAGTCAGTGTGCAGTACCTTTGGAGAAAACCCTGTGCTTAACAACGTGGGCTTTAACATAGCTTTGCAATAGTTTTTAAATTATTTCTTCTAAATGAGTAATCCTCAAGAAAAGAGCTTTATGAAAGAGAATGTTTATTCCATATCTGAGGTGTGTTTGTTTGGGTCTTCACTCCGCTGGTTGATTTTGCATTTCCAGTTTATTTCCATGTTCATGTCCAGGAGGGGTTCCCAGTGGACGTGGGAGTAAATAACTGCAGTGGATCAAGGAATGTGCTGCTTTTATGCTGGATCAGTGTTAACCTGCTCACACTCTGGAGGAAAAGTGCCTCTGTGTAGACAAGCCACGAGCTTTTAAATGAAACTTCTGAAACTTCCTTGAGTTTCCAGTGAGCTGTCTGAAATGCAGTTCTCCTCTATTTCCATGTAGCCTTTTTGCCTTTTATCTTCCTCTGGGTGGTTTCCCCTTAGTTCCCCTGGCACAGCTGATGAACTGCCCTGCTCCCCTTTGGTTCCTTCTTAGCAGCACTTCTGATTCCTCTGCATGGGAAGAAGTAAATTTAGGAGGCTTTTCAGTGACATGAACGGTTTTCAATAATTACTTTCATTTAAATTCCCACGTTGTGAGAATGAAAGGTGCACAGCTGGCAACAGTTTTCTTAACTATCCGGTTTGGCTTTAATGTGGTTTTATTCCCCTGCCATCCAGCCATTTTGGGATAATTTGCTAAAATTTCGTGATAATACAGGATTTTCCGAGTATTTAACATTCTGCTCTGAATTCCTTAGATGATTACACTGAGCTACTTGAATTTGAGAGTTTCAGAAGCACCAGCATTGTGATAGGCCTGAGATAAAAGTACTTACGTGGCTCCAAGGTTGGGGATTGCCTTTCTGTGTTCATGGGAACAGCTCAACTCTGTGCTGGCTGCATGCAGGAGGTAAATAGGAGCAGGGAATGGAGGGGAGCTCCTGCAGGGCAGTGCCTCCTGGTCCTGCCAAGTGCTGGTGTCACCTTGCTGGGATCCAGAGCTGGCTCCTGTTCCTCAGCCTGTCCTTGTGCTGCTCTCTCAGAAACACTCCTGGGAGCCTCAGGCTACACTTGAAGTTTGTTTGAGCTGTTCAAAGCCACAGCCCCAGCAGGAACAGAACTGTGGCTGTGGTTCCTGCAGCCTGCTTTGGGGCAGGGGTGTTGTCTGACCAGTGGGACTCCAGCCCCCAGAAATGGGGATGTGTGTGCCTTCCCTAGGTCCTGTAATCCTGCCAGACTGTCGTGGCCTTTGCTGCTGTTGAATTGAGATTTTGGAGCCCCCTTGTCTCTCTTGGGGATGGACCTGAGCACTTTGGGCCTTTCTGGGAGCTGGGGTGAAAGTTCTGGGGATGTTGTGGGGCTCTGCAGAGGCTCCTGTGTTCCCCCAGGACAGTTCCTGGGGCAGTGCTGGGCATGGTCCTGTGCCTGTCTCTCCTCCTGGCAGCCTCAGCTCCTCCCAGGGCCCTGCAGGAAGCCCAGGAGGAGGACAGTGGATCTTTGTGCAGGCACGCAGACTCCAGGCTAATTTTGGGTTGAATTTCCCTGTTGAGCACATAGGTATCTGTGGTGTGTGTGATTTTTGGTTTGGCTGCTGAGCAAGGGATGACAGAGTGCAGTCGGAAGATCTTGCCTCAGGGTGGATGCTCCTTTATTTAGCTCTAAAGCACGGTGTAAACAGGAGTTATGAATATTGGCTGTTTCCTAACACTGAAATACCTGCAGTGTGCTGTATTTATGCACATAAGAACTAAATATGCATCATTTCTTCAGGAAAAATGGTCTCTCTCCTGATAGTAAAATCTTCCTCTTCAAATTAAATGCTGCTGGGACTTACCTCAGAGACTAAATAAGCTGTGCTCTGTTAACGTTAGGAGGCAAAACGAGTGCAGTGTGAGCTTTCAGCATAAACTTCTGTTTAATTTTAGATCGGGGTTTAGATAAACAATTTTATTCTTGCCTCATTAATGCTTAATCTTGTGTTACATAATACACAATATTGGCTTCCTGAGTAGCTCTTAAATGTAGTGCAAATGTGTAGTAGCTGAAAGGTCAGTGCAGTTACCATATGTGCAGGCTGGCAAGGTGTCTGTCCCCTGTGAGGACAGACGGAGCCCTCCCCATGTCACTCCTGATGGCAGCCAGCAGCCCCAGGAATATTTGTGCAAGGCTCTCCTGAGCTTCTGAAAGGTAGAGCTTCTCCCTCGACACAATTGTTCAAATAGCAGAGTGCCTTTGATCAAAGGAGGGGGATAATTAGATGAATATCTCTTGGTCTGTTGGTATAAAGTGGTTACTTAGCCCTGCACTGGCTTTTTAATATTTGCATTTAGTGGTGAGCCTTGTTTGTAGCAGGAGCTGCATTGTGGCTGTGGCGTGGGCTTTATCCCTGCTCTGCTCTCCCCAAGGAAATCTGGTTTATTTGAGGCCGTATTCCCCTAATGATGGAATATTAATACAGTGCAGTCAAGGCATATTATTTCCTGCCTTGTCTTTGCTGCGGGAGCATTCAGAGAGGGACAAGCTGTGGAGGCCTTTTCTGTTTGAAAGCTGAACCTTTTTCTTTAATAACTTGTTCTAGCCTGGATGCAGTCAGAGCTGAAATTTTCCATTAGAGTTTGAAGCGACTGCCAACATAAACAGCCACTGCTTCTTTTCATTTCATCCTCCTCGCTGCTGCTGCTTCCAGAGCGTGGCCATTGCAGGCACAGGGCTTTGCTCTTGTTCACACAGGGGCTTGTGGGCTTCACATTTCCCAAATGATTTCAGATGATAGGCTGAGCCTTCAGTCACAGCAAATATCCTACTGGGCTTCAGTCCAGTTAGCAGAAGGGGCAGAGGCAGCAGTTGCTTTTCCTGTGTAAGTGAAACCACTGAATCATTTGCATAACAAACTCTTCTGGAGGGAACGTGCTGCCTTTTTGTTGTTTGTTTTTTTTTCCCTGTTTTTGTGAGCGTGGCTGTCTCAGGTGAGGGAGGAAGAGCACTGCATTAATGTTGGACTCAAGGTGAGGCAGGGTGCAGGGGCAGCTCCCAGCCAGGAGCTCACCAGGAGCAGGGGAAGGAAAGCCAAGGAATGTAATGAAATGCTGAGCTCATAGGAGCTGAGCTCAGATGGAGATATTCCTGAATTTAAGTGGCTCTGAGCTGAAGGCTGTTTGCAGAGGATTGTTCAGTGTGTGTGTTCACTGTGATCTGGTTTGTTTTCAAAAGTTTAACTGTTAAACCTATTGCAAATGTCATAACTTTATTGGATAATAAACGAGGAGGTTTGCAAAGGTCTTTAAAGAGACATAAAGGTTTAACTCACACACACCATGGTGTCTTTCTTTATCTGTAAATAGGTGTTCAGGTGAGCAGGCTTGGGCCCCAGCTCCATGTTCATACCCTTGTGTTCCTTTAGTTCCAGTTCCCTGAGTGGATCCTGTGAATTCCCATGTTCTGGAGGTGCATCTTGCCTGGCTCTGAAGAGCCCTTTCACCTGGCCTGTGCCACGTGTGTGCTCGTTGATTAATGATTGATTAATCACTGGCTCCAGCTTCCAAAGACCAAAATAACCCTTTCCCCAACATGCCTGTCTCAATTCCAGCTGAAGAGAGCAAAACCAAAGAAAGGAAGTACCTAAAATGTGCTTTGTTTTTATTGTTCTTGTTTTAAATCTCTTAAGCGTTCTCTCAAGAGAATAAGAGGATTATTTTTCAATTGTATCATTTTACTTTTGTATTCCAAAGGTAATTTACAGCGTCATCAGCTCAAAAAATGAGCTGCTTATTTGACTTCCTTCCTAAGAAACCCTCATAGATGGAGAGCATAAAAGCAGAAGGTGTGTTCACTGTGCCAGCTGGACTCTAGAATTGACTTCAGCATGGGCAATAAATCAGCTCTGCACTCCAGTGGCTTTTTTTTTATTATTATTTTACATTACAAGATTGGATCTCATTGTTTATTTTCCTCTGAAGGTTTAGAGGTAGGTAGGAGTAAAATATTGTTGCAAGTAAAAGAGGGCCATTAGGCAATTGCATTGAATTCTGTCAGGGAGCCAGCAAGGACAATTTCTGCTTTGTAGGGAAAAGTCTGTAGACAAAGATACAAGCCAAGATTATTTGGGTAATTGATACAATATTGTCTGAGCCTTCCTCAACAACTGAGAGAACACAATGCTGCTCCTCAAGATTTCTGTTCCACTGCATTTTCCTTACTTTCTGTTTATAATTCACCATCCTAAGGAACTTTGGTTTGTTTATTTTCCTGTTGTGAATTCTCTTTTGCATCTGTGCTGAAGGGTATGTGTGACTCTGGTTAAAATGCTTTTGTTCATCAACAGCTGTATATTTATTCTGTATTTTCTTTCCCCGTGAGAAAAACCAGCAGCTTTTCTTCTTCCCTGGAAGTTGTCAGATTGTATCAAATACTCAGACATCAACCCTGAGGTCCTGTGAATTGCAGGTACATAAAATAGGTGTCTGGTAAAGGATTTGTGCAGTTTATTTTCATGGTTGAGTGTCCCAGCCTGGCAAGACTCTTTTCCACGGCTGCCATGCATCAAACCCTTCCTGCTGTTTGTTCCCCATCCAGTCAGTGACTGAAGATGAGCTTTAAAACTTGAAAATGGCTTACAGAAAGGCAAAAATAAACCAGGCATATAAGCAGCAGTGCCGTTTGTGGGACCTCCTGTCCCAGAACAGTGCTAATGTTTTAAAATCTGGGTAACTCCTGGAAGAAATGAATCTGTATAATCCTGCCTGGGGACTGACTTTTGAAATGGCTTAGGAGAGAAATACTCTCCAGGTAATCCTCTGTGTGCTGCTCACTGTGTGTATTTACAGTGTGTGAGACAGAGATTACAGTTTCAAGAGCTACTGCAGCAGTTTGCTTTGAATTTTGGAGTTCAAGGAGTAAATAAATACAAACAGCTTGGAGTCGTTGTGAGCCATGATCCAGGGGAGTCAGAGGAGCTCTGCAGAGCAGAGTTTGGTTCCTTGAAACACACAGGGAATTGTGCCTGGCTTGTGTTGGGGCAAAGGATTGTGCACTAGGAGAAAAACCCTCAGCTGGCAGAGAATAAATAAAGTGTACTTGGAGTGTGCCTTGCTTCCACAGAGCATGGGATGAGCTCTCTTCTTGCCCAGGAGATCACTGGGCTCAGTCATCACCTCCTACCCCTGGGAGAACAGCACCCACTGGCTCCAGAGCAGCCCCCAAGCACATCAGTCACTCCTAAATATCCTGTAATGTGCTGCTGGATCTGGGAGAAAAGACAATAACAACTCCAGGAGACAGATGCACTCATTTTGTCAGTTTTGTTTCCACCCAGCTGTAAAAAAGAAGCAGTGCTTGATTACTGGGGTTTTTTTGCTGCTTGGTTTTTTGTGTTGTGTTTTTTTTTTTGTTTTTTGGTTTTTTTTTTTTCCATGCCAAGGAAGACTCCCAGGAATTCTAGAAATGGTGGAATAAAGTGAGAATGAGGAGTTAGAAAAGAGTCTGTGCCATAGGGGAGGTGAAGCAGTTTGTGGGTAGAACTGGCTCTGTAAGCATAAGAAATACTTAATATCACAGGTTGAAATCTGCTGCATTGACTTTGGCTTTTTTTTCCTTTCCATTCTGTATCTGAAGGAAAAACACTTAGGATATGGCAGAATTGAGATTGTCAGGGCAGAAAGATGCTGGTGGTTACTTCTAGGTGAGGATGATGATGTTCTGGGTGAGCTTCTGTTTTCTCCCAGCACAGGGAAGGGTGGATTGCTGTTCTGCAGGGTGCCAGGAGGGCTGTAAGTGTCAGAGCCCTGCACACCTGCACCAAGGTGGATTTATGGATAAATGGGATATGGAGGAGTTCCTTTCCCTGCCAAGAGGTGCATTAACGTCTCCTGGTATGTGGAAAAGCTGTGAAATGCTCAGGCTTTGGGTTTCCTACTCCTGCTTGTGAGGAATAAGGGTCTTGCAAGGCTGGGATCCCCCATTTATGGTGTTTGTGCCTTTTCCCTGGAGCCAGGGGTCCTGCAGGACAGAAATCCAGCCCTCCTTCCCTTCCTGCTTCAGGCTGCTGAAGAGGGTGCAGGTGATGTCCCAGCAAGCCCTGAGTGATCAAAGCAGATTCCACAGGAAACCTTCTGCTTCTTGCATCTCTTTTTAAAAATCCCATAATGCTGGCAGGTGTGTTTCCTTCTGATTCAGGTCTTTCAAGGCTAAATCTGTTGATTGCCCTTTTCTTTGCAAACTTTGTGAGCTTAGGAGCTGGGGAGGTGTAAGTGAAGGAGCTGCTCTCAGACTAATTGCTGTGTTTGAGCACTTGGAGTCTTAAGAAACAAACCAAGTGTTACAAGAACGATGACAAAATCCCAGCTGCTGACGGTGGTGGTGGTGGTTGGGAAATCCTTCCTGACTCTGGTCACCTGGGATGAGGAACACTGGCAGGAATATTGTTTGTTTTACACCACCAAACTCCTGTACAGCAGGAAGGGATCTGGCGTGGACAAGGTGCTGGCAAGTGCTTTTATTGCCATGGTGGAATAGTTTGTCCTCGGGTGGAACAGTTGAGCTGATCCTCCCCTTCCCCCAGACACTCTGTGGGCTCCCTTTTCCCTTGCAGTGCCCCTGACACAAACAGAGTTATTTTGTAGGGTGCCTTCAAAGAGAGGAGAGCACATTCCAGGTTATAAAGCAGCTCTCTGCTCCTGCAATCTGAGAAGTCCTCCCTGGTGTTTAACCCGGAGCCTGCTTTGTGCCTCTTGTGTAAAGCACCAGGACATCCCACAGGAACTCTTGATTTATTTTGCTAACTCTGCCCTTCTCTGTGGTTCACAAACCTCTAATGGGCTGTGAAGCTCCAAGATTTCTGAGTTGAACATTAGAAGTTTTAAGATCCTCCTCTACTACATGAAAGACTTAACACTTTCCACATGCTGGGTTTTTGGATCATGAAAAGCTGATCTCCTACAAGTAGAGTTTGTAAAGCTGAGGCATCCTGGGCCAAGGCTGGTTAATGCTGTTGTGAAATTGGGGGAAAGGAAAAAAAAACGCAATGAAAACTCTGGGCTTTGGGCCAGCAAGGAAGATCTGATACAGTGAACGTGTTTCTGTTGCCCTTTGTTACTGTTGAGTTTGATTAGCTTTGTTTCTGCTAAGTTTAATTACAGCTCTTTTTTATTTTTATGGCTAAGGAGGGGATCTTTGCCAAAGCTTAAGTCTTTCATTACTCAGTGGCAATGAGAGGGAACTGGAGAAATAAATCATGCCAGCTCCCCAACAAACAAGCCAAAGTAAAACCAAAAGACACCCCACTAAGCTATAAACCCAGCCCTTTTCTCTCTCCTTGCCTTGTTCCTGCAGTCTGCTACTTTCCATCTGCTATTTTCCCTTTCTGAAGCTTCTTTTAGGCTTTTGGGGTTGGGGGTGAATTTCCTTAGTGCAGTAAGTTGTTTTGCCTGGCCAGGGTTCTTCACCTGTGGTTGTTGTGCTTCCCTGGAGCTTGTCTGGCTCCTCTGCAGTTTTCTGTCATACAGACAACACTTCCTACATGGATTCCTTCACTGCATTGCAGGAATGCAGCTGGGATGGGAAATGGCTCAGAACCTGGGAGAACAGAGTGGACAGAAATGGGAGGGGTTTGGTTTGGGCCCGTTGAGATGTAATTAAAAATATTTGCCATAAATCTTGCTCAGTTTGGTCTCTAAAGGTGTATACAGAAAAACTCATTTCTCTTGATCCCCACTGCTAAAGGAGCTCCAGACTGTGGAACAGCTCTGGGTTGTGTAACTGGACCTTCACCTTGCTGTGGAGAAGTGACAGGGACAAAGGCCTCCCTCCCTCAGTGCTGTGCTAAAGTTGTATTGATTTAACAATTCCACCTCGTGTTCTTACTCTGTGCCATTTGATGGGAGAGATTTTTTTTTTCTTCTTGTTGTTGCCCGGCTTAAGAAGAACATTGCTTTTAGAGCTTCTGAAAAGAAATTGTCTGCTCGCTGTGGGCATGAAACTCCCCTTCCTATCTGCCACCTATTTATTCTATATTAAGGTTCATAATGGTTTTGTTTCAGACAAATCTGTGTGCCTGGAACTTGTAAGACTTTAAAAATGATGCAGATGATTTTCAGCTAAAGGATGACGAGGAGGGAAGTCTAGATGTGAGCAGCCAGAGAGTTGTAACCCAGCACTGGCAAGGAGATATTTGGAAATCCTGCATTTACTTTGGGAAGGTTTTATTGAGCAGGAGCGTGGCTGCTGCAGAGAAACACGGACATTGTGAGTGGTCGTGCATGGGAGTGACCCCACTTGCTCCTCTCTTGGGCTGTTTTTCCACAGAGCACATCACCAGAGCTGCTGAAACAAATCCAGGGGTTGGTCTGTGTGTCAGTGAAAATTCCCTCCCGGCTCCCACCTCATCCTTTACAGCCCTGAGTCACAGCCCTGCCGTGCTGGCATTTACAGATTGCAAGTGCACGAGTTTGCATTGCTGCAGCAATTAAGGAACACGTAACAAATGCCTGTGAATCATGGCTGGGTTAGGTCTTTGTGTCTGTGCCAAACCAGCCTTAAGGTTTCAGGTTTCTTGGAGTTGCTGAAGTTCTGCTTTGACCTTTTCAAGGGAACTTACCTAGCAAAGGTATGGGAAATGTTTAAAACTGAGTTTGGCATTAGGTTTGACTGCTTTAGTTGTCATGTCTGAGCTGAAATGGTGGATGGAATCCTGCAGGCTTGTGGATAAACAGCGTTTCTGCTGCACTGCTCAGTCTGACTTTGCCATTCCATAAAGGTCATGTCAAAATGAGAGGAAAACCCCAAAACAAATCAGCAACAACAACAAAAAACCCAAACCCAGAGTAGCAGGGACTTCATGTTTTAGGAATTAGAAGTTCTGATTTTTCAGGTATTTCTGCTTCAGTCTCTCTCTAGCAATGCACCCTCTCTCCTTCAGTGGTGAGAAGAGCCCGTGGTGTAGCGTAATTCCCAAATTCCTTGTTCCATCAGCCTGGAGCTGTGAACTTGCCTTGTTGGCACCAGGACAGCTCCTGAGGAGGGGCAGTTTCTGCAGTTGGCTCTTTACAGATGGAGCAGGGAAGCAGCTCCTGGAAATCAGTGTGTGGACATTGATGGATCTGCTTTGCCTGACCCTTAAGAACACCTGCAGGGTGTGAATGGTTGTCCTCAGGTAGGACAGGGCTGGGGACACCTGGGACACGAAGCTCCCTGGGGTCATATCATCCCCTCCAGCTTCCCAAGGTCACCTTGATCTGCAGGAGAGAGAGGGAATTTCCACTTTGTGTCACAGCAGAGTTTGGAAAGGGCAGCAGGGAAGTGAGGAATGAAGTCAGGGAGATGCTGTTTTGCCCTGTCTCCATTATAATTAGTGTTGACAAGGCTCATTCCAGGGCTGCTGGCAGCTCTGCTCCCCAGGGATCCCTTGGGATGGCATATCTGCCCTCAGACATGCAGGGAAAAGAATTTGCAGGTCCCTGCACCTTTGAAGAGAGCCAGCATGCACCCAGGAATAAATTCCTTAGGGGTGCAGAGCCCTCCTGCAGGAGGAGCTGAGCTCACCTGAGCTCCACACCTGCTCTGGGCCCATGGGCTGCAGGTTTTCCTAAACCTGCTGAGGAGCCTGAGCACAGCAAAGCCCAGCCAGTGAAGCACAGCCAGGGCTTTCTTTGTTGGTGTGTTGGACAAGTGGAGTGGTTTCAATTAGGAGCCCACTCTGCAGTAGCACGGGTGTGATGGATTAGGGGAACACGAGCAGCACAAACCTGTCCTGCTGCTTTGGGGCTCTCCTGGGGGGAGCCTGCTGGGCAGGGGTGGGCTCAGCAAGGAGTAGGGGTTTGGAGTAGAAAATCCACCAAAATAAATACAGCCACTCTAAGAGCTTAGCTGTTTTAATTCAGTTATGTGTGGTACTCACTTACAGACCTTTTACCACCCTTAATGTGGTTTTGAGAACTTGAGTTTTCATGGGTGCTGTGGGAACTTCTGCCTGTTTGAGCTCTGGTTATTGGGTGTTTGCCTGCTCAAGGCAGCTGCTGTGATTGACTGTGAGGAAATAATTTGTATGATTTCAAGCTGCAGGTTTGCTAGGGTTTTTTTTTTTGTTTGTTTTATTTGCAAGGAGTGTTTCTTTGTGTCTGCTCCCTCATCTCCCACTCTTTTTGTTAATGTTGTAGTGTTTGCCTAGTTTCAAGTGTAGCTCCACCATACCCATTTCATTGCAGTGGGAGGGTTTGCAGTGTTGTCCTCCTGCACCCCTGAGGCAGCTCAGCCTCATTAGGATTTACACAGACATCACAGGAGTTGTCCCTGCTTTTGTCTCCAGTGTTGTATGTGGATAGGTGGGAGTGGGGTCAGACTCCTGGATTATTCTGCTTCCCCAAGATCCTGTTTTCTCCTTGGGATGCTGCTCAGCTCTGCTGTCACTGATGTCCCTGAGAAGCAGGGAGCTGGAGGTGAAGAATTCCTCATCCCTGCAAAATCCCATTCCCTCCACGGGGCTGGGAAAGGCCTGGAATTCCCAGGCACTGCCTGTGCTGGACGAGGGTATTTTTATTTTACATGCTGGAAAACAAGCACTGTAGGAGTCCTTACGTGCCTGGGCTGCCTGTCAGGTGTTCATAGAGCCTCTTGAGTGTGTTTGTGCATGAAATATTCATGGGACATTTGAAAGAGGTGGCAGTGGTACTGTGAGAAATAACACTGTGGAAAAATTCCACTCAGATCCCAGGGTTTTAGTGCATCATTTTCAGTGTTTTCCCTTCTAGTTTTATCATTAGTACCATTTGCATGAGAACACGTGTCTTTATTTGCAGCTTTTGTTTCATTCCCACCCAAAGATGCCTCTTTTTGTCCTGTTTGCTGGGTAGCAGTTGCTGACAGCAGTGAACAGACACAGGGAATCCTGGTTATCCTCACATCCTATGGGAATGGGCTGAATTCCAGACTGATTGCACAGTGAGGCCTGAGCAAGAGAAATAGGTAGAGAAATTGCTTGTTTTCCTTACAAACAACACCTGCAAGAATGGACCAAAACCAAATTCTGTGTCTTAGCAGTGTTACTGTGATGAGTTTAATGAGGAGGGAAAGCAGGAGAGTTGGAATTCCTCATGGAATGATACATGAGACACCCAGAACATCCCCTGTGCTTACATGTGGGCAGATCAAGCATAGTAAAGTGGATTTTTTGAAGGAGAAAATAGCTTTTGTGGTGTGTCTTTCACATGGCATGGGCTTTCTTTTCCAGAGCTGTGTAATGTCTCAAATCCCTGTTATTGCAGGATCTGTGCCTTGGTTGTGGCAGCTGCTTGGGTCGTTGGATGTGTTTCTAATTAAACAGGAACTGGCATCTTGAGTCTGTTTTTTCCTAAGGCTGTGAATCTGGGGGTTTGTGGAGGGTAGAAGCAGCTTAGGAGAAGCTTTGGGAAGACCAGGATGGGTGAGGAAAGGCAGGAGACAGGAGCTGGGGGTTCCCAGGGAGGTGTGTCACCTTCTGAGGCTGTTCCTGCAGGATGGATGTGATGGGGCAGCACAGACAAACCCTTCACAGAAGGTGCAAGTGTTCATGTCTGCAGGAAATGTTCCTTGTGCCCTGCCTCTGGTTGTTCACTGAGCTTGGCCACAGGCCAGGCACCGTGTCAAACACTGCTCTTGTTCCACAAATGGAAATCTTCCTCAGCCAGAAGGGAAAATCACAACGTGTCCCCCCAAATCCGCTTCTGTCACTCCAGTTTCCATACATACACGTGGCAGCCAAATCAGCACCCTGAACATCCATGTCAGGCTTTTCTCCAGCACTCAGTTGTGTCTCTGGGTCTCTGCATCTTTCTGAAGAATTTAAGTGATATTTTGCTGTAGTTAATGAACTCCAGAATGAAATGAAACTTTCTAATAAATGAAAGCTGTTGTGCTGTGTCTAGAACCACAGGATGCTTGGTTTGTTTGCAGGGGACGTAAACCTGTTTCAGAAAAACAAAGCTTAAAGAGAAAGATGCAGTGGGGAATTTTGGCTATCAGGGATGTTTGGCTAGCAGGATGTTTCTGTGTGCAGTTTTGTTTGCAGACAGTGCACGGGTTGCAGATTAATATTTCAACACTTTCAGAAACTCTGTGGCTTTAGCTTATCAGTTAATAACAGTTTGTCCTTCCAAGAGCCACACAAGTAGAAACATCAAGCAGGCAACTTCGCTGTCTCCCAGAGGAGGAGGCCAAGTACTGATGGAACATCTCCCTTTCCTGTTGGTTTGAAGTTCCCTGTTCTAAGGGCTTCTCTCTTGGTTGCTGACGCCTCGCTGCTGTGTTGAATTCAAGCTCTGATTAAGCCAGGCTGGGCAGGGGCTCAGTGGTGTCACGTCCTGCCTGTGGCAGTCCCTGTCCCCAGGGCTGCTGGCACAGTCTGACTGTCCCAGCAGAGAATTCCTGAGCTGCCAGGGGTGAGACCCTGCAGGGTTTTTGTGAGGGATGGGCTGTGCCATGGAGAGGAGGCTGACTGGGGTCTGCCCCGAGCTGCAGTTCCATTTGCAAGACCTCAGGAGTCAGAGCCCTATGTCCTGAATTCCTGCTGCCTTTTTGCCTTCCCCCTGATTGTGGGGATCAAATTCACCTTCCGAGGGAGCAGCTCGGATTAATGTTTGCTGGAGACACCAGGGCGGAACAGAACTGCAAAGAATTGGTAATTTCTTTCACTTCTGAGCTCACTGTATAGGTATTATAGTGAGCTACAATGAATTGCTCTTCCTAATGCTGCTTTACAACTCTTAGCTTTGTCTTCTAGTTACATTTTGCTTGCTAAGGATTTTTCCTGACAGAAAGAATTTGAGACTGGAGGGAAGCAACAATAACTGAGGGATAAGCAGCTTACGTGGCAGTTCTTTGTGGTTTGGGGGTGGGGGGGTTGCTTGATGTCCTGCTTCAATATTCCTTTTTTTCTTATATTGCTCTGATAAACAGGAAAACACTGAAATACCCCTCAACCTTCCACACTTAATCTAGAAAATCTACTGGTTTAGGGAGCTGTTCTTGGAGAGCAGTAAAAGGAAAACAGCTGTTCAGGGAGCAGATCTGAGAGGAACAGAGTCTGTTTAAAATCAGGGCTTAATGACAAGGACTCTGCTGGGAGGTTGTGCTTGCTTTGTCCAGAACTCAGGGCAGGAGCCCGTCCTCCCTCACCCTCCATGCCCTGGGTGAGTTTTTGAGTTTTCAGTGATAAGCTGCTGCTTTGTCTGACTTCAGTTGATACTTTCCAGGTGTAAAGTGGACAGGATTCTTCCTCTGTCTGGCCTCTTGGACATCCTGTGCTAGTGATGTTTATTATGAGGTCACATTCTGTCTTCTGCATGGAATCAGAGGGGTTCATAGTTTTCAACGTGGAATAACCAGGTTGTCAGGACTTCTAAAATTGTTGTTTCCAAGGGATTAAATCTTCCCATTCCTCATTAGCAGTGAGGATAATTTTACAGAGTTTGTCTCCTGTATCTAATTTGCAGTGTTTTCTGATTGCTGCTGTATTTGTAATAAAGTCTTAAACCCCAGCAGCTCCCCCACAGGTCACGAGCTCAGAGAGGAGGAAGCTGTGTCAGGGAGGGGAGTGTGTACATTTGACAAGCCAGGCTTTGTGTGATTCAGCACAGATGTGTTTGGAAAACCTAAAACATCTGGTGCATGAAGTGTGGAATGCAGGTCAGTGGTCAGACACATCAGGAGTTCAAACACTGCTGCTGGCACAGTTGCACTGCTGGTGGGTGTCACAGAACCAAGTGGACCTGCAGTTCTGATCTCTGTATTTTAATAAAAGCAGTTAGAGAATGTGACATTGGAGAAATAAGTGGTTAATTCTTCCTCACCTCAGCTCTCCTTGCCCTATTGAAAAACAGAAAATCGGCTCAAAATTTCAGGTTCTGTATTTGTTGTTTATTTGAGTGGGTTTGTTTCCTTGGTTTTGTGGTATGTTGCCTTCTCAGTGTCCAGCACCTGGTACTGTAAAACCTGCCAGTACAATGTATTCTAACTTAACCTGGGGAGGCCAGGGAACAGCTTCATGCAAGGAAGCAAAGAGAAGCAGCAGCTCTAATGAACAGGAGTCATTTCCAGCTGGGCAGGGGGGATTCCCTGAGCTCTGGAATGCTGCTGGGGCTCTGGGGATTATTTTGTTGGCCCTCCCCAGTGCTGCAGTGAGAGAACCCCAGCATGACTCTGAGCTGCAGGCCAGTGTTTGCCATCAGCCCTGCAGGGCAGGGCTGCACTGATGAGAGCAGTGATCCCAGGTGACAGTTTCCTGGGAATGGTTTGGTTGAAATAACCAGCTGGAATTACTGCTGTGAAGTAGTTACCTAGCAGCCAAAAACAGCTCTCAGGTATAGCTCAGGAAAGGTCTTGGTAAATATAGTTTGATTCTGTCTGTACAACTGGCATGATGAAATAATGAAAGTATTTTTGAAGTAGTAAAACTTTCTTAATAACTGCAAGCCTAATTTCAGTTGTTGGGAAACAAATGAGCATCTGTACACCTTCCTGAGATGCAGGGGGATTAAGTCCCCTGCTGAATAGCAGAATTAAATTTTTAATACTTTGTTTAAACAGGAATTATGAAAGTAGACAACGTTCTGTCCTTGTGTTTGGAGTGTCCCTTTCTCATGCACATGCACAAATTGGCCTTTCACTTAAATTAATTGAAGCTGACATGCAAACCACAACAACAGGCAATCTGGGTGGCAGATGAAATGACCAGAATCCTTTGGTATTTTTTTTTATTGGCTTGAGTGGCTGATGGTCCTGGTTGTGGTTCTCAGCCCCGGTGTAAAATCCCTGGAGCAGAGGAGCTGCTGTGGCTGAAGGAATCATTCCCATTTCCTGGCAGCCATTACATGCTGCCAGCACAAAAACTGTTCTTCCTTAACAGTCCTTTCCGAGGCTCAAAAATGGATTTTCCTCCCAGCCACTGTCATTCAATTATCACCTCAGGAAATGCACAGATATAACTGATGATCCCTTTCAAACATCCTGCGGTTTTCCACTCCTCCCATCCTTCATTTCCCTGCCTGCTCCAGTCATTAGATGTAACATTGCCCATGTATATTTTATAGGGTGACCCTGACGGCTGTCGCTTTGAGGATGTGCAGAGATAATAAGATTGTGCATGTAATGAAGGGCAGATAAATAGAAAAATGTTTACAGGATGGAGTGTGGTGGTTGGAAGTGCTTTATGGCTTCATGGCTGGCTTCTCCCTGACACGCCCCCACAGGAAAACCACAGGTACCTTGGCTGGAAAGAGTGAAAATGGGATGGGTTTTAGGGCAGCAGCAGGGAAATGGGGTTTTGTTCTACAACCTGAACTCCAGCAATACCCAGTCAAGAAACTTAATTACCAAGCTAGTGCAAAAACAGAGTGCAGTTAAAGGGATAATTGGCACCTCCATTGAGCAAATCCTGTTCTGGGCATTGTGCTGCTGAAGTTCCTTGTACCGGTGTTGATGGGGAGGTGGAAGTGGAGTGGGAAAATCACAGTCCAGTGCAGAGAATGCCCTGAAAGCTTTCCTCAACACCTGGCATGAATGTTTCTGGGTATTTATCCTACTCTCCCTTTTGTCCTGCGTGGGAGTTCATGTATTGAGAACTTGGCCCTTAACAAGAGGCTGGCAGGGAGATGCTGCCTGGGCCAGCTGTGAGCCCCAGGACTTTGATGTGGGCTGTAAAATGGAGCAGAAGCATTGCTGGCTCAAGAAAACAGCACCTTGTGCCATCTTTCAGAGGCATTTCAGCTCTGTTCCTCAGAGCCATGTTAAGCTTCATTCCGTGGCCCTGCATGTGTGCCCAGGGGTGAGAACATCCCAGCAGTGCTGCAGAACTGGAGAGGCTCAGAGGTGTGTGCAACACTAGAGGGTAAAGTTAAATTATTGGAGAGAAAAGTGGTCAAGAACATCGGGATTTCTAACTCCAGAAATGTTGATAATGCAAATTACAAAGGGAAGGCTGAGTAGAACATAAATACTCAGCAAATGTTGTGTAAGGCTGAGGTCCTGAAGTGTCCCTGTTTTGATAACCCTGGGTGGCTCCAGCCCCAGAGATGGCCCTGGGACGTTCCTGGTGACCCTGGCAGTGCTGCACAGGCCTGGGGAGCCACCACTGCTAAAGACAGGCTCTAATAATTAATAATGGATGCAGCCAACAGTGTGTGAGTTCCTGTGGGGATTGGGAGCTCTGTTGATTAACAAAGGGGAGTCTCTGGAGGAAGAAGCCTTAATTACAAAAGCTTTCTTTCCATTCTGGCCTGATGCAGAGAGGGGCAGCAGCTTTTAACTGGGGGTGAGCCTTAAAACAATGCCCCAGTGTGCTTTGCATTTGTTTTGCAGAACTGTTAAAGCTGGTACTTAAATCCCTAAAAATGGAGGGGAAAAAGAATTGTTTGTGTAGAGCCGATAGCGGAGGGTAAGTCCATAAAATGTTAATTATCTTACTTGCTGCCAGTTTGTGCAACCTTAATTACAAACACTGGAAAAGATGAACAAATAAACTGCATGGAAATGGGGAGTTAGATGTGGCACAGAGAGAAGTTAGTGCTGCTTTTTTTTGGGGGGGGGGAATAATTCAGATTTCTCCATGGTTTGCTAAAGCCATTGAGGCAGGAGGCAGGAGTGAAACAGGGATATCCAGCTGTAAGAATGAGCAGCTTGTGTTGAGAGCAAAAGGAAGGTGAGTGTCGAACATTCAGCCAGTGCTGTGCTTAATAAGGATGGATAAGGCTGCCCAGTAGGTCTGGGTTGGAATTCTGAAGGAATTTCAGAGGCTCTCAGTGTTGGAGCTGCTCACAGAGTTGAGGTTAATTGGCACAATCGTCCTTCCCACTTAGGATTGATCTCAGCCAGTTTATAAATCTTCTGTCTCTTTGTTGCCCCACACCATAAAACTTCAAAAGGATTTGCTGGGACTTGATTTGTAAAACTTCATTGACTTGGTCATCAAATGGAAGATGCTGTACAGTGTTGTGAGTGTTGCTGTGTTACTGCAGATAATGTTTGTTTTGAAGGAGAGATTATTTACATCCAGCTCATGTATTCCTTTCCTTTTTCCCCCCGATTTTGCAGTCCCTGCACTGAGTCTATCCTCTGACAGTGATTCCATTGCTCACCCATTATGTGGAAGAATTAGTAGGAGTTAAGAAGGACAAATTCATTCTCCTGGAGCTGATACAGAAGCGTGACCTGTGTGTTTAGGTGACATTATTCTAGTCTCTTCACTGCTTGAGGAACTTGGGAGTGAAATCTTCAGGTTCCAAGCTTATTTTAGCACTCCCAGGAGTGCCCCAGCTCTCTCAGGACCTGTGGCAGCTCTTCAGACAGAATCTTCATTTGTGAGAGAGAGGAGCTCCCTCTTCCCCTGGTGAGGGGAGGACTAAGCAGGGTACCAGTACTCATTTAGCAGAAACAATTAGAAAACATAAAGCTCTGTCTGACTGCAGGTTTTTTCCACAACAAAATGAAATCCAGAAGATGCAGATGGAGCCTCGGCTGGGTTCCCAGGAAATTCTGTGGCTGTTCCTGTGTTGGGAGTAAATTGACAGCATAAAACCCAAGGAGTCAGCCTGGCTTTGTTACACACCTGTCTCCTCTTTGGATTCCCACTTGCCCAGCCTGTTTGCCAGGAGTTTCAAATAAAAAACTGAAACCAGAGAGCTTAACCTTTCTGTGTGCAGAGCAGGGAAATAGTGGGGGCAGCCAACCTCCCAAAACTGGAGCTGGAGTTGTGAGCAGGGGTCGTGGGGCCAGGGCTGTGCTGCCATGCAGGAGATAACAAATGGCCAGGGGAGCTGCAAGGTAAAATGGCTGCACTTGTAAAATCTGCCAGAGAGCTGAGACCTGCAGGGGATTCTTTAGAGAGCATCCCACGATTTTTAATGGGTTGAGGGGGTTTTTTGTTTTGTTTGGTTTTTTTTTTTTGTAGTGTTAAGTAAAATATTGTTTGATTTTTTTCAAAGCCTCTCTTAAAACCTCAGTAATATGTTTGAATATGCAGGATTCCTGTGCACCCAAGGTGGACATTAATCAGTGCTACTGAACAAGCTGCTGAGACTTACTGCTTAATTAGAGCATGTGCAAACCTATTTGTCATGGCTGGCAGAGGCACCGAGCCCGAGCTTCGCACTGGAGAAATGGCCAAGTTCAACTCCTGGAGCTGCATCCAGCTGCTCCTCTGGGCCCTGCAGTGTTTTCAGTCCTTCAGCTTGTTCAGACCAAGGCAAGAGTTTCCTCCTTTCCTCTCTCTGGGGATGGATTCATTAGAAGAACCAGCCATAGAATCATTAAGGCTGGACAAGCCCTCCAAGATGGAGTGTAGGCTTTAACCCAGCCCTGCCATGGTCACACTGAACCTGTCCCCAAGTGCCACACACCCTGCCCTGGGCAGCCCCTTCTGCTTGCAGCTCTGGCTGTGTGATGGAAGGGATGGGTGGTCTCAGTATTGTCTCCTCACAGTGCAGGGCAGTGTCCTGGGTTATTCTGTGAAGCTGTAGGAGCAGTGTAGGAGTTCCACACCCTGCCATGATCCAAACCCATGTTCTGATCCTGCCCCGGAGCAGATGCTGGGACCCAGCCTGTGCCAGGATATCCAGTGGAGGAGGGAAGCACTGGACACTGTTTTTACTGCAGGACTTTACAAGAGTATTAGCTGAATTGAGTTGACTTAATAAAATCTTGAAGCATTCCAGAAAGATTGTGAATTCATTAAGGCCACAGCTGGACAATCTGTTCCCCTCTGCTCTGCCGTGGCTGGTTACAGCCTTGGAGGAGTGCTGTCATTTACCTTTTCTCTTTCATTACTGCAAAGCTATTCCCTTCCCCCATGATTTTTTTTTTTCTTTTCCCTGGCAGAGCTTGGCTCTGGGGAAATTAAAGAGCAATTATTGTGTTTGCTCACTGTGTTATACCCTAACAGATACTTGAAGGGAAGTTGATGTGTGTGTGATGGGCTTGCACAGGAGCTGTGCTCTGCAGGGCTGTCAGAACCTTCCTGTCCAGGGATGCCCACCCAGCCTTAATCTTTTGTTTACCCAGGACAGGACTAAACCCCAGCACGGGGCACAGCTCAGGATGTGGATTTTACATGTAAAAACTGCTGATAAGAAGTAGGAAACCAGGGACTGCTGAGGGTGTGCAGGTAGAGGGGATGCTCCGGTGGGGGTGATGTGCTTGGGGGAAGGATTGAGCTGGAAGAACACACAGGTGGGAGTGAAAGAGTGGGAGAGGCAAGGGAGAGGTGCCCCTGGCAAGGACAGTCCCCTGCTCGAGCAGCAGGGCTGGCTTGGGCAGGTGAGAGCTGGGAATGGCAGAGAAACCTCCCCTCTGTGAGCTCCTGCAAGGGGGATCTCAGCCACATCTTCTCTGCACAAATCATCTGCACAATGGAGCTAAAAGGAGAGGAAGTGTGACTTTTTTATATGCATCTATGTGGGGTGAAATGGCCTTGGCAGGAGGAGGCAGGAGGCTTGAGTCGTGAGCTCAGGATGTGTTTCAGAATTGGGGAAAGCTGATCTGGTGTTTTTAGTGAGGAACATAATCCCCTCTGCCTTGTGAAACTTGGGAATGTCGATGTTCTCAGGGAAATGTGGCCTGAATAAAAGCCTGAATTATGCTTCTCATTTTGCTTGATGTATGTTTGGGACAGTTAATCGGATGTTAACATGTTAACTCCATGGAAACATGGAGTTGTGTGTGCAGAAAAAGAGGTGGTGGTGTATCAAGTGAAGGTGAGGCTGCTGTGAACAGGAAGGGATGAATCCTGGAAGGGAAAGGGATCTTCTCCCCACACCTGTGGAAAAGAAAAAGCTGGGCTTTGGAGTTGGTTTGGGAGGGCATTAACAGCATCTTCCATGGATGTGGCACGCTGCAGTCACCCTAGGGGTTTCACCCTTCCCGACTGAGGAATAAATGACATCTCCTTCGAGGGGTGTCACTCCGAGGGATGGCTCAGGCTGCTTTCACTTGGCTCTGTTGGGTGTTGTGGCAATAGCCAGCCTGCACAGGGCACCCAGAGGAGCAGGACAGTGTGCTGGCAGGGCAGGGCTGGCCCCGAGGATGGTCTGGTAGCCACAAAAAAGAGCTTTGGAGCAGCTGCCCCAGCCCTCCCCAGCTCCACATGGGGGATGTGGGATGTGCTGACTGCAAGACCTTGTGGTGAGGTGAGGTGAGATCACCGGGAGCAAAATGATCATTACAGGCCATTCATGTCCCAGCTCATGCCTCTGTGTTTGCTTGTGAGCAAAACCAGCAGCTAATTTGCAAGGCAGCCTTTTGTCCCAGGGCCTTTGATCAATGCTGGCCCGTGTTAATGTTTCAGGAGGCTATTGATTTCTGCAGCAGCTTTTGTTCCTGAATTTATGTGCCCTGGCTTTCAGCAGCACACACTGTGCATGTTTGATTAAAGCTCATTTGACTTCCTTGCAGTGAGGCTGGAAGCTGTTTTTGCTCCCTGTTTGGGGAACCAAAGCTTGCCTGACTTAATCCTTTGTGCTGCAGCTTGTGCCACCCATGCAGCAGCAGGATGGTGGGTCTGACCCTGCCAGGCTGGAGCCATCCAGCAGTTCATCCCTCAGGCAGGCAGTGGCATCCTGGGCAGCCAGGGTGAGGAGATCTGGCATGGAGTTCTTCCACTGGGGTACCTGTGGAAGGTTGCATTCTGTGCGTGCTCCCCCTCTGACTTCTCCTTTTCTCCCAGATCCCTTTCCTGAGTGCTGCATTTGTGCAGTCTGACCATGAACTGGAAGTACAGAATATTCTTTAGTCCTTTAATCTGTCCAGATATCTAGCTGGGGTAAAACTGGTTGTTGAATAAATAGACTTTGACTTCATCTTTATCCGTGTGCAGTTGTGACTGCACTTCTGAGTGAGTCTCAGGGGGGAAAAAGCATTATGGTCATGAGGTTGGCATTTTCTATAAATATCTACCATTTCTTTTTTAAAGTTAGGTTTATGATCTGCATGTATAAGTTGTTAAACTTCCCTTGGGACACGATGGCTTTGCAATGTGTAAATTGAGCTCTAATAGGTTCCCATTCCCTATTTTATGATGGAAAGAGAACAGATTGGTTTGTACTCTGCTGTTGCCATGTGTCAGAAGACACATTAATTCACTGACATAAAGACATGGAATTTACTGACTTGCTCCTTGGTGCTGACACCTCAGATTTGATACAAATGAATTTATAGGTAAAAAACGACTGGTTTCATTTGCAAGAGACTTTCTGCCTGTGCAGAGCATTGCAAAAGCCTCCCTGCAGAGCCCAGCCTGGCTCCTGGCACAGGCATATCTCCCAGTGGACAAAGAGCTGGCCTGGGTGGACTTTGAGCCCACTTAATGGGCTCAGGGAAATGGTATTTCTAAAGCAAACACGTGCAGGGAGCAGGCAGGAGCAGAGCAGGGTGCTGAGCTCAGAACTCTTGTTCTATCTGCCCGGTTTGCCATGGCTTGTGTGCTCATCACCAGCCAGCTTCAGATTCTCTGCAGGAAACACACCTTTAATAGTTTTAGTAGTGTTTTTGTCCTTCAGAATCAAGAACTGTAGGTAATGTTTTGCCCACTCCTCCTCTTCACCAACCATCACTCCGAATATATGTTATTTTAATAAATAATACACGAACACAGTTCAGGTCTGTGGTGGGGATCAGTAGCATCATCCCAGTCCGTGGCAGCACAGATTAAAAATGATCTGTTCTGCCTCTTGCCAGAAATCACCATTGTAGGCCTGTTCTTTCTTCTGGAGTTTCTATTTTTGAATTAGGCACTGGTAAAATTCTTAAGTGTCTTAAATGTCAGCAGTTAATGTCTAGAACAACATCCTCCCTTTGTCTTTGGAGTGTTTCAGTGGTGCAGGTATTGGTTGTGGCTGTAATTGCTTGTTTGGGGCCCTGGGGAGGGTTTGGATTCAGGCAGGGTCGTTATTGGAGTTAACTCCTGCTCTGCCCGGAGCAGGGGCTGCAGGATTTCCCCACGGAGGCAGCAGGCTGAGGTTATTTGATCAATAAAACACAGTTCAAAGAAACCCTTTTTGTGGGCAATTCAGGTATGTTTGTTCTGATGTCGATTTTTTTCAAGGGGCTGGTTAGAACTTCTCCGTTTTTCTCTTGCAACTTGAAAGCAACAACACCTTTTACCTTAGAGGCAGACGAGTCGCCAGGAAATGATGGGGTTTCAAAGTAAGGGAAAAGAGATTAAAACCACATGCTGTTCTTTGGTTCAGCATTGCATCCGAGGTTTGAATGGCAGCTGCTGCACTTCCTGAATATAAGCCAGATTCATTATGCTGTGAAATTATCACTCATTTCTCTAGGTGTACTCTTTTAACTGCTTAATTAATTTAGATGTGGGTATATATATTCAAATTAAAACATGATTTAGTGTGGTAGGATTGTGTTACGGTTATAGACTTGTTGTTGAACATGTTTTTACTCAAACTTTCAGCTCCTTACACAGGAATATTGAACAATACCTGTCTGTGGAATGTAGGTTGACAAAATGGCAGAGTCTGTTTGGGCTGAGCTGTGTTCTCCCCATGGACAGCAGGAGTTGGGCAGGTTTGGGGTGGTTGTAGCTGTGTTCTCCCCATGGACAGCAGGAGTTGGGCAGGTTTGGGGTGGTTGTAGCTGTGTTCTCCCCATAGACAGCAGGAGTTGGGCAGGTTTGGGGTGGTTGTAGCTGTGTTCTCCCCATAGACAGCAGGAGTTGGGCAGGTTTGGGGTGGTTGTAGCTGTGTTCTCCCCATGGACTGCAGGAGTTGGAGCAGGTTTGGGGTGGTTGTAGCTGTGTTCTCCCCATGGACAGCAGGAGTTGGGCAGGTTTGGGGTGGTTGTAGCTGTGTTCTCCCCATGGACTGCAGGAGTTGGAGCAGGTTTGGGGTGGTTGTAGCTGTGTTCTCCCCATGGACAGCAGGAGTTGGAGCAGGTTTGGGGTGGTTGTAGCTGTGTTCTCCCCATGGACTGCAGGAGTTGGAGCAGGTTTGGGGTGGTTGTAGCTGTGTTCTCCCCATGGACAGCAGGAGTTGGAGCAGGTTTGGGGTGGTTGTAGCTGTGTTCTCCCCATAGACAGCAGGAGTTGGAGCAGGTTTGGGATGGTTGTCGGAGCTCAGCAGAGCGTCAGAGGATGCTGACAGTGACACAAGGGCACCCTCTTCCGAAGCTCCAGGTGGATCCTGGTGCTTCCCAACCTCTTCCCTGGGGAAGAATTGAAAAAGCATTTATTTACTTGTTTTCCTCCTCTGCAAAAACAAGCAAAAAAAAATGAGGAGTTTTTTTGTGTGTCTTGTCTAAATATTTCTTCCTTTTCAGGCTGAAATACATCATGATTCTTCCAGGAAAAATCCCTGCGTGCACACGGAGAGCCAGGGGAGGCGGAAAGCTGACAAGTGAGGTCTGCACGGTCTCTAACCCAGCGTTGTGTGTTTGCAGGGGGAGCTGATCACCTTCTATTACTACTGGAAGAAGACCCCCGAAGCAGCGAGCTCGCGCGCGCACCGGCGGCACCGGCGCCAGGCCGTGTTCCGCAGGATCAAAACCCGCACCGCCTCCACCCCGGTCAACACCCCCTCCCGGCCCCCCTCCAGCGAGTTCTGTGAGTGCAGCCCGAGGCTGGGCACAGCTCTGCTCAGTGCAGGGAGAAGCAGTGGTGCAATGGTGCCACGCTTGCCAGGGGACGGCGAGGAAATGGAGTTGGGGCTGTTCCCTCTCTGTTCCTGCAGCATTCTGCTGGAATGTGGAAGGTGGCTTTGATCACCCAGTGCTTTGTGCAGTCCTTAAGCATAAAAACATCCTGTAAGGATGGAAATATTGCCCTGGGATTGGATTTCCCTACTCTTTTTCTTGGTGGTGTGTTGTATTTTCTCCGGTAAAAATTTTTCTCCGTTTCTCCCGCTTATTACGGTAGTGGGAACTGGGAAACACAGAAAGGAGGGAAGTCCTCCCTGCTTTTGGAAGGAAGTGCCTTCCACCCTTCTGGGTGACCCCTGCCTTGTGCTGCAGCCAGCACTGTCTCAGGCAGTCTTGGAGGAACATTGGCCCTGCCTGGAGCAGAAGTGTCAGAACCAAGAGCAGTTCCCCAGAGCAATGCTGTGCTGCATTGCACAGGGTCCATACAGGGGTAGAAACCTATGGCCATGAGGGAAAGGTTTAAATCTTTCTAAAGCTACGTGCCTCATAGAGAAAAGGGGCTGTGGAAGGCAGATTGGAAGATGTAAAAATGAACATGGACAGGTGGAGGATGTGGTGAGCAGGCAGGACACAGGATTGTGGCCAGGGTAGATGGGAGGGGGCAGGAAAGGGCTGGGAGCTTTTCCCTGCTGATGTGGTTGGATTTACTGCTGATCCCTGTGTGCACAAAGAGTGAGGGTCTGGATTCCACAGCCCAATCCAAAATACTTGGTATGTGAGAGCTTGTGGCTGGGAGGACCCATCCTTATGGATCCAGCTGCAGGATGAGAATAAAAATTCACTTAGCAAAAGAAAGCAAGTGCTAGCCTGGGGTCAGCTCTGCAGGCAGGGTTTGAGCACCTGCAAGTATTAATGTAGGAATTACAGCAGTGGTAGCTATTAAATGTAACCCTGTGTTAATTTGAAGGGTAACAAGTTGCTGACAAATGCTGATGGCAAGTACTGGAGGATCTGTAAGGTTTAATCCATAAACTGTAACCTGTATGTACAAAACATCCTCTTGGAGCCTTCAGAAAAACACTGTTCCTGTATCAAGGACTTCTCTTGTAATTAAAGATTCGAACAGAAGAAGCCAGAGGGCTTCCTGCTTGTGCCAAATTACAGCCCTGTTTTGTTGTGAATTTATAGTGGTGGGACTAAAAAAATGCAGTGCTCTCAAAAGGGAAATATTTACTCCTGAGGTGTTTAGAAGGTAAGATACAGTTTTTGTGATGTCTGCATATTTTCAGTGGTTTAGGTGCTGCTTTTGAGCTCACAGATGTGTAATCAGCTAATTTGCCACAAAGGAAAGGGACCCTTTATATATAGATGATGTAAGATTAAGTATATCCTCTTCTTCAAAACGTGACATTTTTGTTGTGTGACTTTGCCACAGGTTAAAACTTAGAGCCCTGAAGTAAGGACAGGAAAGTTGGTGTTATCCTTTAGTGCCTCTCCAAAAAATCACAACACGATTTTCCAGCAGGTCTATTGTATGTAAGCATTGATTCCTCCACCCACAAAAATGTCTGCTGCTGGGTAACAAAATAAAAACCAGAAATGTCACTACAGGACCTGTTAATGGAATCTTGTAGGTTTAAAATACAGAATATTTGATTTTAAATTTGACCAGATTCTAGAGATAAACCCCTTTTCTCTTGAAAATCTTGGGTTTGGAGCACAGCTTCCTGAAGTTACCATGGATGGTATTTGAATGCCAGCTTGCCTGAAAGGGTACCACGTGCTGAAACAGAGGCTCCAGGAGTTGTATCCCTTGGCACATTCCTGGAACCCTCCTTTAACCTGCAGAGTGACAAGGACTGGTTTTGCTCAGTTTGAAAAATCAGAAATAATGGCTGTGCAAGGCAGGGTGGGCATAGGGAGGCGTGATCTCTTTTACTTAATGCTCATTTTAGCCAAGCAGGAGGAAATAGAAAATCCTGCTGAGTGTTTATTTTCCATTTTCCTCTTTCTCCCACCCTCAGTGGACCTGAGCTCGGCCAGTGAAGATGACTTTGACAGCGAGGACAGCGAGCAGGAGCTGAAGGGCTACGCCTGCCGCCACTGCTTCACCACCAGTACGTCCCAGTCCCTACTGGTTTCTCCCCTCTGCTGCTGCCTGGGGTGTGGGTGCAGCCAGCAGGAGCAGCTCCTGTGCTGGTGCAGCTGTTCACAGCAGTGTGGGGGTGAATCAGCTAAAATATGCAGCGTTCCTAACAGAGTTAATCAGGCTTTGCCATTGCAAATTAATACTGCAGTGACAAAGGAGAACCCTGAGGTAGACATTCAGACAGGAATAAATCTGCATAATCCATAATCTATGTAATCAATTTGTGACATAATGAATCAGTGTTGGGCTGTTGCTGTCACACACAAAACTTCCTGATGCTGCACCAAATCTCCTGTGCCTCAGCCCCGTTCCTGGGGCTGTTACTGAAGGCTGCCTTCAGGATCATGAAATGTTGGGGTGTTTGCAGATGGAAGGGGGAGCCCCAGAATAGGGAAGGAAATAAGAGGTTCAGAGCTCATTTCTCCTGCAGAAACCACAGCTTTGGAGAACAGCAGCTGCTTGTTGGCTCCCAGGTAGAGCAGATCAGGCTTCTTCCTGTACCTCAAAGCTGTAGTTTCTTAAGCAAACAACCATAGTTTAAATATTGAGGATGTGCACTGGGACAGGACAGACTTTTCCAGAAACTTCTCCAACTTATTTATCCATAGAAAAACAGATTTTAAAGCTGTACCTTTTTTTTTTTTTTTTTTTTTTGTTTAAACAATTCCCTGTTTTTGTGCTGGGGCTGGGGTGCTGTGTGAGTTGCTGAGCTGTTGCTTTCCCTGCCCCAAGCCTCCAAGGACTGGCACCACGGCGGCCGGGAGAACATCCTGCTGTGCACGGACTGTCGCATTCACTTCAAGAAGTACGGGGAGCTGCCGCCCATCGAGAAGCCCGTGGACCCCCCACCCTTTATGTTCAAGCCTGTGAAAGAGGAAGATGATGGCCTCAGTGGGAAGCATAGCATGAGGACACGGCGGAGTCGAGGCTCGGTGGGTTTCACCCTCTTCAACGCAGGGCGTAAAAGGAGCCAGAGCCCTGATCTGGCTTGTTTGCCGTGGGCTGTGCCTGCTCCTGCTGCACTGGTGTGTGCCAGGGGAGCTTTGCTGAGGCTCAGGCTTTCTCTGGAAAAAGGAGATGGAATGTCCCTGCAAGCTGTGTTATTTCTCTGCAATGACTGGCAATGGGCTGTCATCACAAGGGGGCATTGGCAGTGCATTGCAGATCCTGTGCTAGTGCATGTCCTTCTTCCAGCTGCATCCTGTCGCAGTTACGCCCTTGGGAGGAGTTTAAAAAAATTAGATGCTGTTCATGTGGGCTTCTTATGTTACTGGAGTTGAAGTCTCTTCCCTACAGAGGGCTCTGCTTTGCCTCTCTGCTCTGAGTTGTTACTCAGGTGGGGCACCAGGAGCCTTCCTGGGAGTGTGGCACTTGGGAGGGCTCTGACAGCAGCTCTGGGTTGGAGTTGGGTTTAGCTGATAGAAAGCAGCAGACAGATTTCTTTCCTTGCCCTCCCCTCTCTGTCTTTCTGAACAGGATGATGGAACCATTGATTCTAAATACCTCATGAGGTTCCATTCTTGGAGAGTGTTGGCTCCGTTGCTTTTTTGGTAGCCAGTCCTCAAAAAAACTGCCAAAATGGCAGGGAAACAGCATTAATGATTGAAATGTCCTCTACTGATCCCTTACTGCATAGCAGGAGCATGCAGGAGCTGGGGGTTTAGACCTTGGTCTTGACTGCCAACAGAGTATTTTTAATGGAGCATGGGGGTCCTCTCCTGCCTCACGCACCCCTGTGTGTGTGTGCTGTGTATTGGAACATCTTCCTAAATGCCGTTTCGAACAGACACTGCTGATTAAATAATCAGCACTTAATGTTTGTGAGCAGAACAGATTAGGGATTTGCTTCCTTATACACGTGAGTCCAGTTGAGCTTTGAAGGCAGAAGTACGAAGGTGAAACGCTGCAGGTTTTTGCTCCCAGGCTCTGTCTGGGGTTCATTGTCCCTGCCCGTGCCGAGGCAGAGCACTCTGAGGGGCTGGGCAGGGCTGAGCTGGGTGTGTTCCTGTCCCCCCAGATGTCGACCCTACGCAGTGGCAGGAAGAAGCAGGCAGCCAGCCCCGATGGCCGCGCCTCCCCCATCGCCGAGGACGTGCGCTCCAGCGGCCGCAACTCGCCCAGCGCCGCCAGCACCTCCAGCAACGACAGCAAGGCTGAGTCTGTGAAGAAATCCACCAAGGTGAGGGTTTATAAATCCAGCCAGCCCAGGGCTGCGCACCTGAGACCTCTCAGCAGCTACAGGAGGCAGGAGAGTCTCTCCGTGTGACCTGGGTGTCCCTGTGAGTGTGAGTGAGCCAGAGGTGCAGTGGTGCAGCTCAGAGCTGCTTTGTAGCTGGCCACGGAGGGATGGGGGTCACCAAACCACTCCAGTGGCCCCACATAACCTTTCTGCTCTCACAATAAAGTAATCCCTCCATTTCGGATGCAAACGCAAGCATTAAGCTCAGGGGAGTAATGCAGATCAGAAATGCTGTATTTAAGACAAGTAAGACAGTGTTGGGGATTTTTTCTAAGTAGTACTTAATCTTTGTTTACAAAGGAGTATGAGCATTTAGTAACTGAGTCTGCTTCTGCTGCTGTTTTTCTGGAGGTGTATTTGCTTGATTGTTCAGAGCAAGCTGACAGTTGAGTCTGTTCAAATGAATTAAGTGCCTTTCCAAAAGAGTTCTAAAGAAACAAAGCCACATGAAGCAGGGAAGGCTTACTTAAGCAGTGTGAATTGAGAAGTAGCAAGTTAAAAATAAATATTACCAAAAAAAAGTGAAAATGAGTATGGAGCAAGTTTTCACATTATAAAACTGAAAACTTGGCAGAATTTAAAGTTAGGTAATTATGTGATGCACAGAGCTTTTCCAGGCCGTGGGAGAAGGTAGTAATCTCAGAATAGCTCTTCACTGTTGGCCCTGTATTTGAGGGGATCTAAAAATATTCCTCTCAAAATACCAAGAGTAGAGCAAGACTTTCGTGTAGCAGAAGGAGGCTTATCCTGTCTCCTGCAGAAATTCGGGCTCCATCTTGCACCAGTTAATATCTGGTGTTGGTCTCTGTTAGAAGGGTAACCTGGGCCAGTTGATGTGCTCTGAGTTCCTGATGGACTTGGTCCTGCCCGGCTCTGTTTAAAATATCCCTTCATATGAGGAATGTTTTATGCACTCTGCCTTTTTCCTACTAGTCTGATGTGTATTGGATTGCTCTTAAATACTGAGTCAACTCCTGAGTTCTGGTGCTTCTTAATTTGTGTTAAATAGGGTAGCACTGGCCTACACTCGACTTACTTGTGCATTTGCACTGCTGGTAACTGTTGTTCTGCTTCCTTTGTGGCAGAAGATAAAAGAAGAGGTGTCTTCTCCTCTCAAGAACTCCAAGAGGCAGCGGGAGAAGGCAGCATCGGACACGGAAGAGCCTGACAGGTCCAATGCTAAAAAGTCCAAAACTCAAGTGAGTCCCACAGAGAAGTATTTCCTCCTAAGAGAATGGTTTGAGGTGGGGAGGGGGTGCAAATCTGGTAACAAACTGAAAACATTAAATCGGCTTAAGCTGCAGCAAATTGTAACTCAGTCTGTGGCTGGAAAGCAACCAATGTTACAATGTGTTCCTTGTGCTGCAAACAGTGCAGTGGTGCGGGGTAAGTCCAGAAGTTGGGATTTTAATTTGTTTTAATATTATTGTCAGCCATATAGGAGTACACTGGCTTGTTCTCCACTTCTTTCCTCCATTTCTTAAAAAATTTAAATTTGGGTTTTTGTCTTCTGTGACAAGTTGGAAGACCACCACTGGAGTTGTCGCAAGAGCAATCTTCTCCATTGCTGATGACTCTCATAGCGAGAAGGGTTTTGCCACGTTGAGCAGGACCCCTCCTGTATTTCAGTTTGTTCCCATTGCCCCTGGGCGCCGTGGAAGGATCCCGGTTCTGCTGTCTTTGCACTTGCCTTGGGTGTTTGTGTTGCTGTGCTGGTTCAGAGGGTGCCTGTGCCTGTGTCTGCACAGCTCGTGTGTGACAGACCCCGTGCTGTGGCACGCCGGCAGCGTCCCGATGTGCTTTCCCAGGCACGGGGCTCACTGGTGCCTCTCCCCACAGGAGATCAGCAGACCCAACTCCCCCTCGGAGGGAGAGGGCGAAGGCGAGAGCTCCGACAGCCGCAGCGTCAACGACGAGGGGAGCAGCGACCCCAAGGACATCGACCAGGACAACCGCAGCACGTCCCCCAGCATCCCCAGCCC
This sequence comes from Cinclus cinclus, assembly GCF_963662255.1. Lineage (NCBI taxonomy): Eukaryota > Metazoa > Chordata > Aves > Passeriformes > Cinclidae > Cinclus > Cinclus cinclus. The sequence continues at coordinate 7,912,175 of NC_085068.1, read as the reverse complement.
CCAGGACAATGAGAGCGACTCGGATTCCTCTGCTCAGCAGCAAGTGCTGCAGGCGCAGCCCCAGGTGCTGCAGCCCCCGAGCAGCTCTGCCCAGGCCGCCGCTCCCACGCCGCCGGTGCCTGCCCCGCTGCCGGCGCTGCCGCCCGCCTCCAGCGCTGCCCCGGCCCCCGCGCAGGTGTCCCCGCCGGCGTCGCAGCCCTCGGGGCAGCCTCAGCCCCCCGCGCCCCCCGCTCCTCACTCGCACATCCAGCAGGCCCCCGCGCTGCACCCGCAGCGGCTCCCGTCCCCGCACCCTCCGCCGCAGCCGCTGAGCGTGTCCCAGAGCCAGCCCCCGCCGGCCCCGGCGCAGCCCCCGCTGCACGGCCAGGCCCAGCCTGCCCCTCACGGCCTGCCGGCCCAGCCCCTGCTGCCCCACGCCGGGCCTGCCCAGCCCTTCTCCCTGCCCGCCCAGTCGGCTCAGTCTCAGGTGCCCCTCCAGACGCAAGCCCCGTCCCACTCGCACTCGGGCCTGCAGGTGACGCAGCCCGTCCTGCCCGGCGCGACCTCGCTGCAGCCGGCGCAGCCTCCCCGGGAGCAGCCGCTGCCCCCCGCCCCCATGGCCATGCCTCACATCAAACCTCCCCCGACCACCCCCATCCCGCAGCTGCCCACCGCTCCGGCCCACAAGCACCCTCCCCATCTCTCTGGGCCGTCTCCGTTCTCCATGAACTCCAACTTGCCTCCGCCGCCCGCTCTGAAGCCTCTGAGCTCGCTCTCGACTCATCACCCTCCATCCGCACACCCTCCTCCCCTGCAGCTGATGCCTCAGAGCCAACCACTGCAGTCCTCGCAAGCCCAGCCTCCCGTTCTGACCCAGAGCCAGAGCCTTCCCCCTCCTGCCAGTCACCCCCCCTCTGGACTCCATCAGGTTTCCTCCCAGCCCCCCTTCTCCCAGCACCCCTTTGTGCCTGGGGGCCCCCCTTCCATCACGCCTCCTTCGTGCCCCTCCACTTCCACGCCGCCCACCGTGCCTGGCATCCCTCTTCAGACCCCCATCTCCACGTCAGCAGCTTCTAGTGGGACAGTGCCCGTGGTGACAGCCTGCACGCTGCCACCCATCCAGATCAAGGAGGAGGTCCCAGATGAAGCTGAGGAGCCGGAGAGCCCTCCACCTCCACCCCGCAGCCCATCCCCAGAGCCCACGGTGGTGGATATCCCCAGTCACGCCAGTCAGTCAGCCAGGTAGGGAGCTTTCAGTGCTCTGCTTTCCCTGTTTTTGTACTCCACTGTCTGTGGACCGGTATGGTACAGTTAATTTTCTCCTGGCTTTCTGGGAAGCTGGTAATGTTTGGTCTAAGCACAGAATGATATTTTCTAGTTTGGACAGACAGTTCTCAAATCCCACAGCATTGCACCTTTCCCAGGGCTGAACTCTCTCTCTTGTGTTCCTTTCAGGTTCTATAAACATCTGGACCGTGGCTACAATTCATGCTCCAGGGCAGACCTGTACTTCATGCCTCTGGCAGGATCCAAACTGGCCAAGAAGAGAGAAGAGGCCATTGAAAAGGCCAAAAGGGAAGCGGAGCAGAAAGCCAGGGAAGAGAGGGAGAGAGAAAAAGAAAAAGAGAAGGAAAGAGAGAGGGAGCGCGAGCGTGAGAGAGAAGCGGAAAGAGCTGCGGTAGGTCCAGTTCTGGCTGGGAGCTGGGGAAGGGAGTTGGTGGCTGGATCTGACCTGGATGATGACTGCAGGATGCAGATCCCCAGGAGCACTTTAAACCTGTCGGGGTGTCTGAGCATGGAGCTGTGTGTATGGACTGAAACCCAGCCCGCTCTGAGCATCTCCTGACCTGCCTGGGACTGTCTGCTTAAAGGAAATGGAGAGTTTCAGGCCCTGGTCTGGTTCTGTGGCAAGCCAGAGCAGCTGGGCAGAGCTAGGCCAAGTGTTGACATTTACCTTGCAGTAGGAGAGCACAGTGTGGGTACAGCGAATGCCTTTGTGTCCCTTGCACTACTGTGCAGGCACACGAGCGCTGTGTCCTGGAGAAGGGGCTGGAGGCAGAGGGGAGTTGTATGTGTGTGTGTCTGAGGTGCTCTAAGCCACGTGTGTTGACCTGAGCTTCTCTCCGGTTGTGTGCAGCAGAAGGTGTCCAGCTCCTCCCACGAGGGCCGTCTGGGCGAGTCCCAGCTCAGCGGGCCAGCCCACATGAGGCCTTCCTTCGAACCCCCCCCGACCACCATCGCGGCCGTGCCCCCGTACATCGGGCCGGACACGCCGGCGCTACGGACGCTGAGCGAGTACGCGCGGCCCCACGTCATGTCCCCCACCAACCGCAACCACCCCTTCTTCGTGCCCCTGAACCCCACGGACCCGCTGCTGGCCTACCACATGCCCGGCCTCTACAACGTGGACCCCACCATCCGGGAGCGGGAGCTGCGCGAGCGCGAGATCCGCGAGCGCGAGATCCGCGAGCGGGAGCTGCGCGAGAGGATGAAGCCCGGCTTCGAGGTGAAACCCCCGGAGCTGGACGCGCTGCACCCGGCCACCAACCCCATGGAGCATTTCGCCAGGCACGGGGCACTGACTATCCCACCCACGGCGGGGCCTCACCCCTTCGCCTCCTTCCACCCAGGCCTGAACCCCCTGGAGAGGGAGAGACTGGCGCTGGCGGGGCCGCAGCTGCGGCCGGAGATGAGCTACCCGGACAGGCTGGCGGCCGAGCGCATCCACGCCGAGCGCATGGCCTCGCTCACCAACGACCCCCTGGCACGGCTGCAGATGTTCAACGTCACCCCCCACCACCACCAGCACTCACACATACACTCGCATCTACACCTACACCAGCAGGACCCCCTACACCAAGGTGAGCCCTGGGAGCTGGGCACTTCCCTCGGAGCGGGCTCGCTCTGACCCTGGAACTCAAATAGAAAAATCCCCGTCTTCGTGTCCCTGTTGTGGTTCTGTGCTGTGGAAGGTTGTGGTAACTGAAATGCAGTTTTTGTGGGAGTGATGCAGGACGGCAGCACCACGGTGATCTTCCTTCAGACTCTCACTGTGAAATGGTTGCTGGTTCATTGTGGGTTGGATTTTTTAAGTACTGCTGTCCTAGAGCAGCACCTTACAGTTGTAATAGTTAATAGTCTCAGAAATGAATCTGTGCCTTGCCCATTTCTGAAGCAAGATACACGATTACTGCTCTGGAGGTCTGGAGTCCTGGAGATGAGGTACTCGGCAGAAATTTTCACACTTTCTGGTGACAGACTGGAGAGAACATGGCAATCCAGGCACTAGGTGCTGCAGCTGCCAAGTAAGGCGGGGTGGAAAGTCACAGTATTTAAAATGCAGGCTCTGGTGCCCAGCTACTAATGCAGTGTTTGTGCAAACAAATGTAGCATTGTTTGTCCTGGAGCAGTGTCCATGAAATGTGCTGGGATGCCCACTGTTGGAGCTGGAGGGAATGTGAGTGCTGTTGCAGCAGCCAGATGGTACAGCAAGGGAAGCAGCAGGGTGCTGTGACATTCTTGAGGGCTGCGGAGTTGAGGTAGGAGATGGCAGTGCTGGGTTTATCAGCATGCCTGAAGCTGCTGAGGCTCACTGCAGAAATCACATATGGGCTCAGTTGCAGGCAGGTTTGCAAACCCCCTGACAGCAGAGGAAATTTGACATAGGCCACGTCTGTACAAGGATTCTGTTGCCAGGTGAGTCTGTCACTGAGCACCTCTGTGCAGGTAAGTGTAGATGCTCCCCAGGTGCTTGTTCCGGACAAAAACATGGCTTGTGCATGGTCCCTCACAGTGCAGAGAGAGGGTGGTGCAGACACAGCCAGGTCAATTCACTGCCAAATCTCTGTGTGTGTTTGAGAGGTAATTTGGCTTTGTGCTCTGCCAGGTTGGAGCACAGTGAGGGGCTCTCGGGTGGTTGTGGCTCCCCTGGTGCTCCAGGCTGTTACAGCTCCTGTGTCTCCTTAGGCTGGGTATGAACAGAGGGTGCAATGACCCCATGTTCTGTGCAGCAGCTGAGGGAAGTGTTCTGGCTCTGGGTTCCTTTCCCTGGCGGTTCTGTGCAGTCCCTGGACAACTGATGGGTGCTTTCTCTCCTTTTCTCCCAGGCTCAGCAGGACCTGTTCATCCCCTGGTGGATCCTTTAGCAGCTGGACCCCACCTGGCACGTTTTCCCTACCCACCTGGGACCATCCCCAACCCATTGCTAGGGCAGCCACCTCACGAGCATGAAATGCTCCGACATCCAGTCTTTGGTGAGAGCATTTTATGGTCCTTTGCAAGGGTTGGCTTCGATCTGAAATGTCATCTTTGCTGTGGAGTTCAGCATTTCTCAGTGGGGGGAGTTGAGCTGTGACTTTGGGTGGTTGTGGTGGTTTGTTGGGATGAACAAGAAGCAAACAAGAGTGTAAAAGTGGTCCCTGTCCCCCAGGAACTCCGTACCCTCGGGATCTGCCTGGTGCCATTCCACCTCCCATGTCAGCAGCCCACCAGCTGCAGGCCATGCACGCCCAGTCCGCAGAGCTGCAAAGACTGGCAATGGAGCAGCAGTGGTTGCACGGGCACCCTCACATGCATGGTGGGCACCTACCCAGTCAGGAAGATTATTACAGGTGAGACTGCAGTGAAGGCTTCTGGGGACCTGGGAATTCCATCGTATTTCCCCACATTCCTTCTTTTTTCCTGTGAATTTTTGCCTCTCTTGCTGTGTACTGAGCCCTGAGAGGTGAAGCTGTGCTGAGACCCAGTTTGGGCAGGTGGGAAGTGAGGTCCAGGTTTCTGGCACAAGAGGAGAGTGGTTGAGTCTCGCATTTCAGAATCCCCTCTGGTTGGGGTTTTTATTGGGATGTTCAGTGCAATTGCTGCTTTCACATCTCTCTCTCTTCCTTGAGAGCAGCAGAGGAGGGTGGGCAGGGCTTTATGGAGGAGAACTGGGGGGGAATTCAGTAAATCCTAAGGCGTAACTGCGGGCAGTGGGAGCTAAGTGTGTGGCTAGCAGGGGTCCAGCAGTGCAGGCTGAGAATGCCTGGAGGAATCACGGGGCTGTTTTTCCTGGGAATGCTTTGTAGGGGTGACCCTGGAGGGCTTCTCTGGCCTGCCTGTGTGACACCAGAGACTGCCACGTGTCCCATCTGCAGAGCTGGCACTGGTGACCGTGCCCACGTGTGGGGATGCCCTGTGCTGGGACAGTGCCCGTGCCAGGGCAGTGCCCAGAGCAGTCTCCTGTGTCTCACACCTCCTTTGGTGTGTTAAAATGAGTTTTCTTTCTCTTGCAGTCGACTGAAAAAAGAAGGCGACAAACAGTTGTAATAAATTATTTATTTGTAATGCTGGCTATGGAAACCCCAGTCCTTGGGAAGGAGTGGAACATTTTTACATACAAGAAGAGCTACAAAAGGAAAAGAATATCTTATAAAGATTTCTTTATATATTTAAAACAGAAGCAACCACCCAACAAGTAGAGACTTATCAGCATAGTGTTCATTTGTAGAGAAGATTTCTCAAGACTGGTGTGGGTCTCCCTGCATGAAAACGTATTCAGAAGCCTATTGGAAATACAGGACTGTGTGGAATATTCAGAGAACTTCCTGCAATCTTGTTTTTTTTTTTTTTTTCTTCTTTTCTTTTCTTAATAGTTTGTTTTCAGTAGGTGCTAGAATCAGGTTCACAACAAAAGTCACTGTGCGTGAAGGGACACTCAATGCATCTATAGATAATTAAAAAAAAAAAACAAGGATTGCAAGTAGGTGACATAACAAGCTCTGAATCCAAGTGCTATAATAATAAAAAATCTACTTTTATTTTAATACATTGTAGGAAATCTTCATAATTTTAAAGAGAGCTCAGTTCTGCAGCATGGCTTTTTAAGTCTGTAAATAACTTTTTTTGGGTAGAGGGGAGAAACAAAA